>NC_136816.1:4459391-4961771 GCF_951394365.1 Tetrao urogallus | reverse complement strand
GATATTTCTCATTACTGATGGATATTCCAATGGTGGAGACCCAAGACCAATTGCAGCATCCTTGCGTGAATTTGGAGTGGAGATCTTCACCTTTGGGATATGGCAGGGGAATATCCGAGAACTGAATGACATGGCTTCCCATCCAAAAGAAGATCATTGTTACCTCCTTCACAGTTTTACCGAGTTTGAAGCTCTGGCACGCAGGGCTCTTCATGAAGGTATTGACTTTGGAAGTCTTACAGAGAAGATAGAGCTAAATATAACGATCTCCAGTACTGTCTGGTAACTGCATTTCATGTAGTATACATTTCTTTTTTTTTTTTCCTCTGACTTTCAAGTAAAGATGCTCATTCCTCAGGCAAAATGATGAACTATTAATTTAACTAACTCATTATCTATGAAACGTGACCTAAATTCTCTTCACTGATATATCTATACTTCCATCCTTCTCTTTATTTTGTCCAAGGACGAAGAGACTATGGTCTTGGCCTAGTGGGACTTTTGTTTGACTAGATGAACCTGGTAGTTAGCTACACGGTTGTCAAAAAGACACCCTCAGTACATACCTTACCATTAGCTTTCCAGTTTTGATGTTTTACACACCAATGAAAGCTTGCTTGTTGAGAAAAACATTTAGATTCCTATGTATAAAGGTAAATACGATCTGTTTTTATGGCCTTACATGTTCAATAACACTGGAAAGAGCAAGAGATGGAAAGCAAATTTGAACTGGACTTTTATCCTTTTTTGATCTACTTTATTCTGAAAAAGCCTTTGTGAAAAACAGAAGTTTAGCAAGTGAGAACACAAGTAGACCTTTGCATGAAAGTCAGTGCTGCTTGAGTAAGATATAGTACATGCATTATACTAGCTGCTGTATTTATTTGTTATATTTACTTTTAAATAGAATGCTAGTTTTACATTAGTAGTGTGCTTTACTGCAGTTCTGTTTGTTCCAGTTAAATTGTTTTTTGTGGATGCACGAAAGGAAAGATTTATTCTTTTTTATATGACCAACAAGTTGTACATTCCATGACTAAATACTCTCCTTACGCCAGTGAGAGCACCCACCAAACTCAGGAGAAGCTGTCTCAGCAGCTTCTGTATGGAGCAAGACTGTCTTCTGACAGTGTTAGAATCAAGCCAGGCCAAGTGAGAAAACTTGAGACTATGCACCATTGATTTTAGTGGATATTTTTCCATAGTAGGAACAAGTTTTTCTTATATTGTGCAATGGTATATTTCATGCTACCATCACTAGAGCTTAGAACTTTTGCAGAAACATTATACTAGTTACATAATATGATACTTTTAGGGGATTTGAGATCGGACTTTTTAATTAATAAATTGCTATTGTTTCAGACCTGCCCTCTGGTAGTTATATCCAAGAAGATATATCACACTGTTCATATCTCTGTGAGGCGAATGAGAACTGCTGTGACATCATGGCAAGCTGTAAATGTGGCACTCACACTGGCCAGTTTGAGTGCATTTGTGAAAAAGGATACTATGGGAAAGGACTACAGCATGAATGCACGGGTGAGTTTTGTGTCTCTGTTCTTGGGTTTCTCTCTGTGCCCTGGTTACTTGGCTAATCCAGGCTAGGGAGATCTGCATTTTTTTTGGAGTTACAACTATGAACCTGAGTCAGAATGCATTTGTGGCTTTTGGGTAACTGCTTCTGGCTAAAGATATAGAAGAGTTGTAGTTGTCAAACTCAACCACTGTTTCCCCTGAGCAGCAGCCAAAAGAGATGCACAGAGAACATAAAAGATGCAAATGTTCTGACACAGTATAACACCCCTTAAAATGAAAAACCCCTTAAAACAGAAGTTATAAAACCCCTTAAAGCAGAAGTTTATGACTTCAGATTCACTGAGTCTGAGATTGTATCTGCTGCATTTAAGAGCTTCTGGTATTTTCAGGCATGAGTTTTACTGATTACTTTCTGAACTTGCTTAGGTATTTCTTATTTGGAGAGGGTCTGACTATGCGGATCCTTGCAGAATAAATCCTTAGGGAATACTACAGTCTATTAAACATCTTTTAATTCTCTTAAAACTAATTTACTAAAGAGGAAGAAGGCATTTTGGTCACTAATGCTAAGATTGTTCTTGTTACTGCTTTTGGAACAGTCCTCTTAATAATATTTATTCAAAGTCTACAGTTGATGTAAACTTGCAGTTGATAAGCTCTTTGTTGCATTTTAGAGTAAAAACTTGGAGGCAAAAAACATAGAAGTCTGGCTCTCTGAATTCCCTGTGAAGTTGTTCAAAGCAAAAATGAAAGGCTGTATTACTAGACGGGGGACTTTGGCCTTTGGGTTTCTTTTTTTTTTTTTAATTAATTGACACAATTTCCAGGGGAATGCATTGGAAAGCTGAGCCACTGGTCTTCAGTGTAGTTGTGTTTCCGCTAAGTGTATACTAGATGTCTTTGTTTAATAAGAATATAGATAAACATAGTGGGGGAATCAAGATTATGCCTAAGCACAAAGGTATTGTCTGCCACCAGTCCAAGAAATAAATGAGATACTACAGTGTTTGCATTGGGAAGTTTATCAGTTATGCTGTACTGTTTGTTGATTATCACATCTTCGGATAATTTACCTTGTGCCTTTGCAGCATCTTTCCTTTAATTGTATTAAAAGAGAAGTAAGTAAATATACAGGACTTGATAAGATTTTGCTTGCAAGGTGATGTAGTAGGGTCACTGAGACATTGGATCAGAATGTCATTTCATGTCAGTGGCAGAGCTTCCTTGTGTCCTCACTTAGCTCTTACTAAAGATACAGTACTGCATTTTATTTATTTCCAGACGTTATTCAATTTTTTAAAATAAAATTGAATTTTCATCTTTATTTTTCTTCTGGAATACTAGTCTATTTCTTTCGCCTTGGTTTGAATGCCCTAGTAACCTGAACAAAATAAACTCAGTATTTCTGTCTCTATCAATGGCTTGTATTATTAAAGATTGTTTTGAGCTATTCCTGAAGGTAGGGAGACTAACATTTTAGAGTTAATGTTACTTTTCCCATGTGGAAGGAACTTGTGATCATTTGAGCTTATCTTTTGAGTGTCATCAAAAATGTTGAGGTCTGACTTCTTTGACTGAGTATTTGACTACTGCAGAGAAACGTCTCACTTTGACATAATCATCAGTTTTTGTGAAGTGAGTTTTAAAAAGGAGTTGATATTGGATACACTACAAATAAACAGATAGTTGCAGCCATGTGCTCTATATGTGAAGGTAATGAAAGATGCATCCATATAGTTTATGGAGAATTTGACCTAATAACTGTTCAAGCCTGTTCTTTTAAATGTGTCTGCTGAATTCAGCTGGAATCATAGAATCACAGAATCATAGAGGTTAGAAAAGACCTCTAAGTTCATCTAGTCCTTCTGTCCAATTACCACCAATACTGCCCACTAAACCATGTTCCTTAGTATCACATCTACACACTTCTTGAACACTTCCAGGGACAGTGACTCAACCACTTCCTTGGGCAGCCTGTTCCTTCTAGTGCCCGACCATTCTTTCAGATAAGAATTTTTTCCTTACATACAACCTGAATTTTATCTGGTGCAATCATTCCCCTTCATCTTCTCCCTGTTGTCTAAGAGGCCAAACCCTACCTTATTACAATCTCTCTTCAAGTTGTAGAGTGCAATAATTCTCCCCTGAGCATCTTCTCAGATCCTCGGTCCCTTGGCTGTTCCTCATAAGACCTGTGCTCCAGACCCCTCACCAGCTTCATGGATTTTCTCTGGACACACTCTCAGGCCTTGGTGTCTTTCTTATAGTAAGAGGCCCTAAACTTAACACAGTATAAAGCAATTTAGCAATGTGTTCTTTAAAGGGAAAAGAACGTGTTTTGAAATCTTCTGTTCTGAAAAAGGTTTATTTTATTTTTTTTTTAACATTTCCCAGCTGAGGATTGCTATGGATTTGTAAGGGACAAGGAATCTTAATGTCTCTTAACTTTTCTTCATTACAGAATGTGAGAGTTTACATTGACAGTGTATATTGTAATTGAACTGCATTTAGCTTCTGTTGGGTTAATCATGCAGGTACCGTACTAGCCTATGGGTACTTAATGCAGTATTGATTTTTAAATAGGAAATTGTTCTTCTGCAGTCTGTTCATTTTGGTATTTTGGTTATTTTTTAATGTTCTTTTCTCTGTGCCCTTGTGCTTTTGCCTCGTGCCATTTTGTAGTTATTTATGGTTTTAAATGTGAGACACCAAGATAACTGTACAAATCATGTACAGTTTCTAAATTGACTTTCCTAATTACTTGAGAATATCCTCTAGAAATCTTCCATACAGTAAAAGAGGAACCACTTGTTATGTGCTGAAGAGCAGAAATTGGCTTCAGTATGTCCCTCCTGTTCTTTGTAATATTGTTGATAATGTGCCACAAAAAGCAGAACAGACCAACTCTTCTCTGCTTTATAAGAAAAAAGACAAAAGCCTTTTGGCACACATGAGGAGCCTCATACAGCCAGAGATGTCTGTGACAATTAGGAGAAAAGAAGGGAGGCAGAGGAAGAGTAGGGGCAGTAACATAACCAGTCCCAGTTATTGTAGAGTATATAAAAAAACTTTTATTCATTAAGCCTTTTTTTCTCTTTCCTTTCCTTCATTACAAATGTTAAGTTTCAAACTAGATACAGCCAAACAAAGATACTGAGGTCAGCAAAAATAAATCCATGGCTTTCACTGTCTAAGGTGTGTCTTCCCATTCTATGAATAAAAAGGTGAGCTGTTAAAGGCAACTACTTTTTCCATGGGAAGCTAAATCAAATGTCCAGATCTCGCTCTTCATTGTTGTAGAAAGGTAAGTAATATGTCTTTTCCACAGCTTTTTTCCCCATTTTTTATTTTCAGAGGAGTTTTTTTATGGCAAGTGTGATGTTGGATCGGATGACCTTGTAGAGTTATGAGGGGGGAACTAAAACCCATGATGCTTATCTTATCTTCTACCTCCTAATTAGAACCACAGTTATCAGGGAAGGTTTCTTTCATCAAACACATGGACACAATTTTTGCAACACAGTGTATACATGAAGACGACGTACAGTTGGCAGGGCAGAACAGTTAATTGAAGTACTTACAGTCTGTGCTAGCTGTTTCATCTTTAGTTTATTTTTGGTCTGCTACCTGTGTATGGTTATTGAATTGTAGAATTTCATTGTGTGTATAAATGCTGTCAAAGCTTTGCAGTTTTTATGAGTATGTAGCAGTATCAGTTATCATCTGCATAGCCACCAGGCCTACAGTTTTGCTTTCATAACAGTGCATCAATTAGATCTGTGAGGAGCCTTTCCAGTGGAATGTGAAGTCATATGAACACCAACCCTGAAAAGAGTGAAAATTTTGAAGGAACGTAATTCTGGCAAGGCAGGGGATAGGGGATTATATTTTGGGTTTTATGGTTTCTTGGATTTTAGACCCAATTTTCATCTGAGCTTTTTTCTCCATGAGATGTCCAGGATTTTTTTTCTTTTGAGAATGCAAAGCAAAATCTGATGATAATGTGTTGTACAGCTTTTTAACTTAAACAAAACAAAACAGAAAAACAGTTTTATATATAACCAGCAGTGCTTTACTTAATGAGACAGGAAGATGTGTGATTCGACCGGTGACTAGAATGGCCTATTCTAGTTATAGAATGTTCAGATATAATGCATCCTTCTATTTCACAGGCACTTCTACCTGCTTGAAAGCTGGGTCTCCATACCACGTTTTGATAAGTGTTTCTTTAGCTACTCGGTAGGAGATCCTGGCTGGCTGAAGTTTTGTCAACAGCTTTGAATTAGTCATGCTGTATTTGGAAACTTTCTTTAAGATTACAGGATATTTCCAAGCCATTAGACATCTGCACTCAACATCACAACACATGTACATATGTACAACAGACACACTTAAATGTGTGACTATCATGGGACCTGGGGGAGAATGACAAGTAAGACTCTAAGATATTGTTTGATGATTGACAGAGTGTAAGAAAAAAGGGAGTTGGAGTGTGAAGAAGAGACTATAGAATATATCTGTAGCTACGTTAAAATATCAGGCTGAATATGCCTGTTGAATTTGAAAGGTTGACTTGGTTCACAAAACTGTAAGTTTTCTGGGTCTTAGAATTTAGCTTTTTATGTCTCACAAGGCAGTACCGTTTCATTCGCACATACATTGAATCTACAGCTTAAAACAGGGTAAGATTTTGTTCTGGTTCTTTTCCTCTCCTTTCGTTTTTAATTTGTAAGTCAGAAAAAATTCTTTTCAGTTCTAGCTTAGGCTCTTACTGAAAGAAGGCTTCTGCTGAGACCTGCAGTAAGAACTGACGTACTGAAGAAGGAATGTCTTATTATGGAAAATGCCAATGCAAATCTTGATACGCAAAAAAAGCAAAAAAAAGCAAGTAAATGTTTTAGATTCAGTAAACTGGGAACACTGGGATTAGAGCTGGGTAAGGAAATTGAGACATACATGTCTAATGAAGCATTAATTAATGTTTACAAAATCTGGACAGTATGGAAAGAATTGGCGTGAGACTTATCTAGAAACAGAACAGCTTGCATGAAGAGTCCTTTCTCCAAGTGTAACAGCTGTCTACTAGGGATACACTCCTTTAATTACTGCGTCGCAATTATGATGCCCTTTCTGTCACCCTTGGGAGATAAGATACTTCCTTGTATGTTAGTCTTTTACTTGTAATTTATTCATTTAAAAAAATGATTCTCCCAGTGGAGCCTTCTGTTATAGTCTCCTCAGTGGCTTTTTGCCTTTTAAAATATACAGAGGGTCTATTGTGAATATACTGTGTTAAAATGACTGGCTGTCGCACAAGGAGAAGAGAAAACAAGAAAGCAGCAACCTAAACCAAGGAAAAGATGCAAAACACTGATGACTAAGTAACAGTAAATTGAAGTTTAATTAATACTGGCAAAACCATTCCTCACTGTCATTCTGTACGTTTTTTCTTATAAAACTTGTTTGACTCCTTGTGAATTACAGTTTTAGCATAACATCATGATGGATAAGTTCAAAGTAAATGTAAATGAGTTTTTTTTCCTAGTGAAGGTATCATAAGGCTGTGATGGGTAAGTACAGGAGAAATGTTTTGGATTTGGTTGTGTCGTGTGTATGCTAAAATGTAAGTGGATAAGAAAGGTGGATGAAGAAACAAGTGCTATAAGTAATGGTGTGGAAGTTTAGTAAGTCAGTTTTCTTTGAAAAATGTGTAAGACCAGATGAATGAATGTAAAAACATTCATAATTGTTATTTACATAAAGGATAGAAAAATCGCCTTAATATATATGTTGTTTGGGAAATAAACACTTCTGGAAGCACGTAGTTTTCTTCGTCTGGGTTTTTTACACTGAAATCTACCTTCTCAAAAATTTGGCTCCTGCAGCACATTATTCATTACTTCTTGCTTTGCTTTTGGTGTTTGAAATACGGATTCTCCTGCTTGTAATGGTAGGAAGCAAAGTAAATAAAATGTGGACATTTTAAGATCTCACAAAATGGAGTACACAACAGAGATATATTCTCTCTGCTTTGTTAAGTTGAAGTCATAATGACAGTAAAATCCTCATATCAGGAGGTGTTTCTTTTTGTAGGAATTGATGAAGATGGAAAGTTCTAACATGGTAGTGCAGTTCCGCTTGCATTTTAAGTGATTTCCAGCATCAGCTAGTTTGTATGCACCCTGCACAACCTGCTTGATGAAGGTGGGACATTTCTGGTAGAGGAAGCTTCTTTTTCTGAGTCTACTTCTCAAGGCCTTGTAGACTTGTACTTGCAGAGCAATTCAGAAAAGTTTTTAAAGCACAGTGCAGATGAAGTGATAGCAGGTTTGCTCAATTACTGAAGCGTTTCTTATAGCAATATAAAACCTCTCATCTGCTTTCCTTATGCATTTGAAAAGAAACAGTAGCAAAGCATTTTTTTTTTTTAAGTAAGAAAATGTATAAATAAAAGTAAGGACAAAATGGTGAGGTTGAGATTTTATTTCTTTCATTAGGGATCTAACTATCCACAGCTGAGATGGGGCAGATAATACTGGTTTGGGCTTTACCTTTATTTTGATGAAGGCTTAGGGTTAGGATTAGGATTGCTCTTCTTTTTAAGATATGTGAGCCTCATCATTTCCAAACTGCAATTTTAATCCATCTTCAGTCCTTCAGAAAAAAAACTCTTTAAGTCAGACACTGGGCTTTTTAAACCTTTGTGGAAATGTGAGAATGTTAACATCTTACCAAGGACTTTGCTTGCACAACTGTAAAAATAGAGCTTTTATTGATCAGTTTGCTACAAGCTTTCTCAGTGAAAAAAATAACGTGCAGCTACTGATGTTTTATAGCCAAATTCAGAGATTTTATAAGCTCATGGAAGTGAATAGGAGTATTACCAGTAATGTTAATGAAGTTTGGATCAAGTCCTTCTAAGGACTGAATGAACTCATTTTCACTTCTCCAGGCCTTGTGTACCAATTTATATACATTTGGCTTTACAGAAGTTAAATGGTTAAGTAACACAATAGCTAGCATAGACAGTGGTGTTTCATTGGTAAAGAATTTGTATAATTCAGCACCGTGTAGCTTGTTTCCTTTGCATTTCAAACTGAACTGTAGCAGGGAAACAAAACTGTAAAAATAACAAAAGCCCACAAACTGTAAATTTTTCTCTGTACACCTGCACAGTTTTTTGTGGGGTAAAGCTGAAGACCCTCCACAGACCAGAAAAAAACAGGTGTAATTTTTAAGTTTGCACGCAGTATTAAAAATCTATCATCCTGTCCCAGTATTTCTTGTCTGAGGCTTTAGAAAAAAAGTTTCAGTGCCAGAATAGACTTTCTTTTGTTTAAGTACAGACCTGTTTCTGAAATAGACGTGAGAGAAAATTGGGAAGTGACACACCATTTACCCTTCTTTTCTCTTTTCTTGGAAATGGCTTTTCCAGGTCACCTTGGAATGTCAGACAAATAAAGCCTCTGGCCAAAGTTCATATGTGCAATTAGAGGAGAAAAAGCTGCCATCTGGAGGCTTGAGAAGAGCAGAAGCCATGCTCCGAATAGAAGTAGACACTGACATAGAAATGAAGTCCAGCTTTCTGTGCTGACCTGACTTAGGCTGCTTCTGAGGTACCCAAGCTGTCCTCTGGCCCCAGTGTAGAAGTTGCAGGTAGCCATTATAACAAGGGCTGCAAGTGTAAATACTGTACAGGTAGTTTCAGCCTTTTGTGAAATGATTGTGAAAGCTTTCACCTTAAGCCTGCACATGGCCCTCAGTCCATAGGCATGATAAAAAGCAGGCTGTCTTATCTCAAGTATGACTTTACACAGCTGGAATTTTTATGATCAAAAACATCCTTCTCCAGCTGTGCAGTCCTAGGTTAAATGATGGTTCACAAACTTTGTGTTGACTAACCTTGCCTGAAAAATTCATCAGCCTCCCCATTTTGACACAGTTTAGGCACATACAATTCTAGCATAGGCCTTCAATAAGCCTTTAGTTGATGCTGTAGATTTGAGAATCCCCTCTAAGCAGAGTTGGGACTTGCACCATGCCAGGCACTTAGTGAAATAATAAAAAGATTTTTATTGCCACATTATTCTGTTACCCATAGAGATTACATGCTGTCATCTTGCCTTAAGCACCTTTTCAGAATCACATGGCCAAGATGTTTTCATAGACACAAATACATGCACACGTATTGCTGAGCTTGTGCCAGTCTTGCAGATGGAAAGCAGCTACTTCAGTGTTCTGTGAGCCTTTAAGTAGCTTGTATCTCAGAGAAGAAAAAATGAAAATTCCTGAAAGAGCACAGAAAGGATAAAGGAAGGTGGCAGTACGCAGAAAAGATTGTTCATTGCTGAAATGAGGAGAGGGATTAAGAGACTTAGAATTTGATTACCTATTTTGTCCCCAGTGTCTCCCAGCTTTAAGTACTTAAAACATTCCCAGGGCTTAGTTTGTGCTACAGTTAACACATAAGCTTTAGCCTCTGTTTTTTATGCCTGTGAAGTTGTGACAAGGTGTTGGAATTCTAATGTCATCAGGTTGCTGTCAAAGCCTTATCAAAGCTGATTCACTTAACCGGACTGGAGCATAGCTCATAATGTGACAAAATCAGTCACTGTGTCTCTGCGTCTGAAATTGGATGAATCGTACACAGTTCATTCATCACTCAGTCAAAAGGTGATACAGCCATTTCTAGTACTACGTTTTCTCTGACTACCATCCCTGTAAGAGATGAAATGCAGTAGCAAGGAGGGACAGGATGGCTTTCCTCTTACCTCTTCTGTACTCTGTCTTCTGGAACTATGCTTTGGACTTCTTCCCATTTTGCCCATTCAACGTTTCTTCAGCTGTGGGAGTCGAGAAGTACATCACACTCCAACAAAGGCAGTGAGCAGCAAGGAGAGTGTGCTGCAAAGAAGACCATGATGAAAAGGGAGTTAAAACCCATTCAGCATGGAGCAGGATTAGGGCAAGGTAGGCTGCAGGCACGTTGTAGGATTAATCTGTCAGATACTCAGCAGTCAGGATGGGTGGGAACAGTTTGATCATCTGTACTGTAAGCAGCCTTGTTTTCTTCTGTCACCCTAAAATCTACTGCAGGTGGCCCAACTTCCCAGAATCGATGCAGACTGTATGAAATGGTGTGGTGGGTTCTTTTGGGAATGAGAAAGCATTAACACACATCAGTTTCATCAAACAGGAAATTGATTTCTACTGGCTTTGTTGGTGTTTTGCTGAAAACAGAGATCAAGACTCTCTGCAAAAATGAGAGCCTCTTCAGGCCAAAACCCTAGGGATTCATTTGCTACCATGCAAAACAAAGCCAGACCAGCGACTCATATGTCCAGTGCAGATGTTTTAGCTGCTCTCACATCTGAAGGTAGTGTAAGCAGTTCATTTTTATCTACCCAATCTGCTTCTTTTTTTCTTTTTTCTTTTTTTTTTCTTTCAAATTAGAAAGTGTTTTCTTTTCCTCTGTTATTCTCATCCACAAGAATGAGAAGAATTAATGGATCTTTTAATGGTGGGAATCTGAGGAAGATTAATTTTACAGAAGTTGGTATGATGTAGTTAGCTATATGATCTAATTGTAGTCTTGTGGTTACAATGTGAAACTGATGGGTTTGGAAGAGAAAACAACATCATTAAGTACTGCACTGTGGTCTTACGTTATGAATGGCAAAACTTCCATCTGTGTAGGTGTGTGCAGCTGTATTGATTTTATGCAAAGCTGAACGCTTTTGTGACAGCTGAGAACTGGCTCTTTCTCCTGGCAAAGAGGCTAATCTGCTAGTTTTATTGTTTTATTTTTTCTTTTTCTTTCATGACAGCAAAAGAAACATTCTGAGGAAAGCTAAAAAAAAAAAAAAGTGACTCTGAAGCTCATAAAGTTCAAGCAAAGGGTGTTCCCTCATAAATGCCATAGTAAACACCCATGCAAAGCTTCCATCTTCTTGTGGTGTGTGGTTTGTTTCTCAAAAATACAAGAATTTTTCCTACATTGTGGCTGTTAATTCTGCATGCTCTTTTTTTCAAAAGACTTGCTGCTGTTTGCTGGCTAGTGGTGAACGGAATAGTGCATAGCACAACACTCCTGTTCATGAATTCAGACTTCCTTCAGCTCTGTTTTTTATGGTTTTATGACAAAAGAGTGCATGTTCTGACTCCCCTGGGAATATTCTTGTCTGGAAATTCGCACAGCCAGTATTAAAAACTGTATCTGGAGAGGGACAGGAGACATCATTATGGAAGATAAAGACACCTAGATCTACATGGGCTAAGGACACTCTAAAGTTGCATTAATTTAAAGGAATTTATTTATATTCTGAGTTTAATGTCTGTGTAAAAACCCTGGGAGCTTTGGAGGAGAGTGTTGGCTTCTTCCTATGTTTTCTGTACCTGTCCCACATTTCACACTTTGCCCATCTGCTGACTGTGAAACATCCTCTGAAGCATGCCTGGGAAAATCTGCTGCAATAACTTCAACATCGTAGAAGACAAGCCCAGAGCAGGTTACTTACCAGGGGATCTCTAGTTCCTTTATATGCAGCAGACAACTGGTTCAAGTCTTCTGCATCTTTTTGGCCTCTGAGTCACAGAGGTGTCTTAGTCCTCAAGTCAGTAGGGAAGAGGGATTTGCTACAGAAGTTTACTTTCTGAGTAACTCAGTTCACAGAACTAGAAGGAGAGTGGGAGGCTGGATACCCTTATTCTGAGAAATCTTGATGTCAGGGTAGAACCTAAGGAAAATTTGATAAACATCATGGTTTTTCATCAGAATTGCTACATTAAGTTGAGTTGGTGTTTCTTTTGGACCTTCATTAATACCTCATGGAGTCATTGATTTATACACCTAAAAATGCTCTTGCCCTCTAGTCCTATTTCTGTTGTCAGTTCGGTAAAGAATATTGCCTTCTGAAATGCAAATATTTGATTTCCTTGTCAGAATCTAAGCTGTAGCTCAGTGTACTTAGTAACAAAGTATGCAATCGCTTGCCATCCCTTTCTCTTTAGCTTTCATGTTGTTGTGAGTTGCGGAGGAATTAGATGTACAATTTTATTCTCTATTACTGCTGAATAGAAATTCAAGATACACAGCCTTGCAAAATACAACACCATTTTAAAAACAAAGTGCTTCTGTGAGTATCCTTACTTCTCCTAGTGGGCCAAAGACACTTGACAGAGGTCCCTCTTGGAAGTGCAGTTTCAAGGGTGTGGTGGCTGTGTCATAGCACAGGAGTACACGAGGGCAAGGACACCTGCTAATTATTCATAATCCATAATCTGGATTTCAGCAATATGAGTAGCCACGTTCCCGTTCACATAAGGTTCTTGAAGCAGTAGCCCTCCTTGAGCCCACAGTTCAAATCCTGAAGAACAGAAGTAACGTGACTGGGAGAGGGCATACCTGAGACAGTGATGTACGTTGTGTAGCTGAGGGTTACCTTGATTTCTGTCTATTCCAGTACATGACAGTGATGTTGTTTTCCTTTCTTATCCACAGTAATAGTAGTCTAAGCCTAGGTACTATTAGCGTTTGCCTAGAAGCATTAGTGGGTACTCTGTGGCCCCAAGAACAGTTCGTATGGTCCTCAGTTCTAACCTGAAAATTAGGTCTTGTGCTCATCTGAACTTCCAGATTGGCTTCTGTTTTCACTGACCCAATTACTCTTCACCAGCACGAGCAGTATCTCAGCAGGAACCTAGACTGCTTGCTTTCAGGGCAAGAATGCAGTCAGCACCCTGAGAATGTGAGGGACCTCTTCCTGTCTTCTTGTTTTGCCCCTTACTACCTGTCCTTCAAGATGCACAAGATGGATGGCAGCAGTTGTGTCTGGTTTTTGCCCCTGAGACTGAAACGCAGCCTAGTGGTAAAGATAGTGAGTCCACAGTCTGTGATTGTGGGGCTTCACAAAGCTGACTGTAAGGTCTTATTCACCCCCACTGATGTTAGCAATTGATTTATCTCTGTTACTTTTAGGGTCACATTAGGGAGGATTCCTACGTTGAAATAATAATTGCAGTGGCTCATGCATTCCTCAGCCTAAGAGGTAGTTTGTCATCTGTTGCTTGCATCCATCAACTGTTTACATTCTGCAGAAGTGCAAGAAGTTAAAGCTCAGAACAGTGAGCTCAACTCAAAAAACAATGGGATATTTGTAGACAGTATAAATTATTATGCGAACTTATCTAGTTAGAATAAAGTGCTGTTCAGAATTAGATTTTCTATTTTGCTATCGGTTGTTTAATAGTTCTAACTCTTATTAGTTCCATGAAGCAGCAGTTTATCATTGTTACCTATTCTCTTTGCTTCAGATTGCACTTATGAACATTTTCATTCTCACTCTTCATCCCTGCAGGTGTAGATAGCCTTACTTGTGGCTGAATAAAGCTCAATAAAGCCTTATTCAGTACATTTACAATGGGAAATGGGACCAGAAGTGTGGTCCACTAGAAGTGCAGACCAGATCATTTTATTCTTAAAACATTTGAGTGACCCTACAGTCCTTTAGAAAGTGAGCAACTGTTTCTGCATCTTTAAGGTACTAAAGACACCCTTGAAAATGAGAAGAAACTGAAGAAATACACCACAGAGCTTGATTTCACTTTCAGGTACAGAGAGACTGAGGATCAGGCAGTTCCTGAAAGAATCTGACTGCTCCCAACTCCTTTTCTGGCAGCAACAGCAGGCTGTCAGGCTCTTTTAAACGACTCAGTTTCAGCAGAGCCTCCAGGTGTTACAGGTTGCTACTTAGGCATATTTGGTCAGCACTGATAGCATGGAAGGATCTTCTGAAAACATAAAGTTTCTTACCCAGAGATTCCTTTTCCTTGAGAAAACTTATCTATACTGGAGAGGGTTAAGACTTTCCAGAGTGGCTAAGAAACAGAGACCAGGCTACTGCTGTCTAGGGTCAGAGATGCAATGGTGCTATTCAGGAACGTTTTCATGGAGCAAAGCTTTGTGAGATGGAGTACTGTGCAACACAGAGCAGTAAGTTTTTTGTTTTCTTTTGTTTTTAAATAGCTTTTGTGGTGTTAAAGCATACTTGGTTGTCAGGGCACAGGACTAAGTACTTAAAACACATTTCTTGGGTTCAGATCTGAGCTAACCCTTTTGCATGCAGCTGACTGCTTCAGCAAAAGTCCTTAAGGAAGAACTTTGTTTCTGTCTTACAAAGAAATAAGAAGGGAAAGGGACATGGAAAGCTGGGGGAAACAGAATGAGAAGCCATCTCTTCTCTGAATGCTTTCTGAATACTTTCTGAGCTTGCAGCAGCTAGTACTGACCAGATTGATCTGGTTGTTCTCCTAGTGCTTTCACATTCCACAAACAAAACTCTTATTTTGATCTGCATAGTTCGGATCATTCTAAAAGAATTCAGGGGATCCTGTCAGTTTTCCTAAGAATTTTGAGTGAGGAATGGACAATGGGATTTATGGTATTTTTCACAGTAAACCATGGGTATCTGTAATGATTCCAAGAATTTAGTAGAAACTCTGACATCAAGATTATAGCAGTTTGCTGAACTCTACTCAGGGATAGCTGGGGTAGTTTCACAATATGTGAAAAAATCATTGGCAAAAACACCACTTTTTATTGTCTGATTATTGGCCTGAGCCATTGCATGCGCTTCAGCTCTTTTAAGTTAACCAAAAACTCTCTGACTCTCACCCCAGGCTGCTAAGTAAATAAACATGGAATTAGTGACATGTGTTCTCCATCTGCACGGTCATGTGCTGTATCTTCAGTGCTTAGAGATGTTGCTTAATAGTATAATCATTGCTGTTGAAAACTATGTTTAAATGATAAAAATAAAGGGATGTGGAAAGCAAGCCAAATTTGGCACCTCATGCCGTAGTGACAGTTTATTGAAGGTCTGGTCGAAATGGCTTAACTTTCCTGTTTATAATAGCTTTCACTTGATGCATTCCCCCTCTGTGATTCAGCAACTGGAGCTGTGCCGATCCACAGAGAAAGGAGGAAGAAATAGGTGTGTATTTTTTCATTCGTAATCTTATGCAGCAGCAACCACTGGAGGCGGGTGCTGGGGGCGGCAGCAGATGTAGAACATTTCAGATTGGACTAGTAAAACAATTCAGGACTTTGCCAGACCCTGTTAATGTTTTGCCAGATTAAACCCACAGTTTCTGATTGAAGAAGTTGTCTCCAACTCCTCCAGGACCCCTCATGCAGATTGCTGCTCTTAAGAAAGCCAGTTTGTACATCCAGTTTGAACAGAGGATTGTTTTTCAGTTACACTCTTAAGTCCCAAGATTATCTAAACACGAATCTATCAGTTTCTGAATGGATGAACATGGTGGAGAATGGATGTTTTAACCACCAAAGATGTTCTCTTTTACAGAAACATACCAGTACTGTGAAACCTGGGTAAATTAATAGAGGAGTTAGTTTTCTCCCCACATCTGATTTGAATCCCACTTTGCAAATGTTTCTTGGCTGCCTTTTTTTTACTTTCCTGGACCCAAACCCTTTCTGTCAACGAAAGCGAAAAGGAAAATTGTTGGATACGTTTCACAATGGTTATATCCAAGCCTAGGGAAAACTGAATTTCTTCTGCTTTCAGACCAGATACTACTATTTCTGAATCAGTTCTTTTGTCATTTCTGGATAGCACAAACTAAATGAAATGTTTGTTTGTTTCCTTTAATGGAATTTAGTTTATTTCAGCCTGTTTGTATTTTTCTACAGATTTGTAAAAGCGAAAGTGTGTCTTCATAGCACGTACATTAAAATAGTTAAAAAGTGCACCAAGGGTAGGATGGTGATATTCCTTTTCAGCGTTTGTTCATTTAAATAGTAGGAAGCTATGCAGAGATCCAGGGCACTTGGAACAGGAGTATTTACAGTAGCATGTACTCACACGTCAGCGGTGATAAAGGTTACTGAGGAATGTATGTCTGTGATTACGTAAAAACTGTGTCCAGAGAAGCCTGCTGTATAATAGTTCTACTCAGAGCAAAGCATTTGCAGAATTATTTGTATCTGTCCTTTTAAGTCTGTTTGTGTGCAGAGTTTTGGATGCAGAGACTTCATTTGCACACAATTAATTTCATAAATAATCCTCATTTACATGGTAAAGTTTACACAATCAAATGTAACTTCTCTGAACTTTTACTACTTCTGGAATTGACAATTTTAATAAGGTGTATGTTAGAAATATGTGAGGGCATGAGGATGTAAATCCTTGTCCAAAAGTCAATCCTCTAAAATCCTCTAAAAGTCAAAAGCGCTGGCATGGTCTGATACTCACACTTAGTAGTCATATTCATATTTGCTTTTTATCTGTCCTCCAAAAGCATCAATGCGACTATGTAAGCACTGTTGAAATGCCACTAAGATCTCAACCAAAAGAGCTTAATTTTATTGCACAAATGTCATTTCTGTGTGTAGTTAACCAGCAAAGTTCTGTGTTTCACCACTAGCTCTACGTTATCTTTGTGATCGTAAGCTCACAGTTTTGTTTCAGTAGATGATAGTGTTCTGGCTCTTCACTAAATGCTGTCTTCCGTGACTGCTAAATCAAAACTGCCTCAGTTCAGGTAGTGTTATGTGCTGGTGACTGCTACACACTCAGGCCCCAAGGCTACCCAGGGATGCTCAGCAAGGTTGTGGCCCATGGCCAGACCTCCCTGTGGAAGATCCTTGCAAGCATCTTAGCTTCTACAAAGTATGATACAGCTTTTGAGCTCTTATTCTTCAACAGGGAGATTGTTCCTCCACGCCATTTATGCTTAGGATACTGAGATGTTATGCTCACTTAAAGGACAGCCTTTTTTAGGTAACTTTCCTGTTCTCTTGTCCTGTGGGAGTGCAATCAGGGTTCTCACTGTGTGCACGTTACTTCTGCTGAGATCTGGAGCTAGGGCATCCCAAAGTTTTGTTCTCAGTTCTGAAACCTACTTGGAAGTGTGTTATTGAATTTTTGATGTCTTTAAACTCAATGAAAAGGTTTGTGTCAGTTTGTCCTTTCCTTGTTTATGATATGTAAAAGTAGCTGAACTTACGAGTTGATTTAGCCCACTCCCTCAGTTAAAGGAAATTTGTAAGTCTAATAGAAAAGTAGCAAAATACATCAAATAATAACAGAGAAGACATCTAGCTTGTTAAAGTGCTGATCACATGGCTGTGAGAAAGGATACTAAGGAACACAAAGAACAGATGGATGAACAGGTTCAGCGCTGTCTAAAATTAATGCAGAGCATATGCCAGAAGGTATTAAGGAGTTGGAGAACATGCTGGGACTTACTAGAAATCCTTTTCTGATCTATACACTTAAAGGTAAGCACAAGGTTTTTCTTTTGCAGTCATACATGTCAAGTGTTTAACTAAAGCCACTTCCTCACATATTTATTGTAATCCTAGCATGCTCCTGGCTCATGTTTTTTATGATACCATACATGTTGCATACTACAGAAAAGAGGATTAGAGTATCTGCCAAAGATTTGATTTCTTTTTTCTCGTCAGCTTTCCGAATGCATTTCATGGGCACAAAGTGCCTGTTCTGACATATCTGCCATATACTGCCATATAAGAGATTTAAAAACAAAAATAAAAACCCTTCCCACATAATTTAAATGCGACAACAAAAGCTACTAGTCTTTGATAAGCAAGCTTAAAGATCTTCATGTGTAGGTCCTGGGAGCTATATTTCAGCGTACAGTGTAGTCTGTTTTTCTGCATGTGGGTACAGTGAGGTGGGGCCACAATTGCTCTGCTGCAGCAGCAAGTGGGAAAGCATCAGAAAGCCTTACCAAGCGGAGTGGTGCAGTTGATTTGGCAGAAGGTAGGGATGCCATCCAGAGAGACCTTGATAAACTTGAAAGGTGGGCCCTTATGAAACTAATGAGGTTCAGCAAAGCAGAGTGCAAGGTTTTGCACTTGGTTTGAGGTAATCCCAGATACATGTATAAACTGGGAGAAGAACTCTTTTGGAGTAGCCCTGCCAATAAGGACTTAGGGGCTCTGGTTGGTGAAGATCTGAACTTGAACCAGTTTGCAGCCCACAAAGCCACTGGTATCCTGGGCTGCATCAAAACGAGTGGCCAGCAGGGTGATGGTGGTGATTGATCCCCTCCCTTCTGCCCTCCTGAGGTCCACCTGGAGGACTGTGTTCAGGTCTGTGGCTGCTGACACAGGAAAGATGTGAAGCTTTTGGAGGGGGTCTAGAGGAGGGCCAGGAAGAGGATCAGAGGGCTAGGTCACCTCTCTTGTGTAGACAGGCTGATGGAGTTGGGCTTGCTTCGTTTGGTGAAGGCTGTGGGGATTCCTCATTGTGGCCTTCCAGTATTTAAAAGATTATGAACAGGAGGGAAGTCAACTGTTTAGACAAGTAGATAGTGACAGGACAAGGAGAGTTGGTTTTGAACTAAAGGAGGGAAGATTTAGATGTTACTGGGTGGTTTTTCACTGAGAGGATGGTGAGGAATTGGCATAGGCTGCCCAGAGGGACTGTGGAAGCCATGTTCCTAGAGATGCTCAAGGCCAGATTGGATGGAGCCCAGGGCAGCCTGATTTAGTACTTGATCTAGCAGCTGGCAATCCTGTCTGCAGTAGGGAGGTTGGAACTTGATGATTCCTGAAATCCCTTCCATCTCAAACCATTTTGCCATTCTGTGAAGTCTCTGGTGTGAAATGGGAATTTATATTCCCTCCATGAAAGTTGAGTTGCAGCCCAAAGCAGCCATTTCCTGCACATGTTATTTTGCAAGCCATTGTTGTGGGATGTATGTCCTTTCATTCCCATCGCTTCTTCTAGAAGAGGGTGTGCCTGGGCGCTAGGCAAATCTGACTATACTTTGTCATGACAAGAGGTGATGATGTCAGTGTTGAAAGATTCAATGCATGATGATGTACTTTAAATTCTCTATACTTGCTTCCTTGTGAACTTCTGTTCAGTAAAATAACAAAGCTGAATAGTGAGGCCCATTCATGGTGCCTGATTTAAACCATGAGTAATGGGAAATACTGCCGCAAGCACTTGTTTCACAGACACGCAAGTCAGAGAGACATCGTTTCTAATTTTTGTACGTATTTTGATATTACCAAGGCACAAGATCTTAAATTCAGTAAAGGAATGAGACATAACCAACGCCTCCAAGCTATAATTCTTCTCCTCCAAACTCATAACATCTCCTGATGTTATGGACTATAATTTAGAGCAGTTCTAGGCACATACTGAATATTCTCTACAACTTCCAGTGAACAAATAAAAAGACCTTGTTTGCCAGGTCAAAGATCCACATTACCAAAAATCTCCTCTCCGTGTATGTTCGGTAAAAAGGGACTGAGGCAACAGGAGAAGAATCAAATACAAACATCCAGTGATCATTGTTGAGAGATTCTGTGACATATGATTTTATCATTTTTAATAGATGGTGGCAAACCAAAATTATTATGGATGTTCATGAAGTAATCTGACTCTGGGACAAATTTGCCACTTCATTATGCTGAAGGCATATCCATATAATCAGTAATTGCAGTGGTATAAAACCAATTTAGTTAAGTGGAAAACTAGGCTTTTTTACTTAAGAAGTTTGGAGATTGAGTTAAATCCATTTCTGTATTTGTGATTTGCATCAAAGTATCATTTCATTTCAGCTTTACATGTATGAGGAAAAATGAGAACTACAGACTACAGTTAGCACCGTAGCAGTGTACAAATGGAACTCGGGTTGATGCAAGAGAGAGCAGGATATTGCCTAACTGATTCCTGCCACATCCTCAGGAGATAAACCTTTAATCGTATTCTTCATTAGCATCAGCTGTGGCAAGAACAGCTCATGCTAAAGATTACTGACTAAAGGTAGTTAGTGGGAGAAATTAGGAATTGAAAGAAATAGGAAATCCCTCAAATTAATCTTTGAAATAGATGGAGTTCATCTCTCCTCTCTCTCGTACTGGGATGATTCAAGAATAATTCCATTTCAGTGACTTAGATATACTAGCATAATTGGAGAAGAAATTGAGCTTGCCTGCACTGCCAGGATTTTAAAAGATTTACATTTTTAGGCAGAATTATTTGCCTTTAAAATTTGCATTAATACATTCAGCGGAAGAATACAGATATCCTTCAGTCCCAGATGTAATCTTCATGCCATTCAGTACCAGTACAATGCAGTTTGCTACTGCGTTAGTATTTGCAGTTTGAAGACAACAGGGTAATGCATGTTAAGTGATCAGTGAACCTCTGAAACTTACTTTGTTTTATGTTGTTTTTACAGCGCTAAATTCTTGCTTGAAGATTAAAATATTAAGCTGGTCATCTGTTTGCAGGCAGAGTGGAATTTGTATTAATTTGAAATTCTCTCTTCTGTTGTTTTTATGTGTTTTTTGTTTGTTTGGTTGGTTTTGTTTGTTTGTTTTCAGACTTTCCACATCCATTGTTCATATTCAGGCAGGTTTTTCATCTGTACTTACACTGTCCGTGCATATGCATTGACTGAAGTGTTTTTATTCACACCTTGTGTCATGTTTGCTTTCTGCTGATTCACTTCTACATGCAACTTATTGTTTTTCTTGTTAGATTAGTAAGAAAGTATGTTCCATCGTTAACTGAGAAGCATCATGCCCTATAGTATTCAAAGCAATACTTGAAAAGAGGAGTGTGCAAGGTTTTTATTTTTTTTTCCTTCTCAGTTAGTTGTATACCTCAGGAGACCTTAATTGAGGAGGATAATACAGGAGGCACGCTGAAGTAAGCATGTATTATTCACTCTTATTTGCTATTAGAAGATTAATGCACTGTCATTACCATGGACACTAGAATCTGAATGAGTATTGTTGGTGAATGTCCACCATTTTATGAAAGCAGGTTGCTGTTGGTGACAGCTTTAGTGTGAGCCATCTTTGTATGCTTGGAAAGTTTAGGACCTGTGCTTACTTGAGTTATCAGACTAATCCCTGCTACGAGTTACACTTTCATTCCTGTTAATGAAAAAAAAAACAAAACGAATTCCCTGGGATATCTCAGTGTTCACATTAAACAAAAGGTATTTTCCTACTCCTCATCTTTATTCTTGAGAAACAATGTGATTCCTATATAGATAATATTTAGATCATTTATTGAGAAGATTGTACATGCAAATGTACAAACTTCAGAGTATCTTTTCTCTGTAATGGCTAATACCATTAAAATCATTTCCCTGTTCCTAAAATTCCTGGAATTTTTTGTTATTCTTGAAAGTGCTGGATTTAGAGATTTACTGAGGCTCATCCACACCCTATTTTGAGCCTTTTTCCACCATTGCGTTGTTTTCAACAGGAAGCAAGCTTTGAAATGAAAGAAAATCGTTTTCACAGATTAGTGCTGGATAAAATGATCTACGCTGTAGGTAGCTTATATGGATATAGAAGGCGTATCAGTGAGAGCAGAATGGTGATCCAAATTTTGCAGAATCTGACACAGCTAGATTCTTTCATGAGACCTCAAAGAGGCAGATGCAATCCTTCATGGCTGAGACAACATGTTCTTCAGATGAGATTTTCTCTTTCTTGTGAATGCATCATTGTGTGTAGACTCGGGCCATGCTCCTGTGCTGTGAGTAAGGAGGGCATGGGTCTTCAGGGCAGCTCAATCAGACAAGTCCAGCAAGTAGCTGAACCTCTGATCTTCCACAGCTAACTGTGAGTGGTTTCAGCTTAAGCTGCAGCCAGACTAACTTTAGTGGCTGTGATGCACAAAATGCATACAGGCCAGGGTGCTTATGCTCAATTCCTAAACCATTCATTGGCATCATACAATAACTGTAGTACACACACTTGAAAATAGCTCTGTATTATGTGGTGAAAATTTTGAATGTAGCTCAGATGGAGTTTGCAAGCTGAATATGTCAAGGTTAGATGGGGGGCTAGTGAGCAACATAGGGATAGAGGCTTGGAGAAAAGTACATAAAAAGTCAAGGCAGGATATATTTCAGCTTTCAAAAATGCAAGCAATTTAAAGCATTAGGAAATGAGTCAGGGCATTTGAGGGAACTCATCTTTCCCAGTACAGACCTTAATAACCACTTCAACAGTACTATTTACCTCCTGCATCTTCACTGGCAAGAGCTAATTGCAAGTGTAATTTCAGAATGAACCACTTGCGTCATTCGGAAAGTCAAGCCAGTCTGACTCTAAGTTATAAGCAGATTGCTGGCTTGGGTGCCCATGTGGTAGGATGGATGCCTATTTTCGTTCTATAGTTCTCCAAACAGAATTAGGAAAGAGTTGCTACTTCCTCATCTGAGATGACCTGAAATGCAAGGAGAGGACTTTTTCACCAAAGAGGGGAAGGAAACAGTAACTGTCCAAGAGGAATATCTTCAATAGAAAAAGTGGGTAAAATATATGAAGGAGATTTGTTGTTTTTTTTTTTCAAAATGCTCTTCCCATAAGTCCCAAATGAAAATTGGAAAGTTTTCAGCTCTAATTCTAGCTACATACTTCCACCCTATTTCCCTCCTTTGCATTTCATGTTCGTACATACACCATTTACCATGTAGGTGTGTTTTCATTGTCATTTAAAAATGTATATAACGTGCATGTAAGTTGAAGCCAATCTACTCTACCCAACATCACCACTTATCTGGTAATCACTTTGATTGCTTTCTTCTAAATAAAATTGTAAATTTTTCTGAAAAAGAAACAGAAATATTATCTCTGGAAGCCATTCAAAAGACAGTGCTTTTCTTGGAAAGAAATGTTAACTGTTCATACAGGTTGATTTTTAAAGGCCATAAAATTTAATTGAGGAAAATTGAGTTTGGTTGGCAAGTCTCAGAAGAAGATGCTCAGGTTTCCTTTGTGTTTTTTTTTTTTTTGAGGGGTGGGGGGGGAGGAGTAGGAGTAGTTTTTTTCAGTTGCCAAAAAAATAGGAAGCTGTTTTCTTATCTTACTGCATAGGGTGGAAAACCAGGGGTCATTTATAGTTGGGCTCAGTAAGCTGAGAGCCAAGCTGTGCTTTGCCCTGTGCTGGTCTCTGTGCCATGAAGAGCTACATCAGATGACACAAAGTGTGCTGAGGACGGGAAATGCGCTGGCTTACTTGCAGTCTGCATGGGAAAGTATGGCCATTAGAAAAAATGCACAGATAATAAAGCTGCTATTGTATAATTTGTCCAAAATACTTGCTAAGGTTTCATAGAATCTTAGAGTCATTAAGGTTGGGAAAGAGCTCTAAAATCATCCTTAGCACCACATCTGCGTGTTTCTTGAACACCTCTGGGGATGGTGACTCAACCACTCTCTCAGCATCTCATTCCAATGCCTCACCACTCTTTCAAGAAGAATTTTTTCCTGATATCCATCCTGAACCTCCACTGGTGCAACTTGAGGCTATTCCCACTCATCCTATTGCTAGATTCCCAGGAGAAGAGACTGACCAGCACCTCACTACAACCTCTTTCAG
The DNA here is from genome assembly GCF_951394365.1 of Tetrao urogallus. Lineage (NCBI taxonomy): Eukaryota > Metazoa > Chordata > Aves > Galliformes > Phasianidae > Tetrao > Tetrao urogallus. The sequence continues at coordinate 4,937,826 of NC_136816.1, read as the reverse complement.
GGAATTCTGGAGGGCAATAAGATCTCCCTGAGCCTCGTCTTCAACAAACTGAAAAATCTCACTTTCTCCAGCCACTTCCCATAAGACTTGTGTTCCAGTCCCATCACCAACTTCATTACCCTTCTCTGGACATGCTCCAGGCTTCAATGTCTTTCTTGTAGTGAGGAGCCCAAAACTCATCACAGTTCTCAAGGTATGGCCTTACCAGAGCTGGTTTCAGGAGCTGATCACCTCCCTGCTTCTGCTGGCTGCACTATTTCTCATATAAGCCAGGATGCCATTGGCCTTCTTGGAGCACTGCTGGCTTATATCTAATCAAGTGTCTATCAGCACCCCAGGTCCTTTTCTTCAGTGCAGTCTTCCTGCTACCCTGTTCTAAACCTGTAGTGTTGCCTGAGGTTGTTGTGACTAAAGAAACTATGGAACCTGGCACTTGGTCTTGCTGAACATCACCCTACTGGCCTCAGCCCAGCTATCCAGCCTGTCCGGATCCCTCTGTAGAGCTTTCTTTTCTCTCAGACAAGTCAACGCTTCCTCCCAGCTCAGTGCCGTTTGTTTGCTTACTGAGGATGCACTCAATACCATCATCCGTATTGTCAATAAAGATATTGAACAGGACAGGCCCCAGTACCAACCCCAGGAGAACACCACTTGTGACTGGTCACCATCTGGTTTTAGCCCCATTTGCTAGCACTCTCTTGGTCCAGCTCTTCAGCCAGTTCTTTGCTCAGCGAAGAGCATACCTGTCCAAGCCATGGACTGTCAGCTTCCCCAGGAGAATACTGGGGGAGACAGTGTCAAAGGCTGTGCTTAAGTCTAGGTAGACTACGTCAGCAGCTTTTCCCTCATCTGCTGTGCTGGTCACCCAGTGATAGGAGATGAGATTGATCAAACAGGACCTCTGTCTTTTGTGATCCCGTGCTGTATGGGCCTGATCCTCTGGTTGTCCTACAACTGCCGTGTGATCTCACTCAAGACAATCTGTTCCACATCCTTCCCTGGCACCAAGGTCAATCTGACAGGCCTGTAGTTTCCTAGATTGTCCTTATGATCATCTTTGTAGGTGGAAATCACATTAGCAAGCCTTGAATCTTCTGGGACTTCTCTGTTTTACCAGGAATGCTGGTAGTTGGTGGAAAGTGGCTTGGCAGTCACCTCCATCAGCTCCCTTGGATGAATCCCAACTGGCCCAAAGGACTTCTAGATGGAGTAGAAGGTCTCTAACTGTCTCCACCTGAACCAGGGGGGGGACCTTATTCTGCTCCCCATCCCAGATTTCCACATCAAGGGGTAGAATACTCTGAGGATGACTGGTATCCTTTGCATCAGGAGGTATATTTTCCAGCACAAGAAAGTCTGAGTTGTGTTTCAGGTGTCAGACTGATGAGTACTTTATCAGCACTTGGTGATAAGTCTCCCCTGTTCTTTGATCTCCTTTAGGAAATAAATGACAATGATTATTGTAGATTCCTGAAGAACAGAATTCAAAGCAGAGAGAGAGATATAATGCTATGACTTATCCAACCTTTCTGAAGTTCTTGAATGAGAGGTCACTTTTCCCTGTTCTTTTCCCCTGCCTCTGAAGATACTTAAGAAATCTCTTTAAGATGTGTGCATGCCCATACAGAGAGTTACAGATGTTAAATGGGATGTAAATAACTGCCAAAGCTGCCAGGAGCAGTTAGTTTGATTAATTGCTTCATTGTTTGTGGTTCATGTATTAAAGAAAGCATGGTATGTAGTTTATCTATAAATCAAAATGTGTAAATCAAGGGCAGGGGGTTTTGTGAGCTTCTTTTGCTGTCTTGATGCTAAGGATCTGTGTGCACAAACTTCATATTAGTTCTGAATGAATTTTGCCTGAATTAATTTGGTACAGCTGTAAATCAGTAAGGTCTTCAAAAGGTCAATGAAGGTTTTATCAGTGAAAATTTGACTTGTTTTCTGGGATCAGGTATCTTTTGAAGGAGGTAATTCATGGACTTCATTGCAGTCCTCAGGCAGATGCTGGAGAGACCTTCAGGGAGTGGGGTTTAGTTCACCCTATAAGAAGATAATGTTCTTGCTGTAAGTGACACTGGTTGTATGAGGAAGAATAGAAGAATGTAAAAAATGTAAAGCACCAAACTTGAAAAATGATGCTAGCTGTGAAATGCAGTATCCTGAAATGCTTTCCTTGTTTTGTTTTGCTCAACAGCTTGTCCACCAGGAACATACAAGCCTGACAGTTCACCAGGTGGAATAAGCACTTGTATCTCATGCCCTGATGGGAATCATACTTCTCCACCAGGAAGTACCTCCATTGAGGACTGCGTGTGCCAGGAGGGATATCGTGCTGTAGGACAAACTTGTGAAGGTAAATGTTTCTGGCCATAAATTAAATTTAATTAAACAGTGCAGGGCTGGGACAGTTCCATTATTCCTCTTCGCACTAGAAAGACAAGTAAAATTGCATGCAGACTACCAAGATGCAAGTGGAGTTGGAAATGAAAAATACTGCTTTCCTTCAGTAGACTTTTACACTCCAACTGGTGTCATAACTCTGTTGTGGTTGTTTAATTATTTAGTCGTTCACTGCCCTGAATTGAAGCCCCCTGAAAATGGTTACTTTGTCCAGAATGTCTGCAACAATTACTTCAATGCTGCCTGTGGGATCCGATGCAAAGCGGGATTTGATCTCGTGGGAAGCAGTATCCGGCTTTGTCAGCCAAATGGCCAGTGGTCTGGATCAGAGGCTACTTGCAGAGGTATGGATGTGTGCTTGCAAAGCCTTTTCCTGCAATGTTAGTTTGTTCTTAACAGTGGGTTACTCTGCTCATTGCATAGCAGGCTGTGCAGATCTGCGTCTATTATCTCTTAGGTGAAAGAATGTTCTAAACGCCAAGTTCCACCCAGTCATTGTGGCATCTTCCTTTCTGCTGGATGTGGGTGCATGATTTTCCTTTAACTGGGAAATTGTCTGAAAAGTGAGGGAAAATCTGCCTTGAGATATTGTCTTGATAATGAGACAATTTCCTTTGGAGTGTTGGAAGGGTATATTTTTGCCTTTCTTGTGTCTCTCCATTGTCATGAAGACTTCCCATTAAATACGTTAAGAAATCCTATGTTTACATGTGCTGGATCTGCTTGTCTCCATTCACACAGAGTATAAAGGGGAGTGAGATCAAAGCCACAGTTTATAGCTGTCTTGTTAATCCCAGGAGTACTTTACTGCATAAATTATGAAAGGACATTGAAGGAAAATCCCTTGGCACTGCTTTGAATTTTGACATTAAACATTCCTCAGTTGCTAGCTAAAATCTGTTCTGCTATTGGAAAGCAGTTAATGCAGTTGTGTTTTGCAATTAACTGTGACCCATGAAAAAAAGCCCTACAAAGTATGTATTTAATCCAGAAAAATATGTTAGGAGAAAACACAGAGCAAGCAGAATATGCTTTTGTTGTTGTTTTCACTGACATTATGGAAATATTTCTTGATCCTGGAAAATGCCTAGTTGACAAGATTAGTTTGCATTTAAGACATGAAACCATGACCAGAATAACATGGGCTCAGCTCCCAGTTTTCACCAGGGGCATACTGAAATACCAAAGAAATGTGAGCATTGAAACACTGAGGAGAGAGGAGCACTGCAGTTACACAGCCTGCAGAAGAGATGACTAGATTTAACAGGTGATGGAAAGGAGTTGGGACCATCTTCCCTATAGGCATTAACATTGTTGACTACCTCCTCAGTGCTCATAAATCATGCCAGCTTCATCAGTAATAACCACAGCTTGGTAGTACTTGTTTCCTCTAGAAAGCCTTCCTTGGAAGCAGTGAAAGTATCTTCTGCGTAAAGCATGTATGATTCAGCTATTAAATGTCTTTCTTATTCACTGCAGTGCAGTTAGGATAGAGCTTATTAGAAAGCTGTTCAGAAGCTCTAATTGTCACTAGCAAGATGAAAGTCTTAAGATCTTTTTTTATTCTCTTGAGTGCACTTTGTGGTGAGTGCCTCAGAACATGTGTGTGCGTGAGGAGCAATACTTTCAAAGCGTGAACAGAAACAGTGGTAACAGAAAGATATGTCAGATGTATGAGTGACTTTTTTTTTCTTTTTTTTTCATATCCAGGGTACCTACATTCTGCTGCACCCAGGTGCCCCTATGGCTTTAACAAAAGACATAATTTCACAGTGTATTCAGTAGTGTTGAGGAGTTTTTAGCTATTACCATTTGTGGTAATTTCATTTTAAAGAGTGCTCAAGGTATCTGCCTGTTCATTAGTTTGAGGGAGTATCGTGCTCCAATCAGTCCACATGCATGTCTGCTTGGAGGCACGTCCTGCCTCAGCAGTATAAACAGTAAACAACTACTGGGAAGAGGAGAGAAAGTTGCCAAGTTGGCTTACTTTCAATTGCATTTGGAGAGGATTTTGTGGTTTGCCTCCTACCAGGCAGCAGCAAGGATGGTTTTCTTGGTAAAATCTGCATTCCAGTGGGACAGAGAAGTCATCCACAGCTCTGAAGTTGTACATCATCGGAGCTTGTCCACCGCCTGCAAGTCAACAGAGACTGTGGAAACAGTCCTAGGACAACAGTTTAGGGAGCTGCAGCCTTCTTGACTATATTTTTGAGTGATCACAGTTTGCCCTGTGTATGTTTTACTCTCAGTAAAGACTTTTGAAGATACTGACCAGCACCCATTGGCTTTGGCTGAGAACACTTTTCAATGATACGTGTTTCCTGTAGGATTTGTGAAATCTTAGGGAAGAGAGGCTTGAATTACTGAGGAAAAAGATGCAGTAGGACCCCAGCAGGTATCTGGGTACATTTCTGCTTGCTGTCACCCTGACATGTATATGTCATCATCACATAATCTGTTCAGAAGTGGACCCAAATCCAGGCAGGATGTATGCTGAGAGGGAACCAAGTGAGAAGTGTCAGATACTGGCTGAAGAGGAGAAGGGCTGGAGGCAGTGCATAAGAACACAGTCTTATTAGAAAACTTCAGATGGTGAAACAAAGGAAATAAATTAAAGCATTACCAGCACTGCTGATTTTATTATTATTATTATCATCATCATCATCATCATCATCATCATCATCATCATCATCATCATCCACCCCTTCAGGGATTAATTTGCAGTGCTACAATGTGTTAAGGTGTAGCACCGGGAGTCAGTAACAGAATAAGACAATCTGAGGATCATTTGTCATACCCCACTTCCTCCTCTGCACACATACCCTGCACAGTACAGCCTTCTCCTTGGCATGGTGCTGCTTGCAGTGTTTGAGAGCTGTGGCAGAAGAAAGGAGCAGGCAGTAGCCAGGGCTGCTCTGCTGGGAGCCCCACACTGGGAGAGGTCTGTTTTGTCTCACCAACAGGCTAGGTTGTGCCTTTTTTTCTCTCATGGTCCTGTTGACCATGAGTGCCTTGTCTTTCTTCTTCCTCTCTCTCTCTTACTGTGAAGCATGTCCGCTAGTCTGATGTGTGGACTCTGACACTTATTTGTGCCTGCATCAATAAACTGAGCAATGCCTGAACATATTCCCAAGCCCTGGAATGCAGTCATCTGCCATATTAAGCTCTTAGCCTGTTCTGTGACATATCTTCAGTCCATACTAGACTGCCAGTTAGAAATTTCCCAAACTTTCAGACAATGGCTAAGGAATTAGAAACATCTGAAGACCCAAACTTTTTTATACAATTCCATTTGCATGCAGCCATGCCATCTTGAAGACTTGCAGACCTTACTGTCACAAGTTACACAGTGCGAAGTTTCCAAAGGCTGGGAACTTTTCTGAGCACAATTGAAATACTAGCCTTATGTCAGAATTCAGGTCAGTGGTGTCTAACCTCATATGTGCTAGGACTCTCCTTCAAGAAAAGTAAGGCATTAATCCTTTAAAAAACTTAGCCTTCTTCTAGCCCTATTCTGTAAATCTGTTTCAACTACTGTAGTAAGTGTACCCAGTACTTGTCTAGTGCCATGAAACCTGAATGGGCTAGAGTTGCTCCCTGGATTCTCAGTGCTGCTGAGTGAAGTGATATTTTTTTTCTGTTTGCAGTTCGAACATGTCCCAAGCTTTGGGCTCCTGAAAATGGACACATCAACTGTTCAACAGCTGATATCTCCTATAAGACGGAATGTTTTGTGACCTGCAATGAAGGCTATAAACTAGAAGGAAATGCCAAACTGACGTGCCAGGGAACCTCACAGTGGGATTCAAAGGAGCCCAAGTGTGTGGGTAGGTATCTCATCACAGTCTGTTCATGTCAGAGTGCGTCCTTTCCTAACATGCTGTCATGAGAAACACTATCAATTTTAGTATCTGATGAGGCCTAGATGATAAGAATGAGAAATAGTTTATGAATACTGGTCATAAAGCTGGGGAAGAGCAAAAGGGTTTTTTAATGGAGTAAGTGGGCAAATTGACATTGAAATTCAGCACAGGCAGTCAGTAACTAAAGATGTTGGATCTGATGGTTCATTGTCCCATAATATATTGTAGGAAACACAAATCTTGTAAGCTTATAATACAGATTAAATGTGAACAGAGATTTGAGCTACCCTCTTAAAGCTAGCAATGGTCTTCGAGCAAAGACTAAAGTATGTTAGCCAGGCATTGCAAGTGCAAAGTAGAGTTGTGGCTGCTGTCACTTTTGCTTAGCTTATGGCTGGAAATAAGTTAAGAGACATTAGGAACCAAAAACCTCTATTGTGAGATCTCACCAACTGTGCAGCAGTAGTTATGTAAACATATATTGCTGTTCACTATGCTTTCTGTTACATACAGAAATAAAGGTTTGTAGGTTTCGCAAGAAGCCATTTGAGACTACTGACAGGTACCTAACTCATGTAAACTGATCTGGTGCTGAATAAAGTTAGGGTAGAATACATATCACCTGGCACAGTTAAAATAGTGCCTTTCTGTTCACCTGAGGGCTTAAAAATGTGAACTTTGCATGAGACAAGAACAAATTTATTAACTGTAGATATGTGTTTGAAAATTATCCGTAAGTATTAATTTGTCAGGAGAGTTCATTAAAAGATCCTAATCTTTCTTCTGAAGTTAGTGGAAAAACGTTAATTAACTTCAAAAGGGAGAGTCCCTGAAATCCTGTTGGAAGATTATAATTGGAAAATTAACTATATTCATCAGCTGAATTCATCCTTCCTAGCTTAGCATTTTGATTATTAAAATCCAGCTCTATCCTGTATCAGATTTCTTCACACCATGCAATTTTACTTCAATCTCTGGATTACCCTTGGCAATGGTTTATTTCTGCTGAGTCTGAAAATCCAGTGTGGAAGTTAGCTTTAGTTGTCCCAGAGGAAAAAGTGTGAGCTGGAAGCAGCTTCTGCCATCAAGCTTGCTGAGATTCTGGCCTAGTGCAGACTTGTGGCATTTCATTCTGGGGAGGATACAAATCAATAGACTCAAATTGCATTTTCTCCTCAAGAACATCCTTTGTACATCATTTCTAACTACTATTTGTCATTTGCTAGATGAAAGACACCAGAAGTCCTTCATTACTTAAGCGTATGTGATTGATGATTTATCCATTTCCATCTCTTATTTGAAAAATGAAGTGAGATTAAGTTCACTGTCTTATCTTGTAACATACTGCTTGGATCTCAGAGTACAGTTGTGGATATTTTTCTGAATGCTGTTCAGTTTGAGTGGACAACACTGCAAAGTTTACTGTATTTTTAAGTTAGATCTGTAAGGCTGCACTACAACCATCTCCAGCCGTAACTGCTGCTGTGCCACTGTGTCGTGACATAATCTGGGTTGTAACATAATTGTTTACAGGCACTCCTGTGAGGTCTGTTGTCATATGCTGCTTTTTCCAAGAAAGTGGAAGTTAGTGTAAGTTTGGCGATTGTGTGTGTTTTTAATTCAGATGTTTTTCATGAAAAATACCATTTGCAAAGAGTTGCTTTTGCATAGGTTACATTACATTATAAACTGATCAAAACCAAAATATTTGCTAAAAGAGCATGCTTGTTTCTTGTCCAGTTTACAATACATATATATTTCCACAGTCATATTCCGGTGTTTCCTTGCCCACTGGTGAAGGGTTGATGTCCAGCACATTAAAATTGATGATATTTACAAGATGCTGTTCTCCTTGGTTTCTTCAAACGTTCACGAATAAAGCTAAAAGTGCAGGTGGCATCTACAGTGTTGATGCCATCTAGTGTTAAAAAAAATTAGTACTGCATAAGTCTAATTGCATTCAGCTGATTCTTTCCCTGAAATGTGTGTGTAAAGAAATGTGACTTGGTTGGTGGTCTTGTTTTTAGTTACTATGTTGAAGCTCCTCTTAGAGTCAGAGAACATCCCAGGTGACAAATGACTTAAAAAGATTGTATCACTCTGCTTCTCACAGAGCTCAAACCTCCTGTGTCAGCTTTATCAAATTGTGTATCTGAGCGCAGATAAAAAAACTTTCTTCTTCCCTAGTAAAAACTACCTTTAAAAGATTCCCTTGGGCTGGATACACCGCAGATTATCTGAACGTTTGACATTTCATTATTTTGCTTTGCGGTGATCTTGCTGGTAGACTTGGAAGCATCTTTATCAAGAGGGTTGTTACCAGTGAGCCAGAAAAGAAATTTTTCTATTTCTCCTGCCTACACCTTTCACAGCCTTTTTTCTACTTGTTCCCTGTAGTACCATGCATTGTGAAGTTTTAGTTTGTATTTCCAAAATTGTTTTTCCCTGTTTCTGATTCTTCTGGTTTCTGCTATTTGTTAGTGTCCTTCCTGTGTTGACCAGCCAAAGGTTAGACTTTTTTTATTGATGGAGTTGATCTACTACATTTTATAGCCAGCAGCATCTGCTTGAAATGAGTGTGTTAACATTTAGAATCTCTTCAGCCTCTTGAAATATCTGTTCCAAAACTGCAGCCTGTTGCAATTATTAATTGCTTAGACCTTAAACAAATTTTCACTATTGGAAATTTTAAGGGCAGGAAATACTTAAAATTCTTTGAGTCTTTAAAATCTGTTTCAAGAAGAACCAGTTCTCAATGACTTGCTGCTTATTTTGGAAGAGGAAAGAAAACGGATACTTAGTGTTTTAATGTGAATCACTTCTGTGTCATTAAACCATTGCTAAGAGATAAATAGCACTTTGCCTTCTGTAACTGGTGAGTTGTTCTTTGTATCTGTGTGTAGAGGCTCTTTCTTCAGTAACTAGCAGAAGAGTTACAGTTCTTCTAATTAGCTGTAGTTAATGGATCATTTTCTTTGTGTATTTCCTTGTTAATTGTCCTAAGAAAAATTACTGAAAGTCTACCTAGCCAAATTAACATGATAAAGCTTTTTGCCCTTTGTTTGTTCATACTGAATGTTTGAAATAGAAATAACATTGTTTGCTTCACATGGTAAAAACAGCAGCTCAAAAACTGAATGAAGTTTTCGTGAAGTACCTGGTTTTGCACACTGTATTTTTTGCAAATTTACACTTCAGTGCAAATGTTCTTCAGAATCTGTAATAAATGCTAGTAACAAAGTAGTTCAAAACCTTGATTTTAAGCCTTGAAGTAATCATCAGCCCTTCCTAACTTCCATGGAGGGATACTCAGCTGCCATTTGTAGTCACCTTCAGTCTTTGCATCTGGGTGTACTTAAGACCAAGCCTAGTTTCATTCAATTTGAGGGTGCAGTGGGCAAAATCATATGCCATGTCCCTAATACTAAGTGAGGTCATGGCAGGGTTTCCTTTTCTGCCTCTCATTCTTATTTCTTGTAAAAGCTGTACAAAAAGGCAACAAATGCAAGCCTGTTACTTCTATCCAGCACTTAAGATCTGGAAAGCAATGGAATGCTTTCAAATGCATTCATGAAAGCTAAAGTTGTTTTAAAAAAAAAAAATTGAGAGAGAGTAGAATATAGTGCAGCCCCAGGAAAAGCAGTGTTTCTGTCACAGCAAAAAGCATGGGCATGAAGATCATAGAAGCAAAGAATCTTAGAATAGTTTATGCTGGAAAAGACCTTAAAGACCATCTAGATCAATCTGCCTGCAATGGACAGGGATACATTCCTCTAGACCAGGTTGCCCAGGGTCCCAAGCAATCTGGCCTTGACTGGGGCATCCACAGCTTCCCTGGACAGCTGTGCCAGGGTCTCATCATCCTCTGACTAAAGTGTTTCGTCCTTACATCTAAACTAAATCTCCCCTCTTTTACTTTAAAGCCATTACTGCTTGTCTTATTACTATACTTCCTGGTAAAGAGTTCCACTCATGCTTTCTTGTAGGCCCTTTCAGATGTTGAAAGGCCTTGGTGACATCTTCCTGGAGCCTTCTCTTCTCTGGGCTGAACAGCCTCAATTCTCTCAGCCTGTCTTCACGGGACAAGTGATCTGATCATCTCTGTGGCTGTCCTCTGGACTTGCTCTAACAGAACCTGATGTCCAGGGGGCTCATTCAGCACTAAAGTACAAAATTTGAGCATTTTCTGTTGTCTTTATGCACTCACCATGCATGTATACTCTTAAGAAGTCTGTGTATTTTATATTCCCTCTTAGATACCATATGACTTTATTTACGAATTTGTTTGAATATATATTTTTATGTAAGTCAGTTAAAATGTGTGCCTTTCTGGTCTCTTGTAGAAATGCATTGCCCCGTCTTCCAGAAACCAGCAGGTGTAACAATTCACCCTCCAAAATGTGGGCTGGAGCCAGCTGTTTCTGGGACTATGTGCCAGCTGAGCTGTCCCCGAGGATTCATCTTGTCCGGAGCTAGGGAAGAACTAAGGTGCATTTCATCTGGGAGATGGAGTGCAAACATCCAGGATGCTCTGTGTAAAGGTAGAGACCAGCACAAAGTCGATTCTGTGTATGCACACAGGACTAGAGGAAAGTACATAGGAAACAGATGAGTAAAGACAGATTGGAACTGTGGAAAGCGTAATTAAGCAGTCTGTGAGAAGGATTGTCTGTACCACTATAGTTTTTTTTCTCAGGTTTACTTGTAGCATGTAATACTGACATGAAATTCAGAGGTTGCTTGAGTGCTATCTCAGAGTTATCCATTGCTGGCAGCCTCTTAAGTCAATTGTTGGGAAGCTGCCTGCAGTGGCCTGATGTGAAGATAAATTTGAACTCTCAAAGTAAAAGTGAAAGGTCTTAGCTTAAAGATAGCCAGTGTGGAACCCACACACCTATTAAAACAGTTATTAGTAATGCTGCTTCTACTGGTTGAGCACAGATGTATGAAAGCCCTGTAGTCTGAGCAGACCTATAAGCCTGAGGTGATACACATGGTGTAGAAGTATGGTTCTTTTCAGCTGGTTCTGAACTGACCACAGCAGTAAACCTGCGCAAGGATAACAGCCACGTGAGTGAAAACCAAAACTGATTGACACTGTGCACCGTTTATAGATGAGCAGAAGGCGGTTGTATACATTTGAAGGATTCTGGTATGTTTGCCCACCTCTTCTGGAAATGTAAGGTTATTTATTCTTTTACATACATGCACAGTGAGTTGGAAGAAATTCAGCTTTGGATTAAAGGAGGTGCAACTGAAAGTGTGGTTGTGCTGGGAATGTGTTCTTCACTTCTTCATGAACCATTGTGCTCTCAGAATTAATGCTTCCACTCCAAATGGAGGCCCTTACCAGCCTCTGCATGAAAGAACAGTACAGAAAACAGCTATAGCAATCATCATGCCAAGTCAGTACAGAAACTGAGATGGGAACTTTTTCCTCTGCAGTGACCAGGGTGATTTTATCCTTTAAAGATATCATTTCCCACTATGTTATGTACCACATTGTTTTTCTGAATCTAGTAAAAATCTGTGCCAAACCACAGTTTTTAATATTTGATGGGATCCAAGCACAGTGCTACAAGCTAAGTGTTTGGATTAAGATAAAGTAGCATGGCTTGGGTTCAAGCTTTTAGATATTACCACGCATAAAAATCTAAAGAGAATCCAAGATCCTCTGAGTGTTATTCTTCCCTAGTAAAACTGAATATTTGCCTCTCAATTGCTTTCATTTTTGGTATTTTCTCTATTTTGCTGCCAAAATATTTGGCCAGTTCGCACTAGCCTTTTCCTTTCTGACTTATTTATTAGTCTTTCTGCAGAGTTTCACTTTAAAAAGGAATTTGCCCCAGCCTGAGACTGTGGTCAGGGAAGTGTAATTCATAACTGGTAGTTATGAAAAGAGTGCACTTCTAGTAAAATTTTCATCAAAATGACTTCAGAGGAAGACAAAACCACTTGTATTTATTGCTTTGCACTCAATTACAGAAGTTTAATTGCCTGACTTATGTCTTTACTGGAACTATGTAGTAATAAAAATGTAACTGGTATCAGTCCCAAGTTGTTTTAAAGCCTCCTGGGCATGGATGAGTTCAGAGCCGAATGCCTTTGTCCTTGTCTCATGAGTCCAAAGGCCATTTATCAAAAGATAATACAGCTAAAAAATAACCCAACCACAAATGTTTTGAGAGGCCCTATGCCTGCGAGATCAAGAAGTACTTCGTCAGAGAAATGTGATACCTAAATGATGGTGGTGGTTACCAGTGTTGTACCACTAATACTTTCATACCATATTTCAAACCAAAACTTCAAACTTTGCTAAAGAACATTCCCAGTAACCGGTGCCAGAAATCTTGTCACTGCTTTTTGCAAGTCACCATGCTCCTGGGCATTTGAGATTGACTGTTTTCTTCTTCATAGAACATATGTCATGTCATAATCTTTTGTAAGTCACTGATGACAGATGTTTACATCTGCATGTGTCATATATGTGGGCAGCGAAAGGAAAAAAAAGCCACTGCTTCTTAATGACTAGATTTGTGTGATGAATAGGTGAATAATAAGAGAACAATTAATTCTGTCTTATTTATGTTTTGTTTCATGGTTGCATGTAGTAACCTATCACTGTGCTAAGTGATGTTCAAAAATACAGCCAAAAGCTGTTTTTACCCCAGAATAATTTACTGTCTATGTATGAGTCTGCAGGCAAGAATGAAAAAAAGGGAGAGATGGAGACTTTGCAGAGTGTATGTATATGTGTATAATATACATACATATGTGTATGTATATTCCAGGAAGTGCCAAAAAAGCAGTATTTATATGCAGTCTAATCATTATAGTGTTTCTATTTCTTTAATACCATATATAAAAATAGTTTTCATTTTTCTGGGCCAGATATTGAAGCTCCTCAGATCCAGTGTCCACAAAATATTGAGACTGAGACTCTGGAACATCAGAACTCTGCTAATATCAGCTGGCAGGTCCCAGTACCTGAGGATAACTCTGGAGATGAGGTAGGTTAAAATCTATGCATTTGACCAGATGCTGTCTTTTTATAGCTAGTTATTTCATATTAATTTTCTGAATCACTGGAGTTTATTTCTTCTGACAAGCTTGAGTAGAAGAAAAAGCTGCTGAAAAATTTTATATTGAGAATTCAGCATTTTCTGTCGTTTTTAAGGTTATGCAGTCACAGAACACTCTGCATGGTGTCTAAGCACATGAAATCTCATATATTTAATGTATGTAGTCTAAAGAATGTGCCCTTGTTTATAAAGTGGAGACAACTGCTTTAAAAATGATCTCTTAGAATGGAAAGAAGTTTAATAAATGCTTCTTAGAAGGAAGTAAATCAGTTCATCAATCTAAAAGGCTAGCAAAAGCAGACTGCAATAAGTAAAAATGTGCTTCAGCTTCCCACCCAAGAAAGAAAAATGTCATTTTCCTATCCCATGCAATATTCAGACATAGGCCTTTGGGTACTGCGTTTGTCACAGGTCTGAAAATGTACATTACAAGGAAAATTTGCTCCAGAGCTTTTCATAAGAAGTAGTGTTACCTGCTGGGTAATGATCAAATTACAGCAACTGACTGCATTGTCTTGAGTCAGAAGGAGAATGACTGTGTATTCTCTGAATTTGCTGCAAGCATAAAGGAGCTTTTCACGTTGTGAGCAACATCAGTAAAAGAGTTTTAAATTCACACTTTTTGCTGCAACACAGCCTTGATCATATATTATTGCACTGCTGACACAGAGTCATTTGATGACCTGTAGAAATGAGGTGCCTTCACGCTCAGTTGTAGCAGATTTGTCAAAGCCACAGTTAAACTATTTTGCTGATGTGAAGCCAGATCTCTCAAAGAGAAGTTTCTTAACACAGCTCTAGTCCATACAAGGGAGCTGTGGTCCACATGTAGGTGTCGTAAACTACAAATGCAGGTTTCTTTTGTGATGATAGGATGTTTCCATATGTCTGTATGTTATTGACATATGTAGATTAAAATTAGGTATTTGAGTGCTCATGATCCACAGCTGCCTTTTCCATACATTTCTCAGGTATTCTGCCCTTGCAGCTGGAGGTATGAAATGAAGACAAAGCAGTTTTGAGCTAGCATAGCTTGTATGCAGTGTAGTAGTGCAGACAGAAGTCAATCTCAGGTTGTTTTAATGCACAGTGCTGTAATGCAGCAGATCGGGGTCCAAATCCTGACTGAGTAAACCCCTGTTGCTAAAAGTAATCTTAAGGAGGGGAAGACAGGCACTCTGTTGCAAAGTCCACCCTCATTATTTGAAGAGGCTACGAGCATCAAATAGGAGCAGAATCAACATTAAAGGATACTATTTTTTGCCTGTTTCTTGAATCACGTAAGTGTTATACTATATATATATATATGAATACATATATATATATATACACACATATATATATATGTATATATATATACATATATATATATATGAATACTATATATATGTATATGAATACTAGCCTGTTTCCCCTTTTAAATAACAATTTTCTTCCTATGAAAGGTCTCAGTGCACGTAACTCCAGCTTTCATACCACCATATCTTCTCCCGATTGGTGAAGTTGCCATTACATACAGAGCAGTCGATAAGTCTGGCAATGAGGCAAGCTGTACGTTCAGTGTCAAGGTGATTGGTAAGTTCATTGGGGAAGAAGAGTCAGTTATGGTTGAAATATTCTTATTTTGTGCACAAAGAGACTGTGAATCAGTGTGACCTCCACTGACTGCTTGGATAAACCCAAGGGTAATGTGATCTCCATAAATGCATGGCTGATCTTGGGCCACAGTACACACAGTGTGCAGTCATTGCTACCACAGTTTCTTATTTTGTTCTGTTGTTTTATTTGAATGTTAAGAGTCCTCCTTATACTGATAGATGAAATGCTTCTTTGTTATCACTTAACCTTTATCATATGCATCTTTTTTTTTTTCTTCTTGAAAAACTATAAGAATTTACTAATCTCCTGCACATTGCTGATGCACATCATTGTTCATGTCTTTCTACCAGACAGTTTTGGTATTCAGCATTCTTTTTAAACAAGGTTTGCTTTGGAGAAAGCAAACAGAATGTAGAAACCATGAATCCAGGTGAAGAATTTTTCTTGTGTTAATGCCATGCCATTTGCTTGGTGTCTGCCAGGTGCAGCAGTTATATATAGGTGTACTTCTAACTATATTGTATTTACCGATGCAAATTTAAAACTGCTCTTTAATTGACTTCTGACTGTGGATTTTATGAATGTAGCTGCAGCTCAGCAAGCTAATGTCGTGCAAACTTTTCAAATTCTATAGATGCAGAACCTCCTGTAATTGACAGATGCAGATCTCCACCACCCATACAGGCAGTGGAGAATGAATACCCAGCAACATGGGAAGAACCACAATTTTCAGACAATTCAGGTAAGATGGCATACCCCCAAACATGCGCAGAACAGTGAAGAGTAGGGAGGTCCAACCTGCTCTACCTTATTCACTTGTAACTTAGGATTTTGTCTTTGTAATAATTTGTTTTTAAGAACGTATAATTAAGAATACGTGCTACTATTTCCTTCTCCATTTGTTGTGATTGAGTGTGAGCGGCCCTTTATAGCTCACTGATGTTTTAATTCTTATTTTAATTCTTCTAGGTGCTCCTCTGACTATCACTAGGAGTCATGAACCTGGAGAGCTCTTTCCCAAAGGAGAAACAACAGTTCAATATGTAGCTCTGGATCCTTCTGGCAATAACAGGACATGTGAAATACATGTTGTCATCAAAGGTTTGTATTAGCCTTGTTGCTGCTGCTGCAGTTCAACAGCACATAAGCCATGGTGTTTTCAGACCAGGTACATTGTTTTGTTTTAACTGAATGTCATAAAAGTTGCAAGTCTACATCATTTCTTTGTTCAGATATTCCCAGTTTCTTAATTACATATTCCTGGTTTCTATTGGAGTAACTTGACGCAGTCAGGATGTTTATATAATTTTCTCAGAGTGAAGAAGCACAGTGATGAATTTGGAATAATTTGAATAATACATTCAAATTAGGTGTAAAAACACTGAAATCGCTGTTTGTTGAGCAGTTAAACTTTCGGTTGTTGATCCATTTTTTTTCTCAGTACAAATATGTTGTGAAGTGAATTAGTAGAGGTTACTGAAGTCAAACTTCGAATCTGTTCTTAAAAAGGAAAACCTTGTAGAAACATTTTTGTAATCACCTACGAATACTGTAACAGATACTGGAACACTCTAGGTTTTGGAAACTAGCTGTACCTATTCTTATACTCATGCATTTGTGTTGCTTGTATAGACACCATAGTTTACCTTCCTCTTTAAAGACAAATCAATAATTTGGTGTATAAAGAATGCAAATTGTACACTGTCTCTGCTCTCTAGTGCCTAATGTCTCAGTTGGTTGTGTGTATAAATAAATGTTAGTGAATATTTAAAATTATGCAAACTGGACACCTGGTCGTAGCTTTGCAAAAGATAAATTACAGATGGATGTGCTGCAGTCTGACTTGCTTTTGTAAATCTTAGCAAGAAAAAGACATTTTTTAGAATTTGTATTATTTCAGGTCTACACCACTTCAAACTTTTTGTGATTTTGGTGCTCATGAGATCATATTCTCAGATGTTCACTGTGTCTTCTTCTGGCCTGTAAAATAGATCATAACTGAGATTTTATAGTCAGTTCCTCCTAAGATTGTTTTGATAAATCTGTGTCTTGTTGCAGCAGTGTAGAATGGATAATGCTTAGTTTTTGAATTCAATATACAACATAGTTTACTATAATTCATTGTATGAAAATGCATGTGAAAATTTTAACTAATTTTTTGTAGTATTTTAGTAGGTACATACTTGACTGTGCACCTTTGAGTAAGAAGTACAGATGGGTTTGAGCCTTGCATTTTGGAGGGTTTATTTGATTTCTTATATGTATCACTTTTTTTTTTAAAAACCTTCACATTTATGGAAGTTTGAGAAGAATTTAGCAGTGCACTGGATCTGATCTTCTGGACACAACAAATAACACACAGGCTTCATGTGCAGCTCTCAAAACCCTTACCAGTACTACTTTCCTGTTTGCTTATTTAAGTTTCCAAATTCATCGTGTGTCTGCATGTTTTCCTTCGTGTCTTTGTATTTTTCTCAGGTTCCCCCTGTGAAATCTCCTTTGAGCCTGTGAATGGCAATTTTACATGCACATCAGATGAAGTGGGTGTTAATTGTAAGTTGCACTGTGCAGAGGGTTATAGCTTCTCGGAGGGATCAAGTGAAAACTACTATTGTGCATATGAGGATGGTGTCTGGAAGCCACCTTACTCTCCAGAGTGGCCTGACTGCTCTTGTAAGTCTTGATATTTTTAGCTTATGTTTTGTGAAATGAATCTGCAGCTCATCCAACAATGGTCCTAATGAGGAATTAAATAAAAATGTTCTAGGAATTATGACTGCTGTATATTGATAATAAATCTCTCACATCATTACAAATATGAATACTCAGAAGTCCCTAGAAGTGTTATTTCAGAAGTTCTGTGAAATACAAAAACAGTAGTCAATTTGTATCCTGCTAACAAGCAAGCTAGCAAAGATGGCAAAGCAGAGAAGACCTGTCATTAGTTCAAATTGGCATTTGAAATATGTTGTAGTTTGCGTGCATACACTCAGAGTACTTTTTCAACAAGAATTTCAACAATGTTTGAAAATGGAAAGTGCAGATGTATTTGTGAAAGCAGTACATGCTGTAATTACATATCTACTTATTGCCAGATCAGATCTTTTGTCTATTTCCTTCAAGACACACAGTAACAAAGCTATGAGCTATGGACTTTCTCAGACTTAGTGACATTTTAAAAATAGAAGTATGAGAGGTACTTGAAAAGCCAATCCTGGCACCAGCTTACATCTACTCTCATCAGAGTGGATTTTTTGTTTCAGCAAAGAGCAATGTTTCAACTGTGGGCAAATCAGAATAACATTTCAGAGCCATCTAACAGATCAAAACCCATAACTTGGACCTTAAGAATTTCGCTTTACTTAAATTCTGGGGTTTTTTTGTATTTAGCCTAGCAGCTGTAGTGACTGGGTTTCCAATACTTGATTCTCTCTCAATAGAAAGAAGTGTGAGGTTTAGGATTGTGACAGCTGGGAAGTTTTTCCATTACGAAAATGCTATAATAGATAGATAACAGGCATTTTTCTTCAGTATCCATTAGCCTTCCCATTAAAGTATTATGAAAATGTGATGTCTGTCAAGAAGTATTTAGTCTACTTTCGTATTTGTCTGAATTGACTGAGAAATGAATGTTACATAATGTTACATTTTAGGAAAAAATAAACATTTTCCAGTATATAATGCTGGGAGTGGGGGGTGGGGGGCGTTGATTTAAAGACAGTGCTTCTTAGTTTAGTGTAATCCAATTTTTTGGCAATTCCTCAAACTATTGCACTGACCAACAAAAATTTCACTCTCCAACATTTTTCAGTAAATCGTTTCGCAAACCATGGGTTCAAATCCTTCGAGATGCTTTACAAAGCAACACGATGTGATGACAACAGTCTTCTAAATGGCTTTTCTGATGCTTTCCAGAGTGCACTTGGTAAAATGGTAGGTTAGTAAATGCTGCTTCCTTTTACGCATTTTTTAAAAAGTACAACTTCTTGTTACTTTTCCTAGCTGTCTATTTTTGTACATGAAAAATACAACAGCAGCTTGGAAATGGGATTTGTGATTTTTCGGAAGATGACAAACCTCCTTTAAAAACAAAGCTGACGCACTGACATTTTCATTCCATCTTCAATTAGAAGTTATTTAGGGACAAGATTTGAAGAAATGTCTGCACAGCTTAGGGACTTGATACTCACAGATTTTTTGTAAGATTTTAAAGAGAACCTATGCAGTTTTGAAAATCCCTGCTGGTTACTCAGAAACTGCAGTGTTGTATGTGAGAGTGCGATGTAATGATAAAATACATTCATTTTACAAATACTATGTGTAACGTTCATCTAGATAACACAGTGAATGCACAGAGATACAGAGAGATAAAATCTGCATTTGGTGCTCAAGTGTCTAGGCACTTATATCCAGGGTAGTGATTTAAATACTTTGCTCAAGTTTCTTGAGTTTTTGAGTTCTAATCAATAAATACTGCACAGCAGTTTATTTGAAGGGGTGGCACATTCCTTCTCTGCACTGTCTCTTGCTTCTCACTTCAATATTACCAATCTTCCTCTTAATCCATGAGTCTGTCCTCAGCTGTGAAGCAGAAGCAGCAGACCTTTGTGTTGTGGTCTAAGGAGCTGATGCTCGGGCCCCATGTGATGGTATTGTTGCAGAGCACAGTACCTGGGCAATTAAAGATTTCTTACAGAACAAAGCCTGTGTGCTGTAAGCTTCACTGGTAACTGAAAAGCATTATTAGCATATATAGCTACTGAACAGACTACTGCAGCTGTGGTATCCCTGTCAGTGTTTCTCATCAGAAGGCTGAAAGCTCAAATAACACTTCCAGGCAATCTTTGACACTTGGACGTGAATATCTGTTACTCTCTTGACTTACTTCAGCTTTGTTTTCTTCCAGCAGAAAAATCTTGGCTAATTTTATTTCTCTTCTCTTCTCCGAAGAGCTTATTTAGCAACTACCACTAGGTTTCATTGCTTAGACTATTAGTATCAGCAAGCAAATAGGAAAATAGGAAAAAATGTTCAGTGACCAGCTCAGGAAGTTATATCAAAATGCAGCAGTCTTGGAAAAGAGTTGAAAAGGTTAGTTTGATTATGTCTGTTCCTATTCCCAATAACTTTAAAATGTAACTATAACAGAGATAGGAAAAGGGGGACCATATCAGCAGAAGCCATCTTTCCAATGAAAAAGCAATGTGGAGGAAATAAACCGATCCCAAAATAAATCCTAGAGACCAGCTTCTTTGAAATCAATTTGGAAGAAACAAGAAATAGAGGTTTTATAAAATAATGCATTTGTCTGTTCATTTCTAATGTCCACTGCCTTTGTGGAGAGAAAATCTATCAATACTGGTCAGTTTTCTATAGTTCTCTGTTCTGTGGTTTCTGGGCAGAGCACAATGAAAACTGAACAAGAAAGAGCAGGCTTAAATTACTGCGACTTCCTACCAGCAGAACTCATCAAAACAATAATGGAGAGCTACACTTCTGTCCTGTGAATTGTTCACTTCTCTGGAAATGCTTTTCTTGGTAGTCTGATTCAGGAGAGGCTTTTGCAATCATTTTAAAATAACAGCCTTTATCTTGTAGGGCAGCATGTAACTGTTGCTGTTCCGGAGTAGGAAATTAAATAAATCACTTGCAGAGATCCAGAACTTGCATCCTCGGCAACTGCTGTGATTATAACAGGTGTGAAAGTAGAAGTCTTGTGCCAGAGAAAGAACAGGGCCAGGGCTTTACGTTATAACACAGCTTTTTTAAGTTGGGGGTGAGCTATGTAATTCTGTATTTTTAATGCTCTTCTTCTTTATGTTGTAAGGTCCCATCATTCTGTAATGACGTTGATGATATTGACTGCCGACTGGAAGATCAGACACAGAAACATTGCTTGGAGTACAATTACGATTATGAAAATGGATTTGCCATTGGTAACTACTGATTGCACACATCGTTAGCCATTCAGGATTAATGTTATGTAGTTCCTTTTGTTCTGAAATACTGCAATGTGTTGCATGGAATAGTTAAAAAATTATAGAGTATTCTTAAGATACTAAGAAATTATGCAACACATTTTATTGTGGAATTGCTTGCTCTCTGTTTTCAGTAGTGCTTCCTGTATAGTACATATGAGAAGGAAGAGTTTACTGAGATGTTTCATGATAGGGAGGAAAAAAAGCATGCACATGCACACATAATGCTGAGTGCTACTGACTTGCTTGGTTACCTTTGAAGAAAGCAACTTTTTTAAACATAACACTTTCAATCCAAAACACTGCAAAAGCACAGCAGATATTTCTAGAGATTGTTAAGAAAACAGGGTCACTTTTTGTCTTTGGTGTTGGTTTCAGTCCACAGTTAACCCTTGCAGTGTTCACTCAAAGCATAAGATTGCCTGTCAGCTGTGAAACCTCTTGTATGCAAAGTGTCATGGGTTTGACAGGGGTAGAGTTAGTTTTCTTTACAGGGGCTTGTATGATGCCATATTTTTTATAAAAAATAGAGATAACATACAGACTTCTTTAGTTATTGAGTAGTGCTTGCACAGAGTGAGGGTCGTTTCAGCTTCTCGCTCTGCCCTGCCAGCAAGGACCTGGGGTTCACCAGGAGCTGGGATGGTCATAGCCGCGACAGCTGACCCAGACTGGATAAAGGGATATCCCATACCATATAGCATCATGCTTAGCAGTAAACTACAGGAGAGGAGAAAAGGAGATGGTGTTCAAAGAGATGGTGTTTGCCTTCCCAAGAAACCTGTCTTGTGTGATGAGCCTATAATTGCCTGAATAGCTGCAGTAAATGAATTCCTTGGTTTGCTTTGCTTCTGCATGCAGCTTTATGTAGTAAACTGTCTGGTTCTCAACCCATGAGCTCTTGCACTTTTGCTTGTCCCATTTTCTCTTCATTTCATCCAGAGGAATTGAGTGTACAAGTAGTGCTGAGCTGTCTGCCAGAATTAAGCTGTTGGAAAGGGTAGTTTTTTTGATTGTTGGGGTGGAAGTTATGGCAGCCCTAGTGATTACTCCCACTTTGCTATATGCCAAGAAAGTTGTCATTTTCAGTCAATTTTCATACTGATTAGCATTAGTGTTGTACTGCTTTTGTCCTTGGATTTCTTAGTCCCTTAGTGTTACTTAAAGAAGTAAGGTTAAATACAGACTTAGCATGGGGCATTTTGACCCCAACATCAGAACACTTAGTCTTTAATAGGACTGTGGCTCCTTTGTAAGTTCATGTTGGGATTACTTCAGTACAGCTTAGTGCTTATTCTCTCACTTTTAGACATTCTTCACTGAATTTAAAGGACTTTTTTTTGCAATTAGACACAGGAGACTAGAGGACAGACTAGGGGACATCTGCGAGTTGTCATCAGGGAGGAGTGAATATTGATGATAAGAGGAACTAATTTGTAAAGTCACCTGGAGGAAACAGTGTTGAGAAAATGAGATACAGGGTTCTATTGTCTTCTGGCTCATGTTGATCTCTTTTCAAAATTACCTCATTGCTGTTTTTCTGGAGTTTGTCGTAATATTACTGGGCAGGCTGGAGAGGAGAACTCTCCTCGAGTTAAAAGAGACAACAGTTTAGAAAATTTGTTATGGAGTAATCACACAGTTTCAGCCCCAGTTCTGTGAGTTTAAATTGCCTTATTTCCACTGTAAGTTGTAAGACAGATGATTTAACCTGGTAACTGGCAGAATTTTTTTATGCCTTCACATTATTTCACAGATAGATGAATGAAATAGACTGCATACCTCTAATTTTATTCATGAAAAGGCAGATTACTTACAGAGCAAGCTGATTGAGGGTGAACTTAAATCACCATATGTAACAAGAAATGCCTGTCTGGAAGGACTGAACGCATAGGGTGATGTCACCAGCCTTTTCTGAGAAGGCAGATGACTACAACTCTTCAGGAGTTGTGAAGAAGGGATGTTTTGGAGATGCTGCTTTGGGCATGCTAGCTGCAGCTGAGCAGGAAGAAGAGAGATCAGTGCAGAATTGTTTCAGATATTGCCAGCATAGGAGGGCCCATGCAAGGCTGAGGGGAAGATAACTGTTGCTTTTATGAGTACCCTTTTAAAATAAATTTTATATCAGACCTTCTTTAAGGCTTTGGCTAAATACACAGATATCAGTATTGAGATTTTTTTTCTTCAGTCAGTCACATTGCAGTAGGCACTTGTTCAGAGGCAAGTCAACACATGTTGTTCAGAGGTTCAGTCAGGCACCATTCTATTGAGGATGTACTTCAGAAATAAGTATTTATAGGACAAGCACTTATTTTCTACATGATCTTGCTTCTCTTTTTTTTTCTTTGTAAATGTCTGACAGGACCTGCTGGCTGGGGAGCGGCAAACCAGCTGGATTATTCCTACGATGATTTCTTTGACAGTGTGCAGGAAGAAGGCCTATCCAAGCATCTCTCTGCTTTTGCAAAGGCAGCACCTACTCGAGTCAAAAGGCATAAGAAGCTGAATGTTCCAATGACTGACCACAAAATCAAGTTAATATTTAACATCACAGGTGAGAGAAGTCAAAATAGCCTCCTGCTAAACTTTCTTAAAAAGATAAATATTCCTAATACATTCAGCAAGACTTTGCATTCAATTCAAAATGCCTGCTGGAGATGCAGACAACAGTTTTCTTGAGACACTTGTAGCTTCATTTTGCACATTGCCAGCTTTATGCTTCAAACTGTCAAGCCTGAGTGTTGAACTCTAGATATTCTTCAGAGCAAGCTGGAAGTGCTGACTCTAAAATCTGTGTGCTATTGTGTTCTCTTTTTAAATCCCAGCTAGCGTGCCACTGCCTGATGAAAGGAATGATACACTGGAACTGGAAAACCAGAAACGACTTCTTAAAACTCTAGAGACGATAACAAACAGGCTGAACAGGACTCTCAATAAGGAACCCATGTATTCTTTTCAGTTTGCATCTGAACTCATTGTAGCTGACAGCAACTCATTGGAGACAGAGAAGGCTTTCCTTTTCTGCAGACCTGGTTCTGTGCTGAAGGGGAGAATGTGTGGTAAGCCAGAGGACTTCCTCTTCACATATATTTAGAATCTTTTTGAAAAGCAAGGTTTTAGAGGATATTTGCAGAGGATAGTGATTTGACACAGTCCAGTGCTTGTGGTCTCCCGGAACAATAAACTCCAAAAATGCTTTGCACAGTTTGACTTCCAGAGGATATTTATGTTCCTAACCAAGGCTTGTGGAAAAGGGATGCTCCCATGGGGAAATCAGACATATCCACACAGTTGGTGATACTCAGGAAAGCAGTACTTGATATGCAGTCTTTTAACCTTATTTGTTACTCTTGTGGATGAGATAGGGAACTGGATTCCATTTCCTGTGCACAGTGAAATGTTCACAGCGTTCCATACAGACAACTCATGCAAGCCCGTTTGCTGAGGAACGGAGTTACATTTCATATAAACAGGGATTGATTAAATGGGAATTCCAGAGGCGAAACAGGAATATATGATTATGTATTCTGAGGGAACCTTATGTTTCCAACGTTACAGTCAACTGCCCTTTGGGTACCTATTACTCCCTGGAGCATCACGCCTGTGAAAGCTGCTGGACTGGATCCTACCAGGATGAGGAAGGGCAGCTGGAATGCAAAAGTTGTCCATCTGGTAGTTACACTGAGTATCTACACTCCAGGAGCATTTCAGAATGCAAAGGTGAGAACTTTATCTTTTTCCGACAGCCATTTCTGACTGCCTAGTGCCATCCCTTTGGTCCTCATTACAGGAATGAGATTAACTTGTGAAATGAGAATTAGTCCTAACCAACCATTCATGTGTATATGTTAAGAGAAAAGGCCACATTTTTACCACTTCTGTAGCATGCACAATGTTCAGGCAGATATTCTAAGAAGAGCTGGCCCTTCAAGTTTTGTTACATTTCTATCTCCTGTCTGTGAGATTTTCAGTTCATTTTGCATGGACTAACACACTTAAAATAATGCCATTCTTGTCCTTGCCCACCTCTCTCTATCCTATGGTGATTTTAGATGAGTTTTTGCATTCCATATTGCAAAGCAGTAGTCTGACTTTGAGCACCTCAGCTCCCCTATCTCTTTGCAGCTTGTTCTGAAAAAAAAGTTAATTTCATTGCCTATTTATTGTTTTATTATTCATTTTGTTCATTAAAAATGAGTAACTGAGTTTCATCATCTGTGATAATCTAAATCATCTGTGAAGATGATTCATTAATAATTCACAAATATATTATCAGTAGCTTAGCACAAGTCCTTTTTTTGTTGTTGTTGTTCTTTGTATGCATAAAACCCTTCAGCATAAATTCAAGAAATAAAAAGTTTCTGTAATTTGCATTATGATTTCAGTATCTTTTTCAGAGGTTAGAAGTCATGTTTCCTATTTGGACATTACTTATTTTTTATGATTTTTTCTGCCTCACAGCTCAGTGCAAGCAGGGAACATACTCACCTAATGGTCTTGAGACCTGTGAAACATGTCCTCTTGGCACATATCAGCCAGCATTTGGATCCAGGAACTGCATCTCTTGCCCAGAAGATACCTCGACGGTAAAAAGAGGTGCAGTAGATGTCTCAGCTTGTGGAGGTGTGTAACAGATAGGTCTATGAAATTTCTACAGTTACATTTAAAAAAGGGGAAGGAAGCTGCATTGAAAGCTATCTCTATCAGAAAAGAAATAGAAAGAAATACTTTCAAGATATTTAATAGATCTTTGAGAACTTTTCACCTAATAGTGAAATAAACATCTCTTAGGGTTGTTAATTCCCAGTGGGTTTCACCCCACTCCTTAAAATCTAAAAAGGAACTGTGAGGGAAGGAAAGGAAGTGCTCAGAAAGGGTGCAGGATGCAGGGTCAGCAGAAGTGATCTCTTTCAAAAAAAATGTCCTTTTTGTTCTTGCAGTACCATGTTCTGCAGGGGAGTTCTCTCGTACAGGTTTGACACCTTGTCACCCTTGTCCCAGAGACTATTATCAGCCAGACCCAGGAAAGTCCTACTGCTTGTCGTGTCCCTTTTATGGAACAACAACAATCATTGGTGCCAGATCCATCACAGATTGTTCAAGTAAGCCAAATTATCTCTCCTGAAAAAAACAAGCAAAGAGAACATCTGAAGGATGGCCAGCAGTAGTCTTAACAGAAAAGATCCTGTTTTTTATTTTTCACAAACTGTCAGAACAAATGTAGAATTCCCACTCAAGGAGTGGTGTTCACTTTTATTTTGGCATGCTGGTGTTGTCTCTGTGCTGCATGGAAGGAATAACTGTGTGTTATGTACCATGGCTCAATAACAGCATATGGATATACAGAGTATGTATGTATGTATGCACATATATACCTGTGCACACTATGTATGTGTGTGTATGTGTACAGTGTGTGTATATATATACTGTTATATATACTATATATATATGTGCAGTGGGTGAGCAAATGGCTGATGGGTTAGGCCCAAAGGATTATGGTAAATGACGTTATATCTGGCTGGTGCCTGGTCACTAGCAAAGATCAGTAGGGCTCCATTTTAGGGCCATTTCTCTTTGATGTCTTTGTAAATGACTTGGATGTGGGAATAGAAGGTGTTTTGAGCAAGTTTGCTGACAATACTGAATTGGGAGCAGCTGTTCACTCCATCAGGGGTGGAGAGACCTTGCAGAGTAATCTAGACAATCTCCAACAGCATGAAGTTTAACAAGAGCAAGTGCTGGATTCTGCACCTGGTAAGGGGTGACTCTGGCATACATACAGTCTGGAGGATGAGACACTGGAGAGCGGCTCCTTGAAGGAGATTTGGGGATTCTGATAGATAGCAAGTTGGATATGAGTCAGCAGTGTGCCCAGACAGCCAGAAAGGTCAACTGTATCCTGGGAGCATCAGGCTTGGCATTGCCAGCTGGTTGAGGGATTGAAGGGATTGTCCTACCCTACACTCCACAGGTGCAACCTCACCTTGAGTACTGTGTGCAGGTTTGAGCATCATAGTACAAAAAGGACATGAAACTATCAGAGAGTGTCCAAAGGCAGGCTATGAAGATGGAGAAGGTTCTGGAGGACAAGAAGTGTGAGGAGTGGCTCATGGCAGCTGCAGCTCCTCACAGGGAGTGGAGAGCAGCGCTGAGCTCTGCTCTCTGACAGTGACAGGGCCTGACAGCATGGAGCTGTATCAGGAGAGGCTTTTGGGGTTAAGGAAAGGCTGTGCCCCAGAGAAATATGGGCACGACATAGCACCCCAGGACAGTGGGAACACAGAACCATAGAATCACCAAGATTAGAAAAGACCTCCAAGATCATCCAGTCCAACCATTGACCAACTTCCCCACTATACCATGTCCCTTAGTATAACACCTAAGTGTTTCTTGAACACTTCCAGGGACAGTGACTCCAGCATCTCCCTGGACAGCCCATTCAGTGCCTGACCACTCTTTAGGAGAACACGTTTTTCCTCATATCCAACATGAACCTTATTGGCACGACTTGAGGCCATTCCCTTTAGTCTTATCTCAGTTACACAAGAGAAGAGGCTGACCCCCACCTCAACACTGCCTCCTTTCAGTTTGTAGAGAGCCTTAAGCTGCCAGAGTTCAAGAAATGTTTGGACACTGCTCTCAGGCACCGCATTTGACTTTGGGTAGCCCTATGTGGAGCCAGAATTTGGACTTGATGATCCTTGTAGGTCCCTTACAGCTAGGGATATGCTACAATTCTGTGATTTTTATGATTCTGTGATACTGTGATATATATACAAAAGAAAGTATGTATGCATATGCGCATATAAATACATGTGACATGTGTACTTACATACCTGTATTTTAGAAAACTTACAAATATATATTGTATATATAAATATAAAATGCTACATGTTTGCTGTGAATTTGGGGTTTTATTCCCATAAATTCACTTTTTTCAGACTCTTTAGATGCATTACTAGAATGCTATTCTGATGCCCTCATAGAATACAGACCTTACGATCTAGTATTATTGACAGTATGTTTGTATCTTTCCCCTTTAGGTTTTGGCTCTACTTTCTCAGCTGCTGAGGAAAGTGTGATGATGATACCAGCCTCTCCAGAAAACATCAGCAAACAGTACAAAGTCAGCAGTCAGGCAAGGAAAAGATATCTTTTCTAGTATTGCCTTTAATAAAAGAAGCCACACATCTTATGTCAGTACTAAATTAATAAGTCTTTTTTAAATGTAATTGTTATTCTGACTGTATTTCCTGAAGAGTTGATAGTGATGATTGTTAGGGGTACCTTCAGATCCTGTTTCTGATTGTAAAATCACTTCTGGTGAATAAAAGTGGGCAAATCAGCTCATTGGTAGTCTTAAATGTTGGACTTAAAGACTTCACCTAATGTCTGAGAAATTTATCAGACTTATATAAGAAATGTAAACTCCATGGAGAGAGTTTAGCCAGTCCATGAAAAGTAAGTTGATCATACTTGGTCATTTTATGGCTTCCACATGCTGGATTGTAGCAGTTACTACCAGGAACCTAAGTCCCAGTTGTAAAAACTTTATTTTGCTCATTACCGTATAGATATACTTGAGGAGAGGCAAGCAGAGTTCCCTTCTGCTTTGAGTACTGCTTTTGAAATACAGGCAAGTCCTCATGTAATAGAAACTACTCTACTGACAATGTGTGTCACAGATGCTGCCTTACCCATCGCCCAGTCTGTAACCCAGACAAGGCCGCTTTATATGAATCGAAAGTGAAGATCATGTGTTAGAGGAGCAAAGCTGACTGGTGATAAGAAAAGATGTTAAATAATGGTTCCCATTAGGTGACAGACTTATCTGCCATGATTGTGTTTGACCACATACTCAAGGAATTCTCTGAATTCAGGTTTGTAAGCTGAGAAAAAATAACACCATTCACTGAAGCCCACCAATAGTTCACTTAATGACCAGTAACAGGAAGTAGGAAGTGATTAGCCTGCATAAAAGGATGCAAAGCAGAGAACTCTCATAAAAAATACAGCATAGTATAAAATTTCAGCTGTTAATCATAGCTCAGAAAGTTCAAGGGGAGGAGCCATGATGATCATGTTTTGGTAATTAAAAATAGTAGTCCACATTCTTCTCTAGAAATAAGAGTAATTGGTGTGTAGAGGAGACAAAGGGAAAGAGTAGAAATTAAGTTACAATCGAAGTTCCACATTGACTATAGAGCGTGCTGTTTAGAGTGGGAATATTTTGTTCCACATTTACTGTACTTGTATTGTTATTGCCTGTGGCAGGTGTTTCATGAATGTTTCCTGGAGCCATGCCACAACAATGGGACGTGCAAACAGTTGGGAAGTGGATATATTTGCATATGCCCAATTGGATATACAGGTAAAAAACTGGGGAAGCAAAGGGAAAAGCTAAGATGGCTCCAGGTCTTTAACATGAGCAAAGATAAAGGAGCGGAACGTTTCAGTGCAAGAGTGTAGGCTAACTATAGTGGAATAAGTGGAATGTCTGTCATAGATTTATAACACAGAAGTATTAAAAGAGAAGAAATAGTTCCTCATGTTCTTGCTGAATTACATGATGTTTGTCAAAAGGGAATTACGAGTGGGATTTCTTTAAGTGGTTTTAATAAAAAATTCCATGGAATTCAGTATGAGTGGATTGGGCAAAGCTTTGTGGATTTGAAAGTTCTTTGCTTAGTGATATTTATGATTAGCAAAACCTGCAAGTTTGCACTGTAAACATCTAATTCCACCAGATATTCTCTTTCTTCTTCCTGTAAACTTCATGGTTGCTCCAGAGCAAACAGATAACTTGTTATCAAAAAGTTCTTGATCTGTTAGTTGTGATAGAATATTAACTGTTACCATCTGGAACTGATCAGACTGTTGTCTTATATTCTTCATCTTTTTTTTGTCTCAGCTTTTTGTCTCAGGTCAGTGTTACAATACAACCTAATAAAAGATAACTAGAACATCTACTAATGTCCACAGTTGATAATCGCATTTTGCTACATTAAGTAATTGTAACTTCTGTAGTTTTTGAATGATTTCCTGTTTCGTTTCCATGTTCTCAATCCTTTATTTTGCATTGTAGGCTTGAAATGTGAAACAGAAATGGATGAATGTAAATCCTCTCCTTGTCACAATAATGGAGTGTGTAAAGATGGCATTGGGACCTTTGTTTGTCATTGCAAGCCAGGCTATTCTGGTAATCTAATTGTTTCTTCTTCAGAAACGTATTATTTCTGTGCTAGGTAGATAATACAGAACAACAGGGCAGTGCTAAATAGAACCGTAACAGGAAACCAGACAGATATATAGGCTAGAAGAAAGTTGTACTGTACATGAGTAGCTTCTGAAATAAAAAGGACAGTCACTCTGAGAGCATGTGCTTCTGTTTGTGATATTTTCTGAAAATGAAAAAAGGAAATAAAGAGTGAAGATTAGGAAATTAGTAAATAAGCACAGGGAAGATGTTTGTGAAACTGAATATGGCTTGATCAGACAAAGCATTTATGTAGTTGCATTACTGTAGCCCTGAGTTAATTAATAGCTTTTCTCTTATCTTGTTCCTCAGTCTTTTTAACTGCCACCTGCATGCATGTCAAAGATGTTGAAATATGTGGGAAACGAACATGCTTAAGTACTTTGCCAAAGTACTTAATTTCTAAATATAAAAGTAAGCTATTAGAGTATATCATTTGGCAGCAGATTAAAAGGAAGACCTGGTGTTTTCCACCAGGAAGTGGACTCCCTTGTTAAGTTTATGGCCATGCGTATATTGACAGCAACACTTGCTGAGTATTTTTAAAACTTTATAAGGACAAGCCATGGTCTTGGCATGTTCCACATCTCATCAGCTGAGTAATACAAATGATCTGTTTCAAATGTTTTTAACAGTGCAGTCAAACATGGAGTTTTATCACTTGATTTCATCAGGCCTTTGTTATCCAAGAATTGCAGTGCACTTCTGCCCTCAGTATTTGAACACCACATCATGTAAAGCCAGACTGTGTTGATTGTGCGCTTTTGCTATTTGAAGGTCTCTTGTGTGAGAAAGATATAAATGAATGTAACTCCAGTCCATGTTTGAATGGAGGTCACTGTGTCGACGAGAAGAATGGTTACCAGTGCACTTGTGCAAAAGGATTCACAGGTACACTATTTCTTGTGAGCCAGATTTCTTTCTTTCTAATGCAAAAAGATGTCTTCCTTCCCTGACCAAAGTATTTCAGTCTCACTGCTATGTGTTACGTATGTGGTATGTTGATTTGGTATGCTAGCTTCTGCAGGTTCATGTAGTCTCTGAGAGTCCCTGTAGTGCTACACTGTGGCTTCAGAAGACCAACTGGGTGATTGGTCTTCTATTCCAGATCTTGCCAATAACTTCCTGTGTGTTGAGGAAAGAACAATGCAATTCCAATTGATTGAATTAATTTGTTAACAAAAAGTAAAATCACATACAGTTTCTTTATTCGTCAGATCTTGTAACACAGATTCTCTAATTCAACAGAAATCCTCAATTTGACAAGGTACAAAATGTCACTTTTTTCACTTTTCACATTTTCCTATTATATTTAAGGTTCAAACTTAATGTCTTTTGTAGCAGCCTTCCATCAGTTGATCGAATTAGTTACTCTGATTATTTCCTGATTCAGCCCAAATTACTCATACAGCAGGCAATATCCATTTAGATTCCTGACGTAAACATTAATTTCTACAATTACAAAGATGCTTCCTGTAGCATTTCTCTGCCCAGTTTACCTCAGATGGTGGAGTAAATACCAGTCCTGCCACTCCAGTATTTGCTGTTTTCTAGAAAGTAGGCAACAGTTCTTGGAAACCAGCAGTGGT
Organism: Tetrao urogallus; assembly: GCF_951394365.1. Classification (NCBI taxonomy): domain Eukaryota; kingdom Metazoa; phylum Chordata; class Aves; order Galliformes; family Phasianidae; genus Tetrao; species Tetrao urogallus. The sequence continues at coordinate 4,906,056 of NC_136816.1, read as the reverse complement.
TTGGTGACATTATTTCAGCTTAAATAAAAATGCAGCTGAAGCTTTGTTCTTTTCTTTCTAGGCGCTCACTGTGAATCAGAGGTCAACGAGTGCCTTTCAAACCCATGTCTTAACAGAGCTCTTTGTGAAGATCGAGTTGGAGGTTTCTCCTGCAAGTGCCTCCCAGGTTTTACTGGTGTCTTGTGTGAAAGAAACATTGATGAGTGTCTCAGCAGACCCTGTAGGAATGGGGCTACATGCAGGGATGGTATCAACAGCTTCAGGTGAAAAATAAATGATATAAAACAGTGTGGAAAGTCAGGTCTGCTGTGGTGCTTCGCATGTCTTAGGTTTCAGTGGGGTGACTTTATGCACACTAACAAAGATTTTAAAAGCAAAGAAGATAAATCCTAGTGTCTCCACCTTTTATTCCAAGGTAGACAACAAAGAAAATATGCAGAGCTTGATGTATAAGAATGCTAGGATTGTAAAGTGGTTGAGTGAGAGGTTTATTGTGGTTTAATCCCCACTGGCAGCTAAGCCCAACACAGCTGCTGTCTCACTCTCAGTTGCTTAGGGAAGAGAATCCGGAAGGAAGCAGTGTGAAAACTTGTGGTTTAGAGTAAAGACATTTTGATAGGTAAGGCAAAAGATATTCAAGCAAGCAGTGCAATGTAAAGAATTCATTCACTGCTTCCCATAGACAGGCAGATGTTCAGCCATTTCCAGAAAAGTAGAGCTTTGTCCTATGATAGTTTATTGGAAATACAAACACTGTAACTCTGTAACACTCCTATGCTTCCTCTTTCTTTATCCCAGCTTTATTTCTGAGTGTGATGTTATAGGATATAGGATATCCCTTTGGTCAGTTTTGGTCAGCTGTCTTGGCTGTGTCCCCTCTGAAATTGTTCTGCTGGCAGGGTAGAATGAGAAGCAGAGAAGTTTTGACTCTGTTCAAACACTGGTCTGCAGTCACTAAAGTTTAGTGACTGGACGCAGTCACTAAACCCAAAACACGTCACCATACAAGTTAATGCAAGGAGGCTAACTCTATCCCAGATAAAACCAGGACATATTTAAATACTCTTGCTCCAAAAGAATTGCACTTTTCTCAAATCTCAAGTGCTTTCTTTCTTCTGGAGTAACTGATGGTAGGACACGTATCTGATAATGCTACTTTTCTGAAGCCTACATGACACTTGAGAGAATAAAAAGGTTAAAATACACTATTGGAATCTTTCAAATTCTTATTTTTGCTCTAGTGTATCTGAACTCAGGTCTGTTATGAACACTGATAAGAATGTCCTGTTGCGGATCACAGTGAAGAGAAAATCAGCTACTATTGTCTGTCTTTAACAAGCCTTTCCTTCCCCAAAGCCTCAGAAGCTTTTGGGTTTTTTGGATATCTTGTTTTCCCTCAGAGTACTTCTCTTCCTGCAAGGTCAGGTACCTCTGTTCTGTAATTCTCTAGACTTGAGAAGGTATGCTTCACTCATAGGAATCCAACAATAAAGTCTCTTGGTTTCATGGAAGAAATGCAGACATTGGATTTAAATATCATATTATCCCTGTTAAGAACTAAAATGCTGCAGCCCTATCAGCCGATAGCATGCAAGCATACTTAACATGAACAAACAAAATAAAACTGCATTTACTGTGTAGTATATATTCTGCTCATTTTTCAGTATATGGCCTCTCTATTTGCAGATCTGATGTCCTGGTCTTATGGCTGGAATTTTTTTACAGCAACCACATTTAAAGTGTTCTCTTTTCCTCCATAGGTGTCTGTGTGTGACAGGGTACACAGGACTCAACTGTGAAGTGAACATCAATGACTGTGCCTCCAGCCCCTGCTTAAACCATGCCACCTGTGTGGATGCCCTGAACTCGTACGTTTGTAAATGTCCTCCTGGCTTTACAGGCAGCAGGTGTGAAACAGGTATACAGGAATAAGTGTCAGAAAAAGGTGGCTTGACTGAATCTCTGGGTAGAATTTGCACTTGCTGAGCTGATTGCATACCACTTCCTCAGAAAGCAGATGGTAGAACTCAGAAAGGCTGAGTGAAACTTCTGTGACTGCAGCATTAATGCATATAATTGCAAACAAGTAACACCATATGTGCTAACTCATATCTGCATGCATTTCTTTTCTAAAGTTCAGGTATAATTTTAAGACCCTTTATGTCTATCAAGTGAAATTTGTATGTACTCTGTGTATTTGAGTTAATTAGCTCTTTGTTTTTCTTCAGTTTCTTGCAGGACTTTGCATTATAGAGGTAGTGATGAGGGCCCAGTAGTCTCAGCTTTAAAAGTACGCAGGGTATCAACTTTCCTGCAGTCAGCTAAATTGTATCACATTTGATGCAATTCCCAAAGTAATGGTGGAGTTACACCACATAACCATGACACTCAACTCCGTTTGTCTTTTAGCCAAATCATGAAAGTCGTACTGTTTTACTAGTAGTTGGTGAATCTTTTAACAGCAGTTGAGAAATCATGTCGATATTGCAAAGATAGCAGAGAACATACAGGTCTTTTAGACCACGTTCCGTATCTGAGTTAAGTAACACCTAGCTTTCAGGAGAGCTCCAGATGGTACATTTGCATGTAATATTCTGATAATGGATGCCACTCTGCTTTATGTACAGCGCAGGAGCATTCTACACCAGTGCAGTGTTTTGCAGTTCAGGAGAAAAAAAAACACTTTTTGTTCATTTGCTGCTTTTTGTATATTGACCCCTGTGCATGAAATGCATTTCATGCATTGTGCGTGAAATGGCACAGGCTGATCACACCTTTTTGAGTTGTAGGATGGCAGATGGCTCTGTCAGTTCATTGTTAGGAGACTGAAAAGAGTATCCAGTGCTGTGCAAGGTCTTTGTTCATTCTTTGTTAGATTATCAGCTGCATTTTCAGTTGTAAAAGAAAGCGCTGTATGCTGGCTGATGCTTGACTGCTGTACATTCTTTTTCACTCTTGAATACAAGGGAATAGTTTTTGTAGATGGGTTCTGTTCCATTTTCTTCCATTTAACTGGAATCCATTCAGTACCGTTTCTGGATTTTCTGGAATGTAGCTCTGAAAACTCTTTGTCTTTGTTGCAGAACAGTCCTCTGGTTTCAATCTTGATTTTGAAGTCTCTGGTATCTATGGGTACGTTATGCTTGATGGTGTTCTTCCATCGCTTGGTGACATCACATGTACATTCTGGATGAAATCCACTGACACCACCAACTACGGAACTCCTATTTCTTATGCAGTGGAAAATGGAAGTGATAATGCATTTCTTCTGACCGACTACAATGGGTAAACCACTATTCTGCTTTTCTTAGCTTTCAACATGTCTTGAATTGATAAAGAAAACATAGCCAGCATAGATTTTAATCTCAGTTTTGTCTTTTTTGGGATAGGAAAACTGCATGCAAACTTTACCTGGAGTTGCCCCATTGTTTTGTTTATTCACTGTTTCGTTTCCTCTGTTTCTTGCTAAATATAAGAGTAATGACAAGAAAATAGCGAAGTTTAAGAAGCAGAATTTTTTCGTCCACAACTACATTTACATTATTTAAATGACACCTTGAAACAGTGATTGTAAAAAATTGAAGCTTAGCACTCAGGATGTGATGCCAAAGGCAAAAGAGGATCCAAGTGAAAACTTTAGGAAAGCACCGTGCAGCCAAAACTTGAATCAACATGTTTTAGTACAGGAACACATTACATATTTCACTGAAATATGCATATCATAGTAGTTCTCTTAGGAGGTACAAATACTTCTGGAGAGATTTCTTGTATGACGCAGATGCATTTAGCAAATAGCATTTCTTTGAGTCGTGTGGGACTGGCCACGTTCTTCAAGCTGCTGCATGCAATTGAGTCTGCTTTCATCTTCCTTCTACACAGTTGGGTTCTGTATGTAAATGGAAAAGAGAGAATCACAGACTGTCCTTCAGTGAATGATGGTAATTGGCATCACATTGCGGTCACATGGACATGCATGGATGGGGCATGGAGAGTGTACATTGATGGGAAGCTATCTGATGGAGGCAGCGGGCTCTCTGTTGGCTCAGAAATCCCTGGTATGCTTTGTTTGTGTTACCTCAGAGCTGTTGCCTAATTTTTGTTTTTCCTGCAGAATTTTCTGTACCTGCAAAGAAATGATAATCTTCGTGTTTTAGCATGTTTCCAACATTTAGGCAAGGATCTCCTTTGCACTTCTTGTTCATTGAGATTGTTCTTTCAGTCTTACTGAAGACCAAGTACACATTTCTGTGCTGAAGTAGATAGCTTCTTTTGAGGCTGGCACAGTTTAGTCCACAAAGGAGCCTACGTTGAGCAGCTTTTGGAATGGCTTTGAGAGAATATGTTTCCCACTCAAGAACCTTAAGTATACTGACATTTCTGTAGAAATCTGTGCTGAAAGTTCATCAGATTATCCTTCTACTGTTTGTTACTCTCCGATGTCTTCCTAAAGCAACGTTTGCATTCCATTCTATCAAGATGGATTTTGCTATGTCATTATTTTCTGTGGTCAGTAGTCTTTCTGGCAATATCAGAAGAATGGAGAAGGAATAACTTTGGCATCAAATTGCTGTGAATGGCTTGATGTTAAACTGCTGCAAAGAGATTTGGTTTTGCTAGTGTTTTCATACCACTACCTTCAGGATTTGCAAACTTTTGAAAAGCTCCCATACCAAAAGAAAAAAAGAAAAAGAAAAAAAAAAAAAAAAGCAGCGTGTTAGTCTGTGCACCCTGTGCTTTTCCATCTACTTTGCAGTAATATAGGTATCTCCAGAGGTAAGCCCCAAAACTTGTACGCTCCATTACTCTTTGGTCTGCACTCTGCTGTGGCTTACATAATGCACATCCATATATTCTATGTGAGAAAATTTAATTTACGTAGCATGCTGGAACGTTGATTCTGTTCTAATAATCTGTGTGCTTCACAGGGTTTGGATTCAAATTTAATCTAAGTTTTCCTGAAAGCAGGAAGTGCAAACTGGCACAGTGAAATATGCCCCTCCTGCTCAAAACTGTGTTTTGCATTGCACTGTAATATATCTCACAGTAAGTGCTGGCTAGAAACTGTATCCTAGAGCCAACACTGTAAAAGTGCTAATAATATGGGGTAGCAAAATTTTGCTTTATTGTTCATTCTTCCTGTGGGGATTGCTGCTTTAAGATATTGTTTCCTGTCCCTGTTCTAATCTTCTCCGAGATTAGGTGGTGGTGCACTTGTGCTGGGACAAGAGCAAGATCAGAAAGGAGAAGGATTCAATCCAGCTGAATCTTTTGTTGGTTCCATAAGTCAGCTCAATATCTGGGACCATGTCCTGTCTCCACAGCAGGTGAGACCTTATTGCAGTGTTTGGGCATAATCATCAAAGCACAGGATGGATCTTTGAAAAAGCGTTCAAGGATCTGGTCTCTGGGATCTGATGAAGTTCTGTCTTAGTGTAATAAGCTTAGAGAAGCAAGTAGGGCACCTTTAAGAATAGGTAGAGTAAAAACAGCACTGAAGTAACTTTCTGTTTTGACTGAGTTTTTCTGCACTAAGTTGCTTTGAAGGAGAAGCAGTTTACAAAAGCAAGCAACCTGTTAGCAGAGAGAGAAAACCCAGTGAAATGATATCAGAACTTGTTTTTACCAGTTCCAGTTCCTTCGTCCTGCTATATAAAGCCACATTAAATTTAACATGGGAGGCATCATAATTTCAGTTCATGCATTAGATGCAGTGAAAAATATTTGAGCTTTGTAGTCCCAGGAAAAGTCTATATGATCAGTAGGACTGAATATTAGGCTGCATTTACTCAGGCACCAAAATATAGATTTGGCACTAAACTTCCACAGAGTTAAAAAATCACAGTGGATCAAAATACGTCTCCAGGGGCAGCGATCTCACAGCCTCTAAGAGGAGCAAGTTTCAGTGCTTGGTTATCCATGAAGTGAATACTTTTTCTTGAAATCTAATTGCAAAACCTCACAATTCTTCAGTTTGTAGCTGCTCTTTCACTGTGGTATGTTCACTGTGATATATTAAGTACTGATGCATGATAATTGGTCTCTTGATTTTCTGGCTGTCGACTTGTTCACACAGCAGGGATACTGTTATCTCTGTTATGGTGAGTTAGTGGTGTTCAGTACCTAAAGGTCAGACAGAAATTATGAATCACTTGGTAACACTTGAGTATCAAAGACTAAATTCAAAGTCAGAGAGGGGGAAGGGGCTCTTCTCTTGATGTAATTTTAACAGTTGTACCATTATTTGATGGTTTATCACTCTGTTGTGCCCATGATCCAAAATAATGAAATGAGCATGAAATAAAAAAGAAGTTAAGCCAAATCTTTGCTTCACTGTTTCTTTGTCCTTTTCTTTACTGCTATTGCTTTCTGCTGTGTTCAGAACTAATCTGCTGCTATTCTTGGCCTTTGAGATCTCCAGGTAATGCACTGACAAGTCATATCTTCAGGGTTTTTTGCACTTAGCACTTAGGAAGCTAATGAGTATATGTATGATTATACAAGACACGCTGGTGAAGAGTTTAAGTGGGATTTTTTGAGTCTTTCTCAGTGTCCACCTCTCTTCAATGCTATTGACAGGGTGGATAAAATTCAGATTTACTTCAAATGCAGTGTAAATATAATGAAGAAGAAAGTCCTGCCTATCATTTGTAGTAATATCTGTATTACTTATCTGAAAAGATATGAAACTTGACTGGGAATTAAGCCAAATAATCTTCCTTTAAAGTTTTTACCTCATTCATTATAAAACTTGTGATACTAGATCACTACCGTTATCTCTGCTATAACCAGTTTTGCACTAGCCAGCTAGAGCTATTCAGCAAGTCTTACTGTCTTATTCTTTGCCATATAGGAAAGTGGGGTGACATGGATATGTTGTGCTGTGAATAACAGAAAGGCTAAATCTGTTCTTTAAGATTTTTCTTTGTATGCTTTAGTTGCTTATCTGCATGCACTTTTATTTTGCATGGACTCATTCTTTTGTTGCTGAATAGCAGCAGAAATATCTTTATATATCTTCATATGATTGGGGTTCCTTCCTGTCCAGCATTCTCCTCCATATGACTTTGAAGGGCTGATCCCACATCTGTTTGGTCCACACTGGAAAAATCTTACTGCAAATTCCTGGCAGATGCTTTGCAGCCCTTGTCCTTAGCTGTTTCCATCAGTGCAGACTGTTGAAGTGAGATACTTGAAATGGGCTCTGTACTAATAGTCCAGGTAACAGTCTTCTCCAGCTCTAGAATGATCAGTCTGACTGGAGTTCAGGGCAGGAGTAATGTGAGAAAAATTCAGTATGAGGTTCGTGACACACCTTCCCTTCTCACAAAAACAAGCAGTATAATACACTGTTTCATCCTCTCAAGACTGGACAGAAGCCAGCAGGCCTTCTGACAAAGGCAGTTAATCCAGCTGCTGACTGGCAACTGGGCACACCTGGGGTTTCAGGGCTGGCTGTGCCCTGAAACTATGCCTTTGGGTTAGGTGGCAGTGCTGACATGTACCCAGGCCAATGGGCTGCTCATCTTGGCTCTTGTTAAATCATTTTTTCATGGTGCCAAAGAAAACATTTGTTTCTCACTGATGGAGAATTACTGGAATAACCCAGCAGCACAGCAGAGACAAGGAATAGGAAGTAGTCTCAGTAGCCTAATTACTAACATGCTCTCTTAATTGAATAATCATCTTTTCAGATCTTCACTCTTTAATATCTTAAAAGAACAGGAAATCTTTCATTATCCTTCTACTGCATATTTGACCTCCTCAGGGCTTCTATGGGTTTTTTCAGCAGTTCTGTGGCTAACATATTATTACTTTCGCCCTGGTAGGGACAAAGGTAGTGGATAGTTGTGTGGCAATAATGCAATTTAATCCCAGTCACACTCTGGAACTATCTTTCCTTTTTTTCTCTTGGATTTACAGTGAGCAAAAATAATGCAGAGTGAATTCAAAGCCCATGTTTTTCACTGGCACTTTCTTAAGGAATAATTTCTTATATTTTGCTTGCATGACAAGTACTCCTTTAGATATTACCTCTTCACATGCCTATCCACACTAGCTGACTCATAAGTACAGAATAACAATTAATTCTTGTGCTAGGAGAGAATAACATGACTCATTCAATGACTAGTTCTAATATTGCATGCTGACATGGAAGATTTTTCTTTTATAATATTCTTCTTTTACGTGTTCCTTAAACATCACCTAATCAACTGTTTTAAATCCCTAGGTAAAATCTCTGGCTACATCCTGTCCAGAAGAACTCCAAAAAGGAAATGTGCTAGCCTGGCCAGATTTCCTTCCAGGAGTTGTGGGAAGAGTGAAGATAGATTACAAGAGTGTATTTTGTGCTGGTTAGAGCTTTGTTTTCTAGAACCCTTTTTTTCTGGACAGTGTTGTAAGACTTATGTTATGAGGTTAAATATGCTAGTTTGCAGCCTGTGTCCTACAAACCTTGAATAAATTATTTTGATAACTTAACAGTTGGAACATTCAGTCCTTCATTCCTCAAATTCCACAGTTTTGTAACAAAAGTTCATTGGAATCTTTGACAAAGATTTATTACTTCCTGAATTGAGATGAGAAAGAGCGAAAATGGTGATTGGTCAGAAGGAGGTTTTCTTTGTCTTTTCTTATAAAAGTAATTGCACATTATTAAAATACCTTCTGTCTTCTCACCTCTTTTCCTACATATTCTTTTCCTTGTGTTGTATTTTGATGATTCTCAAAACTATTTGAATCCAAGAAGGATGTAGGTTAGCATAATACTTCTCAGTCTTTCTTCTGGATAAACTTACACAGGATCAAGCAGTCAGTTAAGAAATGTATTCCTGACACACATAAATATATATATATCTCTTACTGTATGCATGCATTTTGTCCACAGATTGTCCATCTTTGCAAGGATCTGTACCACATCTGCGTGCGTCTTCATCTGATTTAAAGCCAGGGTCAAAAGTCAGCCTTTCCTGTGACCCAGGCTTCCAGATAGTGGGAAACTCTGTTCAGCACTGCCTTAACATGGGACAGTGGACGCGACCCTTTCCACGCTGTGAAAGTGAGTTGTCTCAGTGGGCTGGCAGGATTAGGAAACCTAGACTTCTATTTGGGCCCTAATGCTATTTATGGTCTCTTTATCCCTGTAACTATGATGTGTGAATCCATCCATGTTACAGCATATACAAACGTGCTTAAAGTTAAACTCAAGTTTTACTGGGCAGGAAGTACACTGTGATCTGATTCTGACACTTTTTTAGTCAGTTTCTAATGACTGTGGCAGAGATGAGTCCATTTGGATCAGCAGATATTCTGAGCTTTCCTTCCCCTTGCACCAGGAATGTGGGAGATGCACAGGAAATAGTTGAGTCTGTGAGTTTGAAGTGTCACTGAGAATGTTTAGTTTGAAATAAAATCCTTTGTGTTAGTGTATTCTAGAGTAGTTTCTTTTAAAGACAACAAATACTTCTGCCAGGACTTAGAAGACACTTCTAGAAGACGCTTTTGGAATTTTTTCTAGGAAACTAGGCTGCATACATACTCCTACCTTCTCCTTTTCTTTTATCTGCTCTGTTATGACTGCACATGGGACTGTAGTTGCATACGGTGGAGCTGACCGTATTTCTCTTCTCAACAGTACAGTAAATTAGCTCCAGAAGTAAGTTAATGCTTGATCTCAAAACTAATCACAGGTTTGATGATAAATCAGCTTGGATCTGGAGAGATTTTTTTACTAACACTCAAAGAGATGCTAAGGGTTATATATATGTCAGGAGCTCCAGTCTCACTGTGACCTCAGTTTAGTACTGTGACCTTGCAGTAATCTGCTGATTTTGCACTGTTCAGTCACAGTAATATTGAGCTTGTTTTTCAGTAAAGGGAAAGAACAGGAACATACATACAAACTTAGTTTTCCTTTTTTCCTAAAGCCCATTAAAGGTCGCTGATTATCAGGGGAACAAAAAGACATCTACTGAGATCTTAGTCACAGATTTCTCCTCCAAAGCTAGCAGAATGTCAGGAGCTGGAAATTCTCTGACAAGTACCCGCAAAGTAAGACTCTTCTTTACCTGTACTCAGTCGCTACTTCAGAAAAATTCTGGGCCCACGTGAAATCATTCTGAAGTCAGTTTGTGTTTGCTCTGCTAATATCTGTCCCTTCTTTTCATTGCAGGAATCAGCTGTGGAGTGCCTCCACCTTTAGAGAATGGCGGTTATGCTGCTGAGGACTTCTTTGCTGGCAGCACCATTACGTATCAGTGCAACAGTGGCTACTATTTGCTGGGTGACTTTGAGATGTTCTGCAAGGACAATGGGAGCTGGAGCAGCATTTCACCATCATGCCTTGGTGAGACATGCCATACATACTGCTGTGTGGACTAGCCATCTTGGACTTCTGTGCTCTTGGGTTTGGGTGCGATTTCATTCTGAAATTGTGAAAGCTAGGCAGAATCTCAGAAATCACATTCCAAAATACTCACGTTTTTGAAATCATGTGCTCAACACTGTTTCAAGCCAGGCCTCCAGTCAGGTACCTTTCTTTCTCAATCCTGTTGTAAGTCCCAAACCCTATACTCCATACCTGGTAAGCCTGCATTACACTCCCAGCCTCTCTACTTTCAGATTCTAGTCTTGGAATCCTTGCATTCTCTGGTACTGAACTGTGCATTTCCCTGCTCCTCAGCATGTCTGTCAGCAAGCAGCTGCAGCACTGAACAGGCTGAGAATGGACACAGCTCATATAGTTGCCATATCTTAACTTCCTTCCTAGTCAGCTGGGTCTGGTGTACCAGATGTAGATTTAGGGGCTGAAAGGTGAGAGACCAGCACTCTGCTGCATACACAGGGCTTAAACGTATCTTCTTGAAAGGCCATGTCTACAGCAGATCCCCACTGGAATACACTGACAGGCTGTACTCAAATTGCTGCTGCTTCACTCATGTCTAATATGGGTTGCAGGATGATAACCTGGCAGTGTTTATGTTTGATTTGACTGGTTGTTTTGTCCAAACATGCAGCTACAAAACGTAGGTGTGGTTTTTTTTTTCAGTAAAAAAGAGCAAAAGTCAAGTGAACAGCCTTCTAGTCCTGCCAAAATTCTCTTTGGAGCAGGATCCATCTTGTTTTAAAGCATTTAGTCCTTTGGGACTCTAAGAACCTCCAAACAGACCATCCAGTCTGATGTTCCTCTCTTTAATCAAAGGCATATAAACATGACCAGACTCAGAGTAAATGTTGCATGACTGTCCACATAGTTCAGCATCTCTGCAGTAGGAAGAATGATCTGGGAAAGGAAATTCCCTGCACTTCACCTTCTAGATTGAAGAAAAGGTGTGGAAAATGAAAAGAGTAAAAATTAAATTAAAACCCTGGACCATCCTTTACCTTTCTTACTCACTCTTAAGGCAGGCACTAACAAAGCCTGACACATAAGCCATACACCTATGCCCTAGGATATTCTTTTGCTCTGTTACGCATGACTCAACTGTCCTTCCAGTCTTTCTTGTCTTAAAAGAAACTACAGGAGGAGCAATCATTCCAGCTCTGCTGTGGTGGTATTTTGCATTCTCTTGATGCTTGTGTAATTGGCAACAGCTTTGATTTTAGTGAACCATTTTCATCCTGCCTGTCAGAAAGAAACTCCCTTTCTTTTCACAGCGCTGTTGGGATCTTTCATGCTGGCAAGACTCCTTCAGCAGTGAGGAGTTAATGCATTGATTCAGATCTTGTTTTTTTAACTGTATTACTTTTTCTTGCCTCAAAGTGGGCAAAGGTCGACATCTATCTTGTAGAAGGATTTTGAAATGAAGAACTGTTCTATCTCATAGTGCTCTGACTTAACAGGAGGAATAATCTCTGTCACCACTATTTTTCAGTGAGATATTTTGAAATTTGTCTCTTGCAATTTATGACCGATTGTTTCACCACAAACACTTCTATTCAGTCAGGATTTGAAATCTCATATGAAGTAATTTGGGCTCAGGGATTTTTTTACTGTACAGTACCACGTGACATGTAGCATAAATTATCAATTGGCATTTCTAGGCACTGTTATCATATAAAATAGTTAATTATAATAACTGATGTATTTTGAACTCATTTTAACTTTCCTGTCAGCTACAGACACTTCTCATTTCTGATCTAGTGTAAGTCTCATCAGCACAGATGGGTCTTTTCTGATGTTTTATGGTTCAGAATGTTTACCCCATTGACTAAATTTTCCTGTCTTAACATTTGGGAAGTTTAAGGTGTAAAGAATTTCTAAGTGAGTGTTTCATGCAAAAGTGAACCCTTTTAGTGTCTGTCCGAACTAGTAAACAACACATGAGCTACACTGAATGTTCTTTCACTGCTTTGAAACAAAATACTTTTGTGGAAGCACTGATGGAAGATTAACAGGATTTTTTTGTCAGTTTTCTCACATTTTACAATATTTTATACTAAGTTTCCTAGAAAACATAAATACTAATTTAAAAATGAATCTTTTTGCTGAAGCGTCAAAATTGTGACTGAATTAAGCAATTTTTATTTATGCTAATTAAAGCAACTCTTTTTGACAGTGAAACAGAAATTTGAAGCAAACGTGTATTACAAATACCATCCTAAAGACATCTTTATTACTATGTTTCATTTTTGTAGACGTCGATGAATGTGCTGTTGGATCAGACTGTGATGAGCATGCATCCTGTCTCAATACAAATGGATCCTATGTTTGCACCTGCATTCCACCTTACATAGGAGATGGTAAAAAATGTGCAGGTATGGGAAAGAAAAACATCATGCTTGTCTTCCAAAATTCTCTATAGGCCACTGTCTTCAGCTGTGGAAGACAGCTGCCAATAACTGATTGTAGAGAGGTACAAGAGAAGCATGCTCTGTGCATCTAATCACTTTGGCCTGAACAAGGCTGTGATTAAGTGTCTCCATTATTGGTAAAATTGTCATTTGGATTCTGTTACAAGACACATGCCCTCTTGCACATGCAGTACATATGCTGGGGAGTGTGTGTCAATTTTTGGAATAGAGCTGTATAGTAAAGAAATATTTGCATTTAGGCATTTGAATAGGGCTTGAGTTGTCTGTGGAAACATTAAGTAAGGTGGCTTTGAGTAAAGATGACAACACAGATTCTGACAATGAATGCAAACAGCCAGAATGCTTACACTCAGAGTACTTTATCAAGATTAGCTTACTTGCATGAGCCTTCAGTTTCTGTCACTTAACAGAGAGAACAGGGAAAAGCCAGCAAGCTTGGATTTGGATTGTGGGTGCTTTCCATGTGTTCTGCTTTCTCACCTTTGGAAATTTCCCAGGAATATCTCCTAAAACTTTTCATTAAACCTCATACTTAGTGATGTCATTAATAGTTTTCTTTCTTCTTCCTCAGAACCAGTGAAGTGCCGAAATCCGGGAAATCCAGCAAATGGCCATATGTATGGGGACATGTACAGTGTTGGCAGTCAAGTAACTTTTTCTTGTGAAGAAGGGTTTCAGCTGACTGGAGTGACTAAACTTACATGCATGGAGTCTGGAGAGTGGAGTCACTCAATACCATATTGTGAAGGTGTAGTTCATGGGATGACTGTTGATTGTAACGTTGCATCATGAAAGGGGGAAGAGTAGTAGCTTAGAGACTTCAGAGACCATGACACCTAATGAAATTTTTTTTCTAGCAGTCTTGAATCACAAGATTGAAGTTTCTATTGTCTTAAGAGATGTATGTGCCAATTAAAGTTACTGACAGTTTGCATATTCACAGTGGAATGCTTCTGCAGATCCTCCAAAGTATCAAAGGTGTAGGCTCATCTCATTACCTTTTTCTTAATGTAAGCTTTAAAAATAGCCTCCTGTTTTCAAGCAACTTGTGGGAAAATAATGTCTTAAAAATATTAACAGTGTTTCAGTGTAAGAAGCAACAGTCTGGTGCATACAGACATACATGGCACAATTATGAAAACTGTTCTAGAAAACCAGAGCTGAGGTGAAGCAACAGTAAAAGGAAGGGGTGGTGAAGAAAAAAAAAGATTTTGTCCTTAGGAGGAGGTGGAGATGAAGTTCTGTGGATGGTAAAGTGTACGGTATGTGGAACAGTTCAGCTACCTGTTTCCAGTTAGTCAAATCTCTCCATAAGTTGAATAGAAATAAAGAGCCTTAAGCGTCAGCTACAGCTTATCCAAAAACCCAGTTTCTCTAGGGCATTTAGATCTCTTCAAACCTATTTAGTGAAAATAAATATTCTGGTTTTGTTTTTTTAATTTGTGTTGCATCAACTTCTCTTGTGATCCTATCTTTTTAAAGCTGTATCCTGTGGACGTCCCATTATTCCAGAGAACAGTGCCATTTGGGGCTCAAATTTTACATACCGCAGTAAGGTGACATACAGGTAGGAATTTAATGTTTGATGTCCCATGTTGTTAATGAGCATATAGCAGCAAATCAGAAAGAGCATGTCAGAATTCAGAAAGTGTTGAAAATACATGGAGAGGAGTGAGCTGTGTTTTAAGTAAACAAAAGATACTTGGTTATAACTGTGACTGTTCACTAGCAAAGCTGAATGTTTACTTGCATACTAATTTTCTGTGATGAGCTGGTAAATGAGAGTAAATGAGCAATGAAGGCAGGAAAGGGGTGGCCAATTAGAAGCCATAAGAGTTCATAAAAGGCTCTGTGTTTAATAGCAACTCTTTTTTTTCTCATACAGGTGCAAAGATGGTTACAGCATTGTGGGTGAAAAGGAAATTATGTGCCTTGCTAGTGGCGTTTGGAACCATCCTCCCCCCTCCTGTGAAATGGTGACATGTCCTAGCCCACAGGATATTAGCAATGGAAAATACACACTCACTGGCACAACCTACCTTTCATCTGTATCATACAGTTGTGACAATGGATACAGGTAAATGCTGGAATATTTCTGAGACAGATTTTGGCAGCATGCTTCCAAATTTAAAAAATTGCTGAAAGATCTCCTTACATCTGAAATAGACAAGGCTGGGATGATTGCTCAGAAAGTTAAAATACTAAAAGAAAATTTAAGACTTCTATAAAGCTCAGAAGTAGCTCCTGCTTCTCATACTGAATTATGTCTAGATCGTTCAGATTCTGCCACACACATTTACGTATGCATGTATGCAACACTTTCATTTTACCATTAAGCTCAAATACATATCTTGAATATTTGGAAATCAGTATTCATTATTTTTGGAGGTTCTCATTTGTGTTTAAAGATAATCATTCACCTAATAGGCCTTGGAACATATGCAGTATTATGTTTGGTATAGTTTTAAAGTGCCTTTAGTGAAATAATCTTCTGTTGTTCATTTACTCCTCAAAAGCTCTGCAGTAGTTGTTTATTGTAGTCTTCTATTCTGTTTTACATTTGTAATCAGAGACATTGTAAACACATTTCTAACAAACTGCAATTGCAAATGAATACATTCATATTGTATTGAAGGATATGGTGTTAATTGCAAGTTACTGCCTGTCCCTGATATTTGCTTGTATCTAGCAGATGACAAAAAGTGGCCTCATATGGACCTCTAGGTCTGATTATTTTTTTGCTTTTTCCTGCTGCAAGCATTCCCCTGTCCAGATGCAGGCAGGTATGTGAGGTACGCTCATCTGCTAAATGTTTAATCCATTCACTCAGTTTTCTGAGTAAATGCAGTGGTTTAAATACCTGAGTGGATCAGGTCTTAGTCCAGGGAGTGCTTGCCAGTCTCAAGATAGCCAGAGTGTTGATGGTATACAACTTGATCGTTAGAGAAACAGAAATCACACAATCCCAGAATGGCTTGGAATGAACCTTAAAACCCACCCAGCTCCAACCTCTCTGTTATGGGCAGCGCTGCCACCTACCAGATCAGGCTGCCCAGGGCCTTGAATGCCCCCAGGGATGGTGCACTCATAGCTTCTCTGGGCAGCTGTGCCAGAGTGAAAAATTTCCACTTAACGTCTAACCTAAATCTCTTCTTTTTTAGTTTAAAAGCATTCTCTCCTGTCCCATCACTATGTAAAATATCAGTCTCTTTCTTGCTGATAAGCCCTCTTTTAAGTACTGGGAGGCTGCAGTGAGGTAGCTCCACAGCCTTCTCTTCTCCTAGATGAACAAGCCCAGTTCCCTCTCTTCTTATGAAAGGTGCTTTAACCTTAAATAATTGTTTAAACACCCCATGACCCTTCATTGCTCAAAAATGGTCAAAACTACAGCAGAATTTAGTGTGTGTGTGCAAAGTACATTGGGGTCCCAAAATAACTCCAACAGCTTTCTTGTCAAAGCATTCTGAAAAGTAGTTTTCTGATAGCATAAGCATTGTATTTTCATGAATAGAAGGTGAGATACTGAACTCTGCTGAAGTCAAAGTCCCCTTGACTGGGACCAGGAAATCAGAAGGAAAACACCTCATGCTCTGTTCACACAGCCTGAAGCAGCAGCCTTAATAATGATTTTTGTATCTTAGCCTTCAGGGTCCTGCTGTACTTGTCTGTGCATCTTCAGGGAACTGGAACAGCACACCTCCAGCTTGCAGCATTGTCTCTTGTGGATCTCCTCCTGCCATCAAAGATGCAGTGATAGAAGGAAATAACTTTACTTTTGGAAGCATGGTCTCTTACACGTGCAAAGAAGGGTATGTAGTTTAGTACTATGGGACTGATATTCAGGACAAGTAAAACTGTTGCAGGCCATGCAGCTTTTTTCTCTGCTGCTTCACAAGTCCTTTATAACTGTTCATGAATTACTTTGTCACTGCTTCTGTCTTGCCTCCCTGAGAATTAAATATGATGGAGGCTGTGGGCTGTCAGGTTAGTGTGGGACACCAAGGCATTTCCCAAAGCAGTCAGCTGCACGACAGCTGAATATGTCTTGAAAGAGAAGAATGGAGAGGATTCAGAGAGTAGGAAAGATGAGTTTCTTGGAGTTGGACCTATTACTTCTCTTGTAAACTCAAGGCTGTGACCGAAAAGAATTCACTGTCTCATCACACTTAAAAGAGCACTGTTTTGTTTTGAGAAGTAACGCAAGTGTTCTGGTGTTCTAAACTCTGGTTACTTAAAACTGTTTATTGAGGTGCATTATTTTCTTTGATTTCCATCTGTGCAGTGTAGTGACCGTTCAGAGCAAATTTCATGGCTCCATTTTGATGGTGTAGCATGAATGTAATGCTGGCCTGAGATACTGGAAGAGGCTATGCACATGCATATCTTCACAGCTCATAAGCAGTCCTTTCGAACTTTTTGAAAGTACTCTGTCCAAAAGACAGAGCACGGATGAGGAACTTTCACAAGGTCTGGATCTAAGTGATTTGGAGGATTTTGTGCTTCTTGTTGATGACAAAAAGGCAGATTAATACACCGGCATATTGTTTTTAAACTAGCTTTGCAATATTATTTGTAACGACATTGAAATAAAGTTTCCTGTTTTTTTTTTGATTGCATGAAGATTCAAAAAGCTGCTTCTTTTTTTGAATGCAAGTATTTCTAATGGCATAGGACAAGAGCATTTAAGGAGGGTCACTGCTAACTAAGTGGCAATTAATAAAATCAATAATAATAAACTTTAGCACATAATAGACTCTTTTTCTGAGAACAAACCCTACAAACAAGGCAAAGCACTTTCACAGAAGTTGCTATCAAAAGCTGAACAACTGGTTTCCAGCCTGCAGCTGGAAAAAGTTATTGGGACCCTTCCAATAGGTATTGTTTATTTGCTTTTTGTAAGTGACACGACAGAATTTAAAACTGAGCAAAGAGATATCACAGATAACATGTACATGTTTAAACAGCAGCAGCTTGAGCAGATTGACGAGCAGTATGGAATAATGCCTGTTACTGCATCCCAGATACAGAGTAAAGAAATGTAACTGCACTAAGAGTAATCACACTGTAGAACTTCATTGTAAATTACAGTATTAAAAATACTTGCTTCTATGTTGCTTTTTACAGTGCAGTTTTAAGATCTTACAAAATCATTACATGCAACACCTTTTCTAGATAGATCGCTAAGGAGCTTCTCATTGTTTGCAAGTGTGAAAATAGATTTATGCAGCTAATACAGGAAACCAGAAGTCTTTTTTGGGGCCTTTCATCTCCGTCTACCTTCAGTTCTGCTAAATGGGAATAATTTCTGGGTGGTTAGTTTCCTTGAGGAGTGGATAGCCTGTCCCAGTATGGTATTTGTTCACTTGCAGTAGAAAAGTTTCAGTAAAAATGGAGGTTCAGGAGCAGTAATCAGATGGACAGATAAGAGAGTTGTGTTCTGCTCAGGGTGTTCTAGGATATTTGTTATTGTGACATCTCACCCATGGATGAGCTTGGCTTTGCTATCTTTCATTTGAAGTTGGTGTAGCTGTTGTAAAGCATCCTATTTGTCTTCTGGAGTGCTAACAAACTATATTATGGGGGCTTAAGAAACTGTAGGTGACATTTAACAATGTTTGATTGACTTCCTATATGATTTCTTATCCACAGTTACACTTTAGTTGGTCCTGCAACCATAGAGTGCTTAGCTAGTGGCGAGTGGAGTGTGAGCCACCAGCAGTGCCTGGCAGTGTCCTGTGATGAACCCCCCCATGTGGAAAATGCATCGCCAGAGAATGGCCACCGCCTCTATGGCGATATAGCTTATTACTTCTGCTCAGATGGCTACAGCCTGGCTGATAACTCTCAGCTGCTTTGCAATGCGGAAGGGAAGTGGGTGCCTCCAGAGGGCAAGAAGATGCCTTACTGCGTAGCTGATTTCTGTGAAAAGCCATCCACTGTCTCATACAGCATCCTGGAGTCCATCAGTAAAGCCAGGTTTCCAGCCGGCTCCATTGTGAGCTTCAAGTGCATGGAAGGCTTTGTTTTAAATACTTCAGCCAAGATTGAGTGCCTTAGAGGAGGCATCTGGAATCCTTCTCCATTGAGCATCCAGTGCATTCCAGTTCGCTGTGGAGAACCTCCCAGCATTGGCAATGGCTATGCCAGTGGGACCAACTACAGCTTTGGAGCAGTGGTGGCATACAGCTGCAACAAAGGGTTCTACATCAAGGGGGAAAAGAAGCGTACCTGTGAAGCCACTGGCAGCTGGAGTGGCGGTTTGCCCACGTGCCACCCAGTGTCGTGTGGAGAACCACCCCAACTTGAGAATGGCTTTATTAAGGTAAAAAATCTTTTTTTCTCATCTGCCTAATAGCATCACAAATTGAATACATCTTCATAACTGATGCTGTTTTTTTCTCAAAGAATTCAATTGATTTCCTCAAGATCTCAGTCTTCGCTTGTTTATGAGTGACTTTCCTAGTCACTCCATCTGGAGATGTATAAAGTACTACTGCCAGTTAATAAGCCTTACTCTTTTTACTGTTGTGAAAAAGAATCTGCTTTGAATTAGATAAATAAGTGTGGGATAATTTCTCTGTGTGCTTTAGATGCTAGCATATTTCCTTGCTGAGGTCAGAAGTTGTCCTTTGCCTATCAAATTGCTTTGCAATGCCCAAAGTTAAAAATCTTGTGGAAGCCCAGAGCTGTAACACCTCTTTAATCTGTGTTGTGCTAAGGGTAATACTGTGGTAAGGAAGATCAGAAACATTATTGTAAAATTTAGCTTTGAATTTCTTCAGCATTTTTCACCTGAACATTTATCCTCTTTCTTTAAGTCTAGCCACATGGGAGTGTACATTTGATAAGAATTGGGGTTTTTTTTGCATTCCAATTCCCATATGAACTAGCAGTAATAGCAAAAATTTCTGTTTGGACTTCCACACATATACATTTCTAATTAATGCATATAGTTTGGTCGTGTCTTCCTTAGGCAGGTTTACTCCCCTAGGTGTTCATTCCCATTAAAGCCATTTTTAAATAGCTCTGCAACTTTGATAGACTTCTCTGCTGCCTGCTGAAAACTCTGCAACTACATGTGGGACACTTACAAAAGTCCCCTAGTAGTAGTACATCTCAAGACGCCAGCCTTGGATACACATGTAAGCTAAAGAACTGTAGCTACACTAGTCCATTTCCTGGCAGCTTTTCTCAATATATTTCTGTCTTTCAGATTACGTTTCTTTTGGTCTGACTGGTCAGGAGAACGCAGAAGGAAATATTTTCTAGATTTGCTCTCTAAACCTTTAATTTTTTCTTCTCTTTTTGATGGTGCTTTCAGATTTCCTGATAGCAGAGTGCACCATTTGAGGAAAGACTTGCTGTATCTCTTATTCATTTATTTGCAGACAGCCTTGTCTGCTGTCTGGAATTCAGCTAAAAGCTAGATCAAGAGAACAAAAATAATGCCGTCAGACACCCACTGCCCCAGTCCTACATCTTCATTACAGATATGTCCTTGTCTTATCTTTTTTACAGGAAACAACTGGGCACTTCTTTGAAAATCAGGCAGATTATCAGTGCGAGTCCGGCTACCATCTGGTTGGGAGCTCAGTATTTATTTGCCAAGCCAATCGACAGTGGTACAGTGAATCACCTCCTCGCTGTGTTCCCCTCAGCTGTGGAAAACCACCACCCATCCAGCATGGCTACTCCAAGGGAGAAACCTTTGATACAGGTTCCAAAGTTGAGTTTTTCTGTGAAGAGGGCTATGAGCTGATTGGAGATGTTTCTTGGACATGTCAGAAGTCTGGGAAATGGAACAAAAAGCAAAGCCCAAAATGTGTGCCAACAAAATGTCCAGAACCACCCTTGGCAGAAAATCAGCTGGTTTTGAGGGAAGTGACTTATCAAGTTGGTGTTGTACAGTTCTCCTGCAAAGAAGGTTATGTCTTGCATGGCTCCTCTGTACTGAAATGTCTGCCCTCTCAACAGTGGAATGATTCCTTTCCCTTCTGCAAAGTTGTACAGTGTCCTGCGCCTCCGTATGTCCCCTTCAGTGACACCTTGACTTCATCCCTTTATTTTGGTAGCACTGTGAAGTACATCTGCGTAGATGGGTTTTTACTGAAGGGTGAGCCAACTATCAGATGCCAGGCTGATGGCTCATGGAGCTTGCCACTGCCAGAGTGTATTCCTGTGGAGTGCCCCCAGCCAGAAGAAATTCAGAATGGCATTGTTGATGTGCAGGGCCTCACCTTCCTCAGCACAGCCCTCTATACATGTAAACCAGGTTTTGAATTGGTGGGGAACACAACTATTCTCTGCGGAGAAGATGGGCAGTGGCTTGGAGGAAGACCAATTTGCAAACCTATTGAATGCCCACGGCCAAAGAAGATCCTCAATGGCAGATACTCATTCACAAACTTCCATTATGGGCAGACAGTTAAGTATTCCTGTGACAGAGGTTTCCAGCTCCAAGGAGAAGAAACACTAAGCTGTCTAGAGACAGGAGAGTGGAGTACAGATGTTCCCTCCTGCAAAGCCATAAATTGCCAGCCCCCTCAGCCTATTGAGAATGGTTTTGTGGAGGGTGCAGATTATAGCTACGGGGCCATGGTTATTTACAGCTGTGTGCCAGGCTTCCAGTTGTCTGGCCTTGCCATGCAGACCTGTGAAGAATCAGGCTGGTCCAGCTCCACTCCTACATGCCTCCCAACAGACTGTGGCCTGCCTCCTCACATTGACTTTGGGGAGTACATGCAGGTTAGACATTGGGAAAAGTATTCCAACACAGAGAGTGTGACAGAGAGCCCCTCCCTTTCACGTACATTACTGGGTGACAATTTGAAGAACTTCAAAAGTTCTTCAAAGGAGAACAGTGCAATGCAGCTGACCACTTTCTTATTTGGAACTATTATTTTATACACGTGTTACTCTGGCTATGAGCTCATGGGAAATCCTGTTCTAGCTTGCCAAGAAGATGGGGCCTGGAATGGCACTGCCCCCTCCTGCGTTTCGATCGAGTGCACCTTGCTGTCACCACCAGATAATGGATTTTTACATTTTACTGAGAACACTCCTGGTAGCATGGTGCAGTATACCTGTAAGCAGGGGTTCACTCTTATTGGCTCTGACACACGACTGTGTTTACAGAATCGGCAGTGGAGTAACACTGCTCCACAATGCAAAGCGATAACATGCAGCTCACCTACACAGCTTATGAATGGGAATGTAAGAGGAGAAAACTACACTTATGGGAGTGTTGTCTACTATGAATGTGATCCTGGCTACCAGTTAAATGGCCCCACAGAGAGGAGATGTCTCGAGAACCAGAAGTGGGATGGTAGTGAACCAATTTGCGTCCCTGCTTCCTGCAGCCCACCAATGGTTTTGGAGAATGGCCAGGTGACTGGGGAGGAATACACATTCCAGAAGCATATAGAGTATAGCTGCAACGAAGGCTTTGTGTTAGATGGGGACAGAATTAGAGTCTGCCTTACAAATGGAAGCTGGAGTGGAATTACTCCAGTTTGCAAAGCTGTGACCTGCCCTGTGCCACTGCCTCTTCCCAACGGGAGAATGAGTGGCTCAGATTTTGGATTTAGGAAAGAAGTGCAGTATCAGTGCAATGAAGGATATAATCTGCAAGGAGTGTCCACACTTACCTGTCAAAGTGACGGTAACTGGGATTCAGATGCTCCACACTGTGAGCCAGTCATTTGTGGACCTCCTGAAGACATCTCCCATGGCTTTCTGAATGGCTCAGACTTTACCTATGGGGAATATGCACAGTATGTGTGCTTTCCTGGCTATGAGCTGCATGGTAATCCTTTACGGCAGTGCTTGTCCAATGGCTCCTGGAGTGGAAGCCTTCCATCTTGCCTCCCCTGCGAGTGTCCTGCACCACAGGTTCAGAATGGGGTCGTTCTTGGTGAAGATTTCAGCTGTGGGAAAAGTGTCCAGCTTCAATGCCTGGAGGGCTTCAAACTGCTAGGGCCTTCTGAAATCACCTGTGAGACAGCTGGCAGGTGGAGTGCTGGGTTTCCTCGCTGCGGGCAGATTTCCTGTGGCTCCCCACCCATCATCCCCAACACATTCATCAACGGGAGCAGCTCTGCAGATGAGAACACTGTCATATATACCTGCTTGACAGGTTTTGTCATGCGGGGGAGTCCAGAACTAACTTGTGTGGAGACAGGTGTCTGGAAAAAGCCATATCCAAGCTGTGAGCTGCTAAGCTGTGGCCCACCACCTTCTGTCCCAAATGCAGAGGTTCTTG
Source organism: Tetrao urogallus (assembly GCF_951394365.1). Taxonomy (NCBI): domain Eukaryota; kingdom Metazoa; phylum Chordata; class Aves; order Galliformes; family Phasianidae; genus Tetrao; species Tetrao urogallus. The sequence goes on along the minus strand of NC_136816.1, from coordinate 4,882,985 downwards.
GGAGCACTCATACCTATGGGAGCAAGGTCCAGTACAGGTAAGAACACTGTTGCTGTGATATTTATGTAAAAGCATTCTGTTAAAGAATGAAGATGGAAAACTTATGCACCCTCAGTTAGTCAAAGTTTTTAGAGGACCTGGAATAAAGTGTATGTTTATCATTGTGAAAATAGACAAAGCCCACATCTCCATGCACATACAAAATATTACTTGGACCACAGAGAAAACTCCAGCAGAGTATTTCAGCAAGGTATTTCTTCTACCCTGGAGCCTTCTTCCTCTCCCCTGAAACACTGTTCTGCAGGTGTAGTTTTTCTAGCAGGTAGCACGAACAGTCAGCAAGGCACAAAATTCCCTTTTTGGCACCCCATTTACTAATTCTTCCTGCTTCAGTTTCATGTTGTAACAATACAGAGAGGCTTATCCCCTGTAATCTCATCTAATACACTGCAACACTGCACTGTCAATAAGTGCTTCTCATGCACACTCTTTTTCACAGACAAGAAAAAGGGATTTCTGTTAGTTTCTTGGAATGTGCACACTGCAAATCTCATTCTCCAATAAGAACTTCAAGTTGTGGTTGGACTTGATGATCTTTAAGGTCTTTTCCAACCTAAGCAATTCTTTGGCAGAAAGGTATATGTTGTTTTGGAAGTAAAAGCAATCAATGGTAGAGGACAGACCTGTGAGGGTAGCGTGTAGGTGAATCTAGCAGAATCAGTCATTCCCCTACATTTTTAACAAGGTGAAGGGGATGTGTTTGTTTGCTTACAAGTAAATCCACTGCTGGCCAGATCCTGCAGGCCAGTTGATTTGATCTTAGTGAAGCACCATGTGGCACAGAACAAATCAGCCTTGAACTTCTAAGCAAGCAACATACGGTAAGCCGAAGGCTTGGTTTGTCCTTAAAAGAAAGTAAGATCAGCTTTAGAATTGCTGGAAGTTGCAGATCGGGTATTCAGCAATTGGCAATTGAGAAGCTGTAAGAGGTCTTGTCATTCTATCATTATTTAACCAAAAGCCCTCCTTGCAAAGGAAAGGGCAGTACAGGATCTGCACTGAAGCACTGAATATTCTCAAAGCACTAAACTCACTAACTCATTTTCCCTTGTGGTGCTGCAGCAACAGGAAGCAGTTGAAGTCTGAAACTTCTGGCTATGGCAACTGAATACTTTTGATATAAGCATGATTCTAGCAGGGTGTGCTTATGAACAGCTCATGCTGAGAAATGATTGTCTTCGTAATGAGCAGATCAGTTCATCCCTAGATGTATCTTTGTGGTCAGATGTTTATGCTCTTGTTGCAGATGCCTGGAGGGTTACACAATGGTGACAGAGGTGGATGTATGCACTTGTCAGGAAGATGGACAGTGGTCTCCTCAAAGTATTTCCTGTTGCCCCAGAAAGTGTTCTCTCCCAGGAAATACCACCCATGTCATAGTACATGGGGACAACTTCACTGTGAGCACAAACATCACTTTGTCATGTGTAGAAGGCTACACTCTGGTGGGAGCAAGCACATCCACATGCAAGGTATACTGTTATCTGCACTGTTCTATTTTGCAGGCTCTTTCAAATTCAGGAGTCCTCTTTTTTTGCCTAGTTAGCTTTTGGCTTTTAAATACACACGACAGAAAAAGTGTAAAGCATGTCCTGCAAAATGTGATATGCCTTCTTGTTCTCCAGTAGGAACAATTAACAGTTTTCTTCATGTAGATTTTCAGAACTGGTAATTGACATTTTATTCTTTTGTCAAAAACTAAGGCTGTCCTTTTAAAAGCATTCATTTTATCACACTTCAGAGATTAAATCAGGTACTTCTCACAGGATTAGTACTTCTTGCTAGAGAAGGACTGCTCTTATTTTGCCCTTACAAAGATCAATTGAAGGAGGGGTTAAATGTGCTTGATGATTTTCTGTTCAGGTAACAGGCTGCCTTCAGAGAACAGGGGTGGGCAGCTGAAGCACTTAGTCATTATATTAAATTTTCAGGCAGGAGAAAAGTACAGAACATGGAACTGGGCAGTTCTCATTTTTCTTGTGTTGTGTTCTATGAGCTGTTAGGTGACCTTGTACAAAGGAACTTGCTTTTCAAAGTTCTTTCTCCATTAATACTTTGTTCTTCCCTTGCTGTCCAAGCTAAGCACTTCTTTCAAAGCTAAATTCCAGCCTTTGTTGACTCTCTACAAATGTTACTTACATTGCTGAGTTTTGTTAAGAATTTCACAGATAGCATTACATTAACCATGTCTGTAAGCCCACAGCTATTGGATGTTTCTGCTATGACTTCTCTACATTTTTCATTTAAGTACAAACTTAGCATGCAGAATGATGCTTCACACTTTTTTTATCACACTTATTTTTCAGGAAAATGGCATTTGGATGCCAGAGTTTTCTGATGACATTTGCATTCCTGTGTCATGTGGGATCCCAGAATCTCCAGAGCACGGATTTGTGGTTGGCACCAAATTCAATTATAAAGATGTGGTTCTTTATAAATGTGATTCTGGCTACGAATTACAAGTAAGCAAACTCATTCCCTGGCACTCTAAACTTTTAGTTGTCTTTTCCTGTTCTTACGTGATGACAGAGAATATATTATGCCTGCTCTGCATTAGTGCATGCCCTTGGCTGCTACAGAAGTTCAGTATCTGCTTTTATTACTGTATATAGAATGCTCCCAGTCTGTCTGGGGTATTCTTTCAGTGTGTTAATGAAATAACTGAAGCAAGTACAAACATCCTGCTCAAGGATATGTATTCAGCGAATACCTTTTAGCATTACTTTTTAAGTGAAGATTATTTCAGCCTTCTGAAATCATATTACTTAATTTTTTTTTATTACTTCTGTGAGCAATGATACATACTTCTGGTCTTAAGTCACAGAAGAATTGATTTCTCACATGTTGCTCTTGTACTAGCTCTCTGATCTCAGATCATATTCTTCCCTCAATTTCACATCATTCCAAGTACTGTGAGTTCAAAAGTCAAAGCTTGTGAGAAATGCTATTGCCCTCAGTTCTGTGATATTGCTAGATGGTGTACAAATTATTTCTTTTTTTCTTTCCTTTTTATGAGACAGACTGCAGTTTGTTTAATGGTAGCTTTATGCACTCGTGAAGGTGGGAACACTTCCATGTTGTTTTTATTATGAGCACTGTTACCTCTGTCTGAGTTCTGGAGCACCTCTGATGTCGAGTTATCAGGATGCATGCTAACCACTTTAGAGTTCCATCATGTGTTTTCAAAAGCTGCAGTGAATTCATAAGTTGGTCTCTGAGGCACAGCATGGCTATAATGAGCCCCAGGGGATGCCAGTATACAGGACACTCAGCAAGGGGTCCTCAGGACAGAGGCTGTCTCTCCCTTCTATGTTCCATGTATACAAGCAAAATCCAGTGTCACACTTCTACTGCAGTAACACCAATGATAAATGTAAACTTTATGTACTTGGTCACTCAGTATTTATAAAAAGGAGAGTTTAGAGAGTGCACAGGTAACAACAAATCTCATCTGCATTGTATTGCCACGTGTAATAACACTAGGGATGAAGGGTTGAGTTGATATTTAGATAGAGTTGCTGTTAAATGTGTTTTTTGGTGTTAAGAGGCCAGCTTTTGTATAGTAAAAAATTTATCCATGCTTTATATACCAGCTTTGCCACCTAGTGTCAATTTGTTCTCCTGTGTTTTTATATTTTTCCTCTAGAAAGTTCAGCCCTCTCCATATAGTGCCATACAGCACTTATTCCAGACAGCTGCCCTTCTCATTGGGCTTGATTTGTAATTAGAGCGTATTAATTCAAGGGAGAATTTTGGATGTTCTTCAAGTTTTGGATTAAAATAAGAAATTAGTAAAATATGCACATGAGAAAGAAATAATATTATTTATTACCAAATTTAAAGCAGGAGTGCTTGGGACATGATGAAAGTCCGTGTAGTGTGTTCACAAACCGTAGGCTTGAATTGTTGTTGAAAAGAATGCAAGTTTAATTTTCACTAAGGGGGTACTGGAAGGAGTCGTGCCATGGTAACACATTCCTGGGACAAAGAATGGCAAAACTGACAAAAGCAGTGGTACTCCAGGGAGACAGACAAGGGAAATGACTAACTGACCTCAAGCAATTGGTCTGCAAACAATAATCTGCACTTTCCCACTCTGCTTGGGCTGTAGCATTCAGCTCCCTGTTTATGTGGGTTGCACATGGAGGGAAAGTTCACTGGGCTTGCTGGATTAGAGTTAAAGGGAGAAAAAAGGTGAAATTGTTTTTTGAGTATTGTCTCTTGTTTCACAGGGTGATACAGAACGGACTTGCCAAGAAGACAAGCTTTGGAGTGGCTCAGTGCCAACATGCAGAAGTATGTTCCATATGAGTTTCTCACTTGATGAATGTGGTCAGGGGTGGTTTTAACCAGAAAACACAGTGTTTTGTAACTGATTTATAACTCACAGTGTCTTCGTATGTCTAAAACATTTTGGTAAATACCACAGATTGCACCCCAGGAGATGTCCAGAATTACTGCTGTGTACAGGTAACAGCGTGAAGGAAATCACTACACCTTCCCACCTCTGTGCCCCTGTGCCTCTAAGGAAGCTGGGCAAACGAGTTCCACAGCAGCTGATGTTGAATACTTCCACTTTTGTATGCTTTACTTCAGACATAGGGCTCTGTGCCCAAAGGAGCTTTTGACATCCTTTCTGCTGTTTTGTCTTTGTGCATCTTCTGATAAGTCGAAGGAAAATTATTAATGATGTATTGCATTAACTTCGTGCTTAAATAAGATGAGAACAGTAGAATTTTTCTGCAACTTTGAACAAAGAGTATCAGTAACAAATTGGGAGGGCTGTATTCCTTTATGAGATTATTGATACAAGAAATAACTGTCGCGTTGCAGATTATTCTCTGTTTTGGAAGGGCGGTGTCTGAAATCTAAGCAGTGCCACTTTGAGATCATGGTTTCTGGGATTTCTAAGGTTCTTTGACCACCTTAGTTACGAACAGCTGCAGATGTAATTCTATGGATACTGGTTTTCAAGGGTACTTAGATTCTGCGAGATGGCTGATTCCCTCTGACTGCAATGCCAAAACAGAAGTTGTCTACATAAACACTTACATGGTGTTCAGCTGTTGACTTTAGGTGTCAACTGTGTAATTTCCCAACTGTGTGGCTTCCTGCCAGTACAGCCACAATTGATTTTGTCTTTCAGCAGTAATCAGGAGCACGAAGCATGACTCTGCTACTGTTCTGCTACTCAGCAGCAAATATCTGGGAATGCCCTTACAATCACTGTGCTATTCTTTCCCTGTTTCTCACAGTGAAAACACTGGAGAAGCTGTGAGCAGGACAGGCTGTATGCTGTGTGCACTATATCTGGAGCATATTCCCTTAAATTACAGGAGTATCTTGTGGGCCCCCAGAGATGATCGAAAATGGATCTGTTCAAGGAGAAGAGTTCCTGTTTGGCAGTGAGGCTTTTTACAGCTGTGACCCTGGTTTTGAACTACAGGGACCAAGCCGAAGAATTTGCCACGTTGACAAGAAGTGGAGCCCCACTGCTCCTTTCTGTAGGCGTAAGTAGCAAAGCAGAGCAACTTGTTGGCAGTTCTCCCAGTGGAGCTAACTGGCAGAGTACTTTGGTTGGCTTCCACCTGGTCTCCCTCTCCAGCTGGAGGGCTCTAACTGAAGGAGCTAGAGGGAAAGCTAGCTAAAGAGCTCTCGTTGACAGCCTCTCTCAGGCCTAAAGGGAACTCATTTTAGCATATTAAAACAGCACAAGCATAATTCTATGCTCAGGTTGCTAGAGGAGGAATGTTACATTTTATTTGCCTTACATTAAGATGTGCAAGGCCTTGATCATGACAGGCTGTGGAGGTTTGACTCTGCAGTGCAAAGGCTGATATATCCTGGATCCTTTGCATGTCTGGAGATCAAGAGTTTTCTTCTTAAGAAAAAATCTTGGTTCTGGGCAGCAGTAGACAATTAATTGTACAAGCATGGAAGGAAAGATTTAAGACTTATTTCATACAAGTTGTAAATAATATGGCCAGGCTTTATTATCTCTACCAGTAAGTTATTTTCCATCTTCTTGTGGTGACATTCTATCACTTGGATTCTTCCCTCTTAGCTTTGATGAGTGTGCCTAGTCTCCACTTTGCGACCAGTACAAGGGGGCACAGTCTTTTGTAACTGCTCTCATTTTTGTTGGAGACATCCTGAGACCATCTTCCACTGTATAGGGATCAGAGGAGCCTGAAAATGCAGCCTCTGGTTTGCTCACAAGAAATATTCTGTATCGCCATCTGGTTGAATGCATCTCATGACTTACATCATGACCATCTTACTGTCAGATGCATTAGGACAGGCTCTCTCTCTGGAGTCTGCAGCTTGAATCCCAGGAGAGAGGGCAGTTGTAAAACCCTTCTCCATACTGTATTTCCCAACTTCTTCCCATCTTTCCATTAATTCCATCTGTGAATAGAGCTGCTAGACAGGGTGTACAAGCTGGGCAGAATGAACTTTTTGGTTTGTACAATACCAAAAGCTTTCCTTCTTTTCTAGGAATTACTTGCGGGCTGCATCCCACAGTAGAAAAAGCAGAGGCCATTTCTACAGGAAACACATACAGAAGTAATGTAACCTTTGTGTGCAGCTCTGGCTACCATCTTGTTGGACCCCAGAATATCACATGTCTTGCCAATGGGAGCTGGAGTAAGCCATTACCACTGTGTGAAGGTAAACATTTTTGTAGCCTGGCATGAAGCCTGTAGGTTTTGTAGCCTGGCGTGCACTAATTTGGAATAAGGAGTAGCTTCCCTGATATGCTTGTGTATCACATGGTCCAGGGAGTGAGCTGTTTTTTGGAAGCAGTTCAGTGATATGTATTGAAAATGGTGCCTGAAAAAATGAAATGTGTCAAAAGGAACAGTATTGGTTACTAAATCAGGAGACGTAGACATCATTTTTCCGTAGCTCTTATTCTGCAATTTTATAATCTTAGTGAAAGATGGCATTGTTTACAGTCTCAGAAAATCAAAGCATTAACAAAAGACAATGGACTCAGAAATGTGGGTCTTCTCTCAGCAACCTTCTGAAGTCAGTTGCCACGTTGACATTATTTCTCTGAATTTTGAGCCCAAATCCAGCAACAGGATTGTGTTAAGGTCAGTATCAGCAGCTCAGCCTTTAGCCTTCACAGTCCTCCTTTGGACAAATACTGTGAATGCATGACATACCAGTCTGCATGCTGGTGCTTTCTGATGCTTCCACAATAGGCCCTGTTGCAAGAAATACCTGTGTTATGGATTGGGCAGCCACTACTGAGTGGTTAAAAACTAGGCTTTAAACACAAAAACAGAAAAAGAAGTGAGGTTCTAAATGTGAAGAGATAGTATTGTTGGATGACATTGTTCAAAATATAAAGTGTATAGAAACATAGTGAATTCCAATATAATTTACTTCTAAGTATGAGTTTTGTCCTTTCCTGGCCTTTTAGCCGTGAATGATAGTCTGTGCTTCTCGCTTTTTCTTTAATGGACCAACTTGTCCATTTTTTTTCCACTGCACTCTTTTTCAGGCTGTTCATGTCCCTGCTGCACATGCTCTTGGTCTCCCAGGATAGACTCTAACATTCTGCTTGCTTGCCTTAGTTTCCTTCGGCATTCTCCCATGGAGCTGACTTTTGATCTCTCCACAACCAGCTGTTCACACAGATTCTAAAGGGACCAACATGCATGTGACAGCTTCACCCAAGTAAGACAAATAATGATCTTCCGCTCAAGGCAGGTGTTAGGTTCTTGTCACCAGAGCTATGAAAACTGTGTGAGGGATCATCAGATGCTGTGCTGGGTGGTCACACAGTACATAGCTCACTGTGCATTGCAGTTCTTCAATGCTTTGCATACCTTATAGGAGCAATCTGCAAAGTTGACAGGGGAAATCCTCATCAAAGAGGAGATCACAAATATTGTAGGAGGCACCTAAGAGAAGCCACCAACTAGCAGTGTTGAAATAAGCATGATGTCAAGAAAGACCCACTTGAACAAGGTTGAGTACAACTACTTCCTCCTACCTTTTCTATTCCTGTTGCCTGACTACCATGTGTCTGCCTTTGCTAGTTTAATCTTAAGTCATCCTATTATTCTGACCACTCAGGAAAACTGAATGGTAAATGGAACGTGAAGAGAGTCTGTTGTGTAGCAGCAGTAACCCAACCTGGGCTGACTGCCTGCTGGTTTCAGAAACATAGCTGAGAATCTTGAATGGGACAATTGGTAGTTTAAGCATCAGCATCTTGCACCATCCTGCATTTCACCTGGTATTTCTTGTCTATCAAAATGGAAGTTGCAAAGGACTGCAAATTTCTGAGGTATTTCTTAGCAGTGAGAAAGAACCATTCTCATGTTCTGCCCTTTTTACCCCAGTACAAGGTCATAAACGTATCCTCCCCAGCACTGCCAAATTTTCTTGACCTGATAAACATGTGGCTGTAGCATTTATCTGTCACAGGGAGGAGCTCCTTTCCTAGCTTCTGTGCAAGTCTGTACTGTGCTAAACTCTTTTGGTGATTTTCTTGACTTATTGGTCTGTGGCTGCTACTTTAAACATACTGTATGAGTAGCTCAGGAATTGTTGCAAGTCCAAGTTTAATATCAAGCTGCATTAATGACATCTTGTTCTTTGCAGAGACCAGATGCAAAGCTCCACTTTCTTTGTTGAATGGGAAGGCAATTTATGAAAATAATACAGTTGGCAGTACTATAGCATATTTCTGCAAGAGCGGATACAGTTTGGAAGGAGAACCTACAGCAGAGTGCACAAGGGATGGAAGATGGAGTAATCCTCTGCCTCTCTGTAAACGTGTGTGTTTGCTTTGTTATGAAAAAGGGGTTTTAACTTGCAAGCATTAAAGACTAGATTACTCTTAGTTTATAATGGTAGTAATTGAGAGCAACTTCTGCAGATATTGGTAGAGATATACTGTAATTTTCTTTCGGGGTGGTCAAGAGCAGAATTTGTTATTCATAGTTGAAAAAATTGTTTAAACTAGGTTTGTAAATTTGCTGGTGTGCATCGTGTTTTTATGCAGGAACAAAGGAAGCAGTTACTGACATAGGCCAAAGCATTATCTTGTCTGAGTGTATTTGCATGACAGTAAAAGAACAAGCTATGTTCAGTGTAATTCCTTTTATTTGAAATGCTGTTAGTGAATAGAGTCGGTTAGAGTCAGCAACTTGATTCATGAGGAGCAGGTGAGAGAAAAGTGCTTGTTCAGCCTTTGGAAGAGAAGGCAATGGAGACCTCCTTCTCTTCCTTTAACTATAGGCAATGCGGAAATAAAGAAGAGCCAAACTTCTGTCAGAGGTTTGTAGTAGTAGATTGAGAGACAGTGAATCCAAGTTGCAACAAAGGAAGATCCAATTGAAGGAAGTTGAGTATTTGAAGAAACTGAAATGGGACCAGAGAGGATGTGAAATATATTTAAAAATATATTTAAAAATACTCGTATTTCAGCTGTTCAAGGCCAACCTTGTTGGTCCTGCTTTAAGAAGAAGGTTGGACTAAATGTCTATATAAATTTTCTGTCATTTTATGAAATACCACCTTATAAACATGTCCACTGTGCACACCTTTAATAGCCATCCCTGTTGTTGTAACTACCTTCGAGATCTTCTGTTGTCTTAGGGTAGTAATTGAGGCATTGTAGGTTTTGTACAGCAGCAGGCTCACAGGATATTTGTTTTATGAAGCTGGATTAATCTCTGATGTATATGAAGTCCAGCCTTTTCCATGTTCATGGTGAGATCAGTAGACTATACAAAAATAGCTCAGTAAGTTTACAGCCAGTAGAAAGTAAGATTATTATAGAATTTTTAAACTCTAATGTCTGTGCTCAGGGATCTGGATTTCATGCTGCTCTGTATTGATCCAGGCCCAAAGAATCAAGGAATGGAATGAGTCTGGCTCTTTTTATTGAATTTTTGGCAGTAGGGTTATGACAAGCAGGAAGGAAAGAAAGAATGGTGTGATTGTAAAATGTAAGATACTTTTCACTTACATCTTCCAAGATTTCATTAGAGTATGGTAGCAAGCTTTATGACTGAAGAGAATAAAAACTTTAATCATTATTTTATAACCCAGATCTCATAATTTTACAGCAAATTAAAAATGTGTCTTTTGATGAGCATCCATTTCTATGATTTGAAGTTGAAATTTGCAGGAATTCTTCTAAAGTTCCATTCCTCTCTTTCTCCCTTTTCCTCTTCCCTCACTCCCTTTCTTTCAACAGCAAACCCTTGTCCTGTGCCTTTCATAATCCCAGAGAATGCCCTTCTCTCCGAGGTGGATTTTTACGTTGGGCAGAATGTGTCCATCAGGTGCAGGGAAGGCTATCAGTTGAAAGGGCAGGCTGTGATCACTTGTAATGCTGATGAGACTTGGACTCCTACAACAGCTAAGTGTGAAAGTAAGTAAGGTACAGTACAGTACAGTAAGTACAGATCCCTGCAGTTCCGTAGGGCTGTTGACAGTGTCTGTATCAAACAGCACAAACGTGTTAGCATAGCACTCTGTATAGCTGCAGTTATTCAGAATGGAGGGATCTTTTATCTGCATATGGAGAGCTAGTTTGCTTCTAGAGACATAGGAACAACCGAAGAAGCTCTACGAAAGGGCTTGTTTTTCCTTCTAACAGTTATTTCAGAGTATGTTTATGAGTTGATGGCCACTCGTACTATTGTCTGTTCGGCTCTAGCTGTTGTTTTCTTCTCAATTTACTTTTTGCAAGCACGGCAGCCAGATTTGCTTGTTGAATGCCCTGAGAATGCCTGTGAGATTATGGTGAAGAAAGGGCTATAGGGAAAAACAGACTTTTATTGTATTTATTGACACTGTTGGAAAATCCTTTTTTTCAGAAGATGACTGGAAGATTTTTGGTTTCTTGCAAACAGTATTGGCTCGTGCAGTACCATCACCCTGCAGACTCAACCTCATGTATATCATGAGACCATCTCATAGTTTCTGCTGTATATGGTTGATTGCTGTGTTACTTAAAACTGCTGTTGCTGGTCATCTCCTTGTGCACTTCTGTTCATGTGTCACAGGTTTGCCCTGTGTGCACACTATGAAGCACCACTTATTGCATTTTTACCAGAGGTGTCTCAACATCTCCTGAGTCCTGTAGATGAAACACTGGAAACCATATCATGCAGGCATTGTAGTTCACCAGACTCTGTGTGATTTCTTTTATTTAGAGATATCTTGTGGGCCCCCAGCTCACATAGAGAATGCTTTCATCCGTGGTAGCTTCTATCAGTATGGAGATATGATCACCTACTCATGTTACAGTGGTTACATGCTGGAGGGGCCCCTGCGGAGCATTTGCTTAGAAAACGGAACATGGACAACACCACCTACCTGCAAAGGTAAGTCTTTTTTTATGGCAGAAGTATGTTTTTTATTTAAATGTTATTAACTAGCCGTGAGTATGAAGGAGTCATTGTAGTTGCAGTAGAAATAAAAGCCAAATTTTTGCTGATTTCAGTGCAGCTGTGATTTCACCCAGGGCATTTTAAGTGCAGAGCATTGCTTTATTTCCACATGAAAGAGAGGACTTCCCCAATTTTTCTCTATAGTCCTGGGTATTCCTACGGTGTTGTAACCATCACCTTTGATCCTTTCCCTCACATCTTTTGCGAGAAAGTGGCAGAACCCGTCATGTTGCTGACATGCTGAACTGCTTCAAATAAGCACTGCTAGTTGTTTTTTCACAACCAAAGATGAAGTATTGCAGAAAACGATAGTAAGAGATGCTTAGCCTTTCACTGTGTTTAGAGCTTGGCAGTTCCTGAAAATTCTTTTACAGTAAAGTACTTAAGGATGAGTTGATACAGCTCATTAAGTAGTGCACACCAGGTGCAGAAAATCTGTGATTTTAACAAAATACTAAAGATAGTCTTAACTTTCTACCTTTGACATGCCAGAATGAAGATGACATTTTTGATATATCAAGTAAAAAAAACAGTAACAGAAGATTCATGTAAATAACCAATTTTGAAGAGAAAAATGGAGGAAGCCAACAAAAAAAGATGACAAACTAAACAGTATATTCAAATGCTTTCTCAAAAACAAGAGTAAGGCACAGCAAAAGAGTTCCAAGGTCATAGAGCTTTCATTTGAGAAACATTGCCTTGTGCCATTTCCCCTCTCACTCCTGCTACCAGATCAATCTATAGCTGTGTAACTTAGCTGCATTCTGAAGTTTTATCTCAAATGTTGTAATAGCCACCTTAAACTGAGTCTCGTATTTCTCTTCAGAAATGTATTAAAAGCAAAAACCTTAGGGCACATCATTGACTCATAAACTGTGACATTCCCAGAGTTTGAGAATTCCTGCAGAAGAGGAGAGGTGCCAGAACAGTGACCTGGGAACATTGGAGCCATAATCAAAGTTGTCAGATCTGCCTCTGCTCTTGCAAGTGTCTTAGCAACCAACGTCTAAAATAGAAGTAGCAATACACCCTCCCTCCATTGCAACCACTCTGTTTAGATGAGAAACCCCTTGGAGCTGGAGGTTTCTATACAGACTAATCAGGGTCCCTTTGTCAGTGTTTTTGGTTTGAATTCTGCCATCGAAACATTAAGTAGACCTGGCTAATCTGAATTACCTACTACTTGAAAGCAGACATTTTTATAAAATTCCGGATCCAGTAGTTAAAATTGCCTTGCCTAAAAGTCACAGGTCAGCAGATTGTTTTAAGGAGACGCAGAGGCTGAGAAGTGGAGTTTTGACTTGTGAACATTTCAGGGACAGTGAAGCTGCCTCTGAAAACCGTGTTTTTCCTGGTTGTATGATAATGGCTTGGCACTGCCCTGAAAAATCAGCTGTTAAGCAGGCCAGAGGAGGACATCCATAGTAGAAGCAGCTAAGTTATTTCAGATGTTCATAGGTATCCAAAACTTCTTTTGGAAATGTACACTTATGAACTACAGAGCTCTTTCTGAAAAGCTTACCAAGTAGCTTATTATTTCTTTCTGAGCTATGGTGGCTGTAGAATTCAAGGGATCTCAGCACAAAATCCATTCTTCGTAAGCTAGATATTTAGCAAAACTTTGTGATGCTGTCTCCATGTTGTAACACTGCATTCTTCAACTGCCTCTTTGGTATCATCAGTTTTATTTCTTATTCTTACTGTGACAGAACAGTACCTTAGAACACTTGTGCACAGGATTGTAGTCATCTGCTGAAAGAATTTCTTGACATGGGTAGCTAAAAAGCTGGAAGGGATGATATGCAAAGAACTGTCAAACATGTTTCCTTTTTCCAACATCCTGTTTCCAAGACTACTGAATCCTTGAGATTGTTTGGAGGATTAAGTGTTGGGGTTAATTATTCTGAAATGCAAAATGATTAAGTGGACAGATGGTCAGAGAGTAGTGTAACAAAGTGGAAAAACCTGTCTTTGGTATGCTAGGAGTAAGAACAATTTTCTCCCTTCCTTTCACCCAAAAACTGAACTAGAAAGGACCAAAGATTCTTCTGGGAGGACTGACATGTTTTTGTGACACATGTCAAAATAATCTTTCAGAACTGCTTTATAATTCATTTGAGGGATTTACCTAACAAAAGGGCTACAGGACCCAAGCCTTTGTGGTCTACATCAGAAGCAACATGAAAGCACTCTTTGCACTGACTCATGCTGCACTTATTGTTTTTGGCTCTGTGAGTTGATTACTAATGTGTCCTGAGCCTGCTAGAAACATTCTGACCCGGTTGAACGGGTTAGTTAATGTAAACATTGTAATTAAAAAGCAGATTTCATTGGCTTCTATGGGAGAGCTGCAACCACAGCTGCACTTGCCTGAGTCACTGCTGGCTAAAGATTGTGGGCCAGATTCTGATCTGAGTTTCAGGGGTTAGAGGTATTAGGCTGGATCTGCCAAATGTAAATACCTGTGGGACTCAGCAGACTGCACAGATTCACACAGCTTGTCTAACTCCTATCTCTCCTCTCTGAAATGCTCTGAAATGTGTCATGTATTTGGTCTCTGGCAGCTTCACACTGAATGGGAGAGGTGTCTGCTGTGGAGGTGTTAACCAAAAAAATTGATGCCCAGCTAGTGAACAAGCTTTCTGAGGGACAGCAGAGGCATTGGGAAATTGTTCACTTCTACTACAGGGAGGTTTTTGGCAGAGTTCAGAACAAACACCAGGAATCTTTTCTTACCTTTGCTTGCCCCTATTTGTATTGCAGAAGTGTTACCATTTCTGTGTCCTGTGGAGGTAAATATAAAGTATGGGTTTATAAGGGGTCTCAAAAACAAAGACTGGTACTGTGGGTGTGAGATCTGATACCAGTAACTGATATCTCAGTTAATAATTCCTATTCTTTCTCCAGCAGATCAGGACTGAATTGTCCTGCTTGCTTTCACTGTAGCCAAAAAGTGAATGAGATCCCAGCTTAGTTCACCGCCCCAAGCCTTTCTCTACTATTGTCTGCTGAATGAAAAATAATCCTCACAGCTACAAACATACAGAGTCTCTCCCTATGTAAACTGATGTATAACAAGTGCACACCTAGGGATGGTACAGTCTTAGTTATTCAGTGTTTCACAACCAGGGCAGAAAGCCAGGAAAAGCATACCTCTGACTGAGATCCCAAACTGCTGAGTGGGATGGAGCTGCTGTCCAAAGCAACTTCAGTAACTAATGAAATATCCACATCTTCTCCATCAACAGAGTGAGAGAGAATAAACTACAGAAAACGTTTTTCTTGGGCTTTGAATTTGACTTGGCTTACAATTTATATACAAGCCTTTTATTTACCATCCTGTTATACAATAAAGGAATATCTTTTTGATGGAGTGGATCACAGACAATTTCAAGACTTTAAATGTATTTTTATTCAACTTACATAACTTTTCATTGCACAATAGAAATGTATTAGGCACACTATTCACTTTAGGCAACACCAGAGATAAGCCATCTATGTATTCGTAGGTATCTTTACAATAAAAATTGTTCAGAATACCTTTTTAAAATATTGCAATGTCTGTGAACTCTTCCCAGTTGCATTATCAGCTGACGTTTAATGGGAAGGCTCTGACGTTATATAAAAAGGCAAAAGCTTTGGCCTCATTTCAATGGCTTGCAAGCTGTAACTTGTAGCGTGGCATAGGTTGGTTGCATGAGTGACTCAAGTCCAGCTCAATCAGTGAAAGATCTGCATTCTTTTCAATGTGGAACTTGGGTCTGAACTAGTGTGCTAAGCCACTGTATTTAATACTAACATTGAACAAGATATGAAATACTTTCAAAGCCTAAATGCTTATTTTGGTCACCTAGAAAATAATTAAAGATAGGATGCAATTAACAGTTCAGACTGAGGTTACTCTGAGGTTACTCTGCATTCACGACTACCACTAATCAGAAGTTTGTCTGATTACTTATTTGTCCTGCAGTAGCATCTAGAAGCCACGTGTTGTTTTTTTTATCATATATGCATAGCATGTACACAAACACGAGAAAGGTTTTACTTGCTTCAATGATCTTTAAGCCTAAAATGTTTATACTTTGCTTGCCACTCAGTTTTATAAAATAGTCCTGGTTTCCTTGGCTGTATTAGCCAAGATGAAGTACAGTGTCATTCAAGTAAGTGCATAGTCCGTTGAGTTCAGGCAACATGCTGGAGTAGCATGGTAGAAAGCACTTCAGGTTCCTCACTTTTATGAGCAAGTGTTTATTAAGAGGTATGTGAACCATGGAGCACAGTCAACATGAAAGCTGGGAGAAGTTTATAATCATACCTTGAGTTTCATAGGTAAACACTTCACTGTGCCCATGCTACGCCCTTGTAGAGCTCTGCTCATTGCTGTGGATGGCAGTGCAATAAAAATTCCTTCTCCTACCACACTATCCTATCGTACTATCAGCAAACCCTTTGTAAGGCCAGACAACATAACTTTGTTTCAACTCAAGGTTAGCAGAAAGCTTGATTTTATTGAGAAGAAAAAAGTGGGTAATAGATTTTGTGTGTTCATTTTAGGGGAAAAAAAAAAAGAGAGAAAGAATAAGCAGGTAAAGCATAACATCAGCCTTTAAACATTGTCCAGGTAATTTACCAGACTGTCCTAAAAATTCAACATTTTTCTTTCTTGTTGTTGCTCGAGGACGTTTTTGTTTGTCTTAGCAGTTTACAGTAAGTAAACATGAAAGCATTATGTTTTCTCTCCTTGGTGCTCTCAATCACTGTACCTAGTAACTTGCACACAGCTAGAAAACAATATAGACATTGAAGTCAAAACCAAGTTAAGCTTGTGAGTTTTGTTATGTTTTATGTTCCAGTTAACCTTCTTGTGTTGGTCATGAAATTGTTCTGTTTCCAGCTGTCTGTCGGTTCCCATGTCAGAATGGTGGAGTCTGTGAGCGACCAAATGCCTGCTCCTGTCCAGATGGCTGGATGGGTCGTCTCTGTGAAGAGCGTATGTATATCATCCTTCATGTGTTATTTATCAAGATGTTGTAGGTAGGACAACTGAATTTTCTGCAGTGAACTCAGTGCGAAAATTAAACGTGTAAGAGCCAAAAAATGTAAAAATCACAGCTTTATTCTGCTTGACAAATTAGAATAGAAACAACAAAGCAATTGCTTGTTTGTAGACAAAGGGCTGTCCTTTGATACCCCCAAACAAAATACTTTTTTAATTGATGCAGTGGTGTCTTTTCCTGTCCTGGATCCCTGTATAATTGGAGAACTGGATCTGTTCAGATTGTGAGCAACGAAATACAACTTTTGAGCCCGTCGGAAATTTTCTGGGTGATGCTGGAGGTGCTGGGTTTTGCCATACTTCCCATTGCCTCGGCAGTGGTCTTAACATGAGGAATTGGTGAGATCTGAACCCTTCATGCTGGCAGTACCACCATAGTGCATACTCAGCTCTCTGTGTTTAATATTTTCAGCTGGAGGGGATTGAGCCCTGTGCCTGGCAGAATTTTGTTTGGTACGCCACGATTGATTTCCTTAGCGTAACATTAGTAACAATACTTAATGTGTTGTTCATGACCAAAAGACAATTTTTATGCCCCTAGACATTTCAATCTGTCATCCCAGTTCTGACCTTGTTTTCCTGTATGAGGAAAATGAGCAGACAGCTGACGAGCTAGATTACAGTTCATGCAGACACAGGCATTGGCCTTTTTTTTTTTTTTTCTCTTTACTTTGACATAGGCAGTGAGAAGCAAGGTAAAAGCTCCCCACAGTTAATGCCACCTTGATTCTGCAGTGTTGCTTGTCTGTCAAGGCACATCCAGGAGTAGAAGAGATAGGTTTAGTCTTCGGTTCTGAGAGCCTCTTCTTTTGAGTGATAGCATTGAGCACTGATTTGTCAGGGCAAGGGCCACAGGTGAGGCTGCAGAGCTTTGAAAGAATTCAGTCATAGATACAGAGGTATATTCCACAGATAACAGGATGGGTACATCATCCTTAGAAAAGCCTGACCACCTCAAAAAATGTGCAGAATACCACTACTTTGGTAATACGGATAAATCTTGGTGATATGGATTAATCCTGTGAACTCCTAGAATTTCACTGTTCCTTTCTTATCCACACTGACTGCACCTGCTCAACTTGATCTCTATAGAGGATGATCCCAACCTCCCAAACTAAAACTCTCTTAGAAGTGCCTCTCATGGGTCCAAATTTGAGACCTACCTCAAAAAAAAAAAAAAGGTTTTTGCACAGTCACTCCATTCAGTTAGAGCAGAGGAAATGGTAGTTTTAGGAAGGTTCTTAGATCGCCAGCAGCCGGCACACTGGACCACTTTGCAGATCTGCTCACAGGAGCAGCTTAGGTTGATTGATCATAGGCCATCAACTACTTGGTATCATGCAGCAGTTCTCTGGTTTCTCTCTTCCCCAGAGCTTTCAGCCACAATCAGTGTGTTGCACCCAAAACGCCTTGCATTGCTGGAGCTGTCTGTCACTGGGAGGCCTGCGATGTTGTGCATCTCATTGCATTTTCACTGGTCCAGACCAGTCCTTTCCTATGAGCAGTGCATAGTTTTCTTGTTTTGGATCCTACACAGTGGGACCCAAGGAATCCAGAAATAATCCACTTGCTTATGACTAAAGCATGAATTGATTTTGATAGCTGCCCTTCCAGAAGTGAGCATTGTCTAGGGATATTACAGGTGAGAAGCAAGCAAACAGCCTTTGCTCCTTTGCAGTGAGTACAGAGACTACAAGTGTCTGAAGTACTCCAGAAATCACTTCATTAATGGGTTGTCATCATTCCTTCTCTTTTCTGGCCACCAAGCCAGTGGTATTTGCCGCACATGCCTTCTGGGTAGATCATTCTCAACTCCATTTATACTGCATGCAAACACTTTGAGGAACAGTACAGTCTCTAGTTAAATGTAAGGGATTTTTTTGTACACCTTCCTCTTTGTTTGCAGAGGTGATTATTCTTTGTACTGGTTCTCTTCCCTTCTTCTTAGCAATATGCATTTTGCCATGTCTCAACGGAGGTCGCTGTGTGGCTCCTTACCAGTGTGACTGCCCCCCTGGATGGACTGGATCACGGTGCCATACGGGTAAAACTCCTTTTACGTGCATTCTTTTTCTTTTGGGACCCTGCTAGCAGTATCTCGCACAATTCACTAAGGACGATGTAGCAACTACCACACTTTTCAGAGGAAAACCCAGCCCTACAATAAAATTCCCAGAGCATTTGTTGTCCCCAGATGCAGATTTTTTTTCGGAGTAGTTCCTGAGCATCTTAATAATCCTCAGGGAAACGTAGTCCCAGAAAAAACAAACAGCCTTCAGAAGAGGGCTGTCTGCAAAAGCCACTAGGCGGGGGAGAGAATTTCCAAGGAGAGTAAAGCTGGGCTGTCCACTCCAGAAGTAGTTACAGTTTCACTTTCAGCTTCAACGTATTCTGTTCAGTGTCAAACTCAGAAGCAAGCTGCAGGTTCCTGTGAGGTTTTTCACCACCTCGGTGCCTGCTGTGGGGGATTCCCCCTTGGTGTCTTGGTGCCTCATTGCAAAGGTAGAGATGACAGAGGAAAACAAGGATGTGTTCAAGGATGGTTAAATTTAATGGGTGTATGGATGGCTTATGTATCATCTTAAGTTCTCTGAACAGACACAATATGCATGATAGATCTGTTCCTTGTACCTGAGTTTCAGCAGCATGCAGCACATCAAGGTAGCCAGGAGAATGATTCTGAGGTGCCAGACCTGTATCCTGTGTTAGATGAAGCTGGTTTACAATGAGGAGTAATACTTAAACCCAGATTTGGAGTACTTGGTTTCAATACAAGGCTGAACAAAAGGCAGCTTTTCAAAGCCTTGTCACAGTGCAAATAACCAATAAAACTTGAAGTGATTGGGTGACCACTAAAAAGTCTTTCAATCATTACTGAATCTCAATCATTAATAAATGTTAGCTTCTTTTTAAGAAAAAGAAAAAAATCTTAGCTTTTGTTTACTGCACTTTTGTTGTTCAGGTGCAAGTTAATTGAGTGTTAATAGGGCTTAACATGAAAGCATGTGTTTGCCTTCCTGCAGGTCTTTCGTGTGGCTGATTGGGTAAACTGCAGGAGAAATTTGTGCTGTTCATGAGTATTCATTTTACACTGCTCAACAAGTCAAAAATCCAGAGTGACCTTTTTAACTCTCAACTACTGTTTTTTGAAGCAACACTTGCCTAGCATATAATGCAGAATTTCACAAACTGTGCACCTGCAACAGCATAGGTAGTTGAGAACAGATGGCTTACTTATTGATGGGCCAGCAATTCAAATCAGTTCAGGCTGAGTTGCTTTTCAAGTAGTTCAAGTAAAAAATCTAGTGGTCAACTGCATCTGTGCCAAAACCCATTCAAAAAAATACATAAGTACTGTCTGTAAAGTTACTCAGTTGAGGTTTTACTTCCTGGTCACAATATTCTGTTTTGTCAGCTGACAAAACAAAACAGAACAAAGTGAAATGGGAAATACTTGGATTAACTGCTAGTCGCAGGAATAATTATGTACATAAAGTGAGAGGTAAGGACATTTCATTCATATTTTTCATTCCAGAATCAGAAGTAATTTTCAACATGACAAACCCGGTACACTTAATCGCACGAGGGCAGTCCATCTCTATAACCTCCTGCCATTGTTTGTGTTTTGTCCAAGAGGAATCAGAGTAGAATACTTCCATTGCCTTTACACATTCCTGTGACTGCACATTTCCATTTCCAGTAATCAGTGCTTCCAGCAATTAGTACTTTTTGCAAAAATATTACTCAAAAATTGTCTTTCCTGGTGTCTGTCCCCTTAATATAGCACCCTCTGCTAAAAATATTTCATGTTTTTTAGCGTCCTGTTATTATAAATGTCTGTGCTTGAAGTGAGTCAATGAACTTGAAGTTAGCTTATCAAGTGAGTCTGAGTCTGTTCTGTAAATTCTGTGTTGCTTTATCTCCTAATTCACACAAAAGCAGGTGCAACTGTTTTTCAGCCAACCCTTACTGGCTGAGGCTGGCAGTAGTTCTCTAGTTCAAATGCACCAAAACATTGAGCCACACCTTCAGGGATACCAGGTCCTTTCGGGAACTTGCTGTCATTCCCTGCTTCCTTTCCTTGTGCCCACATTAGTTCTGTTGTGTTAAGTCTTGCCTGCTGTTGATGTGTAAATGGCTTCTTGACTTATAACTCTCTTTTCTGCCTCTTTCTGGACTTTTTACCAGTTTTTTGTCTTGTTTCTGCTTGTTCTGGCTGCTGTTCAGCCATCACATTCCTTTCAAATAAACATCCACATTTTCTTCCCAGAAATGAAGCCTATTGTTCATTGATATTATAATTCTTCTTGTCTAATTTCTCCCTCTGCTTCTGCTTGCGTTCTTTTTCTGCCTCAATTCAAGGCAAAAAAAGAACATAATTTTTAAGGCAATGTAAAATAATACACTGACTCTTCTATGCAGCTCATACACTACAGCAAACAGTAGAGAGGTTGGAATCACATTTAGCAGAGATGAGTTCTAAGATTGCCCTTTCCAGAGCAAACCTTCTTTTACAAGAAACTCAAAGCTGTAGTACATTCAATGCTGTAGTTTCGAGAGCAGTCCATTTGTAATGGATTAACAGGCTGGACTTTCAGCATGCTGTTCCTTAACAGCTCGGAGTGGGTTTACTCATTAACACAGTATGTGTGTGCATTTGTACACAGCTGTTTGCCAGTCACCCTGCTTAAATGGTGGGAAGTGTATACGACCAAATCGATGTTATTGTCCTTCATCGTGGACTGGACATGATTGTTCAAGGTAAGTGATGCTGAGTGCTGTCCAATGACTAACCTGAGTGGCTTGCTGCTGAACACCATCCCTGAAGAGCTGTGATTAATTCTGCAGAAGAGCATCTCTAGATCCTGTAAATCAGTAGTCACCAGGCAACTCATAATTTATGGACAATCTAGAAAGACCTTAGAGAGTACTCTGTCAGATGGGTACCAAATGTATAGAAATCCCAGGAAGTGGTACATCTAGGCATGAACAGATAGGCAAACCTGCAAGGTTTTGCCTTAGTGCTAATGCTGTAGGTGGAGGTGTTTGTTGTGGTACAGTATAGAACATTTTCTGTATTTTGAACAGTGTATACTTCAGCTGGGTTCAGGTTCGAGATGCAGGTAATGCAATAGAAGCTGTAAATAATAGGGTTTTTTTACAACTAGTGTTGGGTAATATTATTTAGAGTGAAATATGGTGCCTCTTAGTCAGGTCACACTTCAGATTGCCTGACAGTGTCATCACCATGCAAGGCAGCATTTAGAAGTCTTAAAGTTTGTTTTTTAAAGCTAAGTTAGGAAGTTCTGATTATGTGGAAGTCTGAGCAGGAGCCAGTTTGTGGAAAACTGCCTTGTTTCATGCTGCTGCTGAGAGCCATTTACAGCCCTGAACATGGAAAGCAGGCAGAATTGTGATAATGTTGTGGTCAGAAATCAGATGTAATAGTAAAACAGGCAGCATGAGTTATCCTGCTCCCCATATGGAATATTAATGAGGGCTGTGAAACACATACCAGCAAAAACACTTGTACCTCAGCTCCTCAGGAACCATGACAGCCTCTGAAGATATCTGGCTGCTACTTACAGTCTTATTCTGAATGCATTGGTCATCCTCCTGGAAAGCTAAACAAATACCAGCTGAATACCAGTTTTTCTTTCTTTTCTCTGAAATATGGGCAAATCCAATGTCAATGTTTTACTTTTTTATTCTTTTTTTTCTGGATGGATATAGATGGAGATTTCTGTCTGTCTCTCTGATATATACATCTTAAAGCTCCAGAGAAGATGCCGTTTGCAAAACCAGGTTGTCTAAAATGAATAGTTTTCATTTGTAATTATGTTTACCTAAGTGAAACAGCCTATATGTCTCTATATAAAAATAGTGGTATTAATCAAAGTCTGATAATATTTTAATTTAGGATATGAAGCAGAAAAGTCCAAGTCCACTGGATTTATCAGCCAAAAAAATCTGGAATTTATCTCTGAGGCAAAGCAGATTTTCAGGCTTTTAGCAAACTGGACTTTTATTGGTTTTGTGTTTTTTTTTTTTAACTTATCCACAGCTTTGTGCAGCTGACTGTGAGAGAAGGTGGACCATTGGTCCTGTGGGCTAGTGGTCCAGCAACACATCCCATCAAGGGCTGATGAGAGGAATCTTCCTACACAGAGCTGAGGGGAGATGACAGAAACAGGCAGTGAGATCTCTTTGTATTTTGTTAAATATTGGCCTCATCCTGGTGGCTCTTTACAGTGCATAATACAATGCTGAGGATTCAAAAACAATACAGGCAAGACAGGAGTGAGTGTCATGATAGCAAAGATTTGCTGTTGCAGGTTAGGTAGGCATGATTTATAAGGGGAAGTTGGAAGGGCTAAAAGCTTTTATCAGCATCCAGGTCTAGATTAGCTCCAAAGTCTGCAATGAGTCACATTTTGCATTAGACATCAGCTTGCTTGCTCTTTTCCCCTCTCAGTGTGCTGTCATGAGCTTGGTGCTCTAACCCCAGCACAATCTCGGTCGTCTTCTCCATGTTCCTCACTGTTGGTCTTGCTCTGAATTTTCACCGCTGCACTGATTTTATTCTGTTTCTTATATGTGGTGGTGTTGTTTGTGTTTTATTGACACAGAAAACGGAAGGCTGGATTCTACCACTTTTAACAGCAGAGCGACAGTTTTACAGTCAGAAACCTTTCTTCAGCCTGCACACCAGGGCTTGGAATCTAATGCATTGTAAATCACATCCATTACTTCCCTTTCCCCCAGCTCCTTTGTTTTGTATTTTATTTTGTGATATATTTTTTCTATACCTTTCAGTTTTTAAAGAAAACCTCTGTATTTTCCATTTACAAAAGTATTATCAAATATATGCTGCTATAAACAACATCCATACACATACAAAGGTGAAGATCCCTACTGTTTACTGAGAAAGTGGCTGTGTACGGTGAAGTCCCTCCCAGTTCTTAGACCCAGTAAGGTAATTAAAACATGCTATACTGCCAACCATGATTAAACAGAATGTTGCAATTCTGCTTATCATCTGCCAAAGCATATTGAAATCCAGCAATTTAATAGTAAAGAATAATTATGTAAAGCTAATTGAGCCACCGAACTTTGCATTGGGCTTGTATCTGAACTCATGGTGGTATAAATTAGAACTGCACCTGATAAAGAGCAAATTGTAGTTAGAGTTCCTGGTGGACGTAAGCAGATTCTGTAATGTTCATTATGTGACACTAACATCATTGGAAAGTGACTTAAATGGAAGGCAGTGGCAAGAAGTTTGGCCATCAATAAAATACTCAAAAGCGTGAAAGAGCTGAGAAAATGTCTAGGCTATAACAGCCTCTGAGGATTTTTGGCATGCAGGCATTTCAGGTGTCACGCTCAGTCTGGATAATCCAGAATGCAGCAGCGGACAGCACAGACCACTGAAAGATTCTCCCTGGTAATGGAGCTCACCACTATTTGCCTGCAACCAGTAGCCCTTTCCTGTGTGATGATGAAATACACATTCAACATCCTCCTGCCAGGCAAATGTTTTGATACATGGGGTCTGGGTCCCAGTGTTTGGCCTTGCAGTAGGGAGAGAAGGCACTGGCTGTGTGTGTGTACAGGTCAAGCTTTGCTGTTTGCTTACAGAAGAGTGATATTTATACAGAACCCTCAGAGAACTGGAAAAGGCCTCTCTTGTGTACACGCACAGGCAGAAATACCTAAATGAGTAAGAAATACTGAGAGCGCACATTCTGTCAGATTTCTCTTTTGCACACTGTTGATCCCACCGCATCCAAGAATCACAGCTTGAGTGCTGTCATTCAGTCGTGCTCTAATGAACTGAGATGCCAGGATTTACCGATGGGTAAGTGGTGAGGTGGAATTACAAGGTGGAAATCCCACGCATGTGTTGAGGTCAAATGTTTGATAATTATCATCAGATAGTAATGAAGTCTAGTCTGTGAAAGAAGATATTAGAGTGAGAACCATTGATCAGGAGCTCCATTTTTCCCAGTAGCAGCAGAAAAGCATGACTGTCAGCCCACACTAGGAAAGAAGAAAGACTAAGTTCTACACTCTGCAGTATTACTGCATAGTTACCCTCTGGGTTGTGAGTGTGCACACGCTGCCCCCACCTCCCCCCTTCCCTTTTTATAAATATATCTTTTTGAATGCATGATAGAACACAACAAGGAGCTAATGGAGAGACTAGGGCGCTAGTGAAGACTGACACATAGCTAATGGCTGTTAACCCAAGACCAGAAATGGGGAAGAAACAAGTGAAGCTGTGAACCAGGAAGAGCTGGAAGAAAAACAAATAAGTGAAGAATATTTGTCAAGGGACAAGCTGAATTTGAATGCAGATTCCTTCCCAATGGGAGCTGCAACCAATTGAAGAGTTGTTCTTTCAACTCCCTTAAATATATTTTTCTGATGGATTCTGCTGACATGTACCAACAGCCATCAGTGTTTACAGCTTTGGTTCAAGTTACTGTTCAGTAAATAATACCACATTTCAACCCACGCCATGTGGAGGTACTTTGTTCCCTGAGCCCTGCTGCTGTGCACAGTGGCTGCACGGATGCTGTAGTGAGCAGCTCAGGATATCTGAAGGGAAAGAGCGCATCGGAGAAAGAAGTAGATTTTTATTTATATGTCATTCTCGTGTTTTAAAAAGTAGTCCCATTTTCAGTGTGCTTCTCTGGTACATGCCCTCACCGCCCTGGCAATCTCCAGAGCAGAGCAGCAGTGTTTTGGAAGGTGCGCGGGGCTGGCAGGACTCTGTTGAGCCTTGGAGGTGAGGGCTGGCTTTTAGCACTGCAGCTTCACACTAGTGACTAGTACATGGAGTTTGGGGATATACTCAGTCAATACGTTTCATAAGCTGATGTGGTAGGAAGAGTAGCTGAAACTATAGGCTGTTATATTAGTGCTGTGTATGATGCTTTGATACTTGCTGGAATATTTTCCCTTTTCCCTTCCCCATTCTGTGCAGTATTGTCATTTATGTCACTGCTTGTTGTGTGTTTTAAAGGACTTCTGTGTGATGCACTTTACACTGTAAATAAAGTTGCACCCTGTTTAGTACATAGATAGAGGCAACATTGCTTTTATTTATTTATTTTTTTTTCTAATCACTGAAGTGCCTACCTACCCCTTGGGGTCTGCTGGTGGAGCATGCATGTTAGGGAGATGGGGCTCCACTCAGGGGAAGAGATGAAATAATTGGCAGTAATCTCAGAAGAATGTGCTGCTGTGTTATTCCACATCCTCAGATAAAAATGCTGTAAGCACTTCATTTTTCAGATTCCTTCTGCCGTTAGAATGCATTTTGAAACCTGTAATGGCCAAATTTATCCTTGGCTTAAACAGATGCATTGAAACCTACCACATGCACAGCTTTCTAGAGATGGAACTTGTTTTATTCTGCACTAGGACTAGAATTTTTAAAGCTATGGAGCTTTCTGTACTCAGAGGCCTAGGGGTTAAAAATGTAGCATGACAAAGAAAACTGACTCAAATACCGCCCTTCCAAGAAGGAGCATGTATAACAAAGCAGTCAAAAGATGGAGGGTATGGGCTTTTTCAGGGAATGGTAGTAAGCCTTTCTGTGTTTCAACATACTGGCTTAAGTGGAAATCTCAGAATGCCAAAGCCATGTTTGAAAGCCTTCCCCTAAGCAGCAGCCCAGAAGATGGCATGAAGTTGCAGAGTGCTGCTAGTAAAGCCCTGACATTTGATGTGTGTCTGATAGAAAAGAGGCAAATTTGCATGCAGCAATATTCATCCATATACTGTTCATAATAGTGACAACAGGCTGTCACTGCACGTGGTCTCCATCCTGAGAATACAGTGGGCACCCCTACTGGAAAGGAAGAGTGGTAGGAGTGGGTCTCTTACTCTGCCGTGAGACTGAAGCTGCACTGCTGAAGGGAGTGCGCTGATGGTGGATCCGTCCTGATCCCAGGAGTAAAGTGGGAAAGGTGCCGTCATTGCCTCTGGTCCCACAGGGATCTTTGAATGCCAGCAGATGTTGCTGTGAGGAGCTGTGCTGTCGCCTGAAGGCTGGTTCAAGCAGTGGTCTCTCTGCAGCTTGGTACTGGAACAGCTTGAGCACCTCGGGCTCATCCTACGGCGGCTCATATCCTCACTGCAGAGAGATCCGCACTGCAGATGCTTTTCTGGGAGAGCAGAGCCTGGCTGTGAGTTCCCAGCAGCAAGAGCAAGGTGCTGCTGTACCCAGAGGCATATGTGGAAGATGCAGCACTGCTATTGATCTCTTTCCTGCGGTCACGCATGGAGAGCAGAGGACTTCACATATCTGTCCCATTTACCACAACCTCCTCTCCAAGGACTGCGTTTCTGTTACCCTAGCTGACATGCTGAAAGGGCCTGCAATCATCATGGTGCTTACAGCTCTCAGTTCAGGCCAGGCCTGCCGGCAAGCAGCATCACTGCCTCATCCTGACACAGCCTGTGCATGAGGTCTGCTGGGAAGCCTTAGAGCTCTTGCCTGCTATGGCAGCTGCGTCACTGCACCTGAGGCAGGTCAGCTCTTCCAGAGACGAAGCACAACAGCTAAAAGCATGCGAGAGTTAAGCTTGTGTTTTTGGAGCATGGGTTAAAGCAGAGGAGAGAACACAGCCTTGTCAAAACCCACTTCACAGCCTGGTGGGGACACAAATGTAAAAGGACACAGTAGAAACACAGAATCACAGAACCACAGAATGGTTGGGTTGGAAGGGACCTCAGAGCCCCCCGAGCTTCTGCCATGGGAGCGCTGCCGCCCAGCAGGTCAGGTTGGAACAGAGCCCATCCAACCTAGCCTGCACTGCCTGCAGGGATGGGCACCCACAGCTTCTCTGGGCAGCTGTGCCACGGCCTCAACTGCCCTCTGAGTGAAACATTTCTTTCTAACATCTCCCCCAAGTTTCCACTTGTTAGTTTAAAGCCACTCCCCCTTGTCCTGTTATTATCAAACTGAGTACAAAGTTGTTTTCCCTCCTGCTTTTAAGTTCGCCTCAAATAATGGAAGGCTACAATGAGTTCTCTCCAGAGCTTTCTCCAAGCTAAACAAGGTCAGATCCTTCAACTTTTCTTCACAGGAGAAGTGCTCCAGCCTTTTCAACATCACCTGGGAAACCAGGGGCAGCCAAATGGGTACGCTAAGAATGGAAACATCAATGCAGTTACCATGCTACAAGAACTTCCATGTAGAAAGCTGTTGTAAAGCCATTGAGGGTGCTTAAATGTGGCTAAAAAGAATTTAAGCATTTTTCCAGACTGGAGCTTTCATCTTGGGATTGCAGTAAGCATAAAGAGCTGCAGATGAGCAATGTCTACCTAGAGCCTGGCTTGCCATAAGGATGGAGGCGTTGTGTAAAGCCAGCTGCCTGGTCAGGTATTGCAAGTCTTGGTGTCTGGTCTGGTTTTTTTAAATAACTTGGTTAATAGTCCGGGATGAGGGATAAACAGCTCATTAATTAAGCCTGCTGCTAATGAGCAGGGAGGTGCTGCTAGTACCTGTAGGAGCAAATTACACAAAGAGAGTAATCACATTCAGGGGAAATGACATGAAATTAAAGATAGGAAGGACAAGTGGATGCTTCCCAAGCAAAAATCCTGCAGTGACAGTGCCCCCAGGGAGGGAGGGAAAGGGCACACCATACCCTGGCCACTGCCACTGCCACACACACCAATGCAAACTGAGGGCCAGGGTCCTGAGATGGCAGGGCTACCAAAGAAGATAAGCACAGCTAATGGAGCAGGCCAGGCTTTTCTGTGGTTCTGTGATTCCCTCAACTCTGTTTTCAAAAAGCTCCTGCTTTTTTTCTGGGCTACTCTGGGGTGTTAATGAGAAGATGTGAAAACAATGGAGGGAAAGAATGCAGACAGTCTGCCTAGGGACACCTGGCTCAGGCCCCACTGACACTGAAACTTGGAGAAGAATCAAACACACAGAGGATGGGAAATGGGAGCTGTGCCCCTCCACCTGCATTTCTAGGGCAATAACTGCACCTTAGTGTAACGAAGATGAGAACAGAAAGGCCAGGAAGCCCTGGATGAATCTCATGACCTCCCCAAAAGCATATGCCCATGCTCCACCGTGTTGGTGTTGCAGCACCTTGCATCAGCCCGTTGCTGGCAGCTTTGGGCAGGCGCTGGTGACACCACATCCCCAGGGCAGCGGGCATAAATACCCTGTGTCCCCAGAGAGGAGAGGACAAAATGGAGACAGTGAGACTGGGCTAGTTGCAATGCCCAGAATGGAGTTCCTAGGAGCTTTGCTGGGTAAGACGCTGCACTGGGAGCTTTTCCCAAAGGGCTTTGGCTCCAGTGCCAGTGAGGTGGTTTTGCATTCTGCTGCTGGTTCTTCTGTAGGACAGGCTGCTCTCCACACGCTCGCTGCTCTTCCTCCTAGTTATGCTCTGGGGCAAAGGAGCTATTCTGTACAGTGAGAAAAGCAATGCACACTGCTGCAGCCTGTCCAGCAGAGCCAGGGGAGGACAGTCCAGCTTCCCTGTGCTGTGCTGCAAAGGAAACTCATCAGAAGCCACCTCGCACCTTGTGCCAGGAATGGAAAGGCAAGATATGTGTTTGCTGCCTCCTTCCTCGTTCACACATGCGGTTGCAGGAAGGGCCTGGATTTGCTCCTGTTTGCTTTAATTGTAATTGCATGGAAACATGGGAAGGGGCAGGGAGGCAGGGTAGCACTCCTCCTGGGGCCCCACTCTGGTTGGGGGTTCTGGGGACGCAGCACCCTCGGGGCCCCTTGCAGTTGTGAACCATCAGCACTGAATGCAGTGAGTAACCCACTTGAGCCGTGCTTTGGGGAACCTCTGGGAGATGCTGGGAAGCCTTGGAAGCTCTGAGCCAAGCAGAAAATAAACAGGAAGAGCTTACTTTTTTTTTATTAAATTGAATTTCTTTATGGAAATTGCACTTGCTACAAGCAGCAGCAAACTGGCCTCATCTTGGCACACTCATTACCCCTAAAACAGCACAGGAAGTGCAGCTTTCAGGGGCCCCAAACTAGGAGCACCACTTGCTTGTTCCCTTCCTGTGGTCGTACTCTATGCTACTCATGATTTGCAAAATGAATTTGCATGAAGGTGCAGGTTGCAAACACACTCTCCCCGTGTTTCCCTTACACCTGCCTGGGGGAGGGTGAGCAGCTGGGATAGGAAGCGGTGTTCTTAGCCCCACTCTCCCAGAAAATCTCTGATTGAGAGGCAGAGATTGAAGATTGGGCAGTGCTCCCCAGTGCAGGAATCTTGTGACCATGTCCAAGTTGCATTGGGCAGCTGCCTGCAAGAGCTCCTCAGAAGCTCTCAGCTGAGTTTCCGACTGCTGATTGTGAGGCAAAAAAGCAAAAAAGCAAAGCATTGGATGTGATGCATCTGATAAATAACCCTGTGCCTCATTTTAAAAATCTGTTTGCATCACACTGCATTTTGTTTTAGAGCCACTCATCCTTGTGAAGAAATGCTTTTGAAATGCCAAGAAAATCCAACTCCTCTGCCGCCTGGGCCTCCGATTCCAGCAAGCTGCTGCTGCTGCTCATCAACACTGTGCTGTTGATGAGATTTTTGGAAAACATTACAATGCATGCTTCACAGTTAAAGCAACATTCACAATTAAAGCAGCATTCACAGAGCTGTGTGCTTGAACTGAGATCCACAAGCAGAAGCCCCCTTTGTGCTCAGCAACCCTGTGCAGAGGGCTCTGTTTATTTAGGAGGCACATTCTGAACCTGCAGCGGGCACAGATCAGCCTCTGCTTTCTGAGACACTGACCAGAAGTAAGAAAAACTGCAGAGGCTTATTTAAACCTGGCAACAAGGATTTAATATGAGCAAAAGGCTCTGCTCAGAAGCATGCACAGTAGGAGCACACACACTTGTCCAAAACCTGTTCAGCTATAGTAATAAACCCAGAGATTCTCAGAACTTGTTGTTCTGCACATAAAGGCACTGCTTCGTTGTCTTGTGCCTATAAAGCAGGGTAAGATGACCCAGGCTTACAAAGGAATTTGGCACTGAGGGATTGCGCTGGCTGGAAACATTCAGATAAGTGCATGAAAACACAGCACTTGTGTGGCTGGAGTGATGTGCCTTTTGTGCACCATCAAGAGTTTTCAGAGGTAGAGGAAGGTGAGATTTGTGCAGAATACAAAGGGGAAAGTTCTCAGAACAGCAAAGCATTTGGTGCGTGCCCTGGTACACAAGGATGGCTGCCTGGACTGCGGTCACGGGAGGTTTTGGTGGCTTGGAAGCAACAAGAACCAGGATGTGGGGAAGAAACTTCAGCTCCTGGCAGGCCTGCACACAGCGCTGGGGGATTCAGGCTCCATTTGTGCCTCACCACACAGGGGCTTGCTGCCCCTGACCCACATGCTGGGTGTGTAGCATCAAAACCTCTGAATAATGTATTATTGACCCAGCAGGGGAAGAAGAAAGTAACAAAGAGGTTGTGGGGGAGGCAGCTTTGAAGGAAGAAAAACCATCTCACTGTGGATGAGGACCACTTTGTGATGCTAAATAGTAGTGGGCTGCAATTCTGAGAAAACTGGTCATTCAGGCATAGAGTCAGCCCTCTTGGAGTTTCCTGAATGTGAGCAAAAGTACCCAGGAGATTTGCTAAGCAGGAAGAAAACAGCACTCTTTTGCTGAGTCAGGATGATGCAAAGGTGCTGAAAAGGAGCAAACACTCCCACTTCTGAGTAACCCGATAACATCACATACCTTGACTATCTCTTCAGTCCGCTGATAGCAAATGGCTTCAATTAGCAAAATCCTCCGCAGCTGTGCTGATCCCTCCTCACAATGCACTGCATTTGCACCTCCTCCGCTTTGTGTGCACCGCTCAGAATTTGGCAGGGAGTGAAGACCTGCACGCCTTGTGGCCAGACTGCAGCCCTTTATTCGGGGCAGGGTACTGTGCCGGGGTGGCACTGTGCCATGCCTGATATCATTTCACCGAGCATGGAAGGCACAGTGGTATCCTGGAGAGCATCAGGGCTGCATCAGCGCTGATATGGGTTTCTGTGCTCTGTGTACAGTCTGGAGTGGATGTGGCAGGACTTGGAACATCCAAGCCCACAGCACAGGCATTTTCCAGGCAGATGTTAAGAACTGATACATCACAGAATGGCAGAGGCTAGCAGGGACCTCTGGGTCCCTCTTCTTCAACCTTTGCTCCAGCACAGTCTAGTGTCATCTCCAAGGATAGAGACTGAAATAACTGCCTTTAGGCTCAGTGTCTCTAATGGGTGTTTTTCCTTTGAAATACAACAACAAGGTGTCAGCAGAGCTCTTACAGCAATGCCTAGAGTGGAAATGCCTTCTACAAACCACATCCCTCTGGTAGGCCTGGTTGCACTGTTTGCTTGCCGTTACAGAGCAAAGGATGTAAAAAAAGGTTTTAGATTTGAGGAAAGAGGGTCGGAGAGAAAAGATGAATATTTTCAATAAAATATGCAGTGCTGGTTTTACTCCTCACCAAAGTACAGCAGGGGATGAAGTGCAGGGAGCATTTTCCTTCACTGCCCACCACCCTGCTCTAGAGGACCAGTCTGTCCCTATCCACTGGAGGGGATCAGGAGAGGGGTGTGCAGCTCCCGTGGCAAGTTTTGCCACAAGCCCAGGGAGGAGCCCCCAGCATGAGCAGTGTGTTTCAAGGCACCGTGGCTGCCCTGGGGCAGAGCATCCACCACACTCAGCACATTCCCTTGAGCCTGCAGGGCTGCAGAAGGGGCATGGTGATCAGGCAGGGAGACAACAAATGCTAGCTGATTGCTCTGGCCATAGCAGATCCATTTATTCCATTTACTCCATGGGGACTGGGCTACAACTCCAATGTCAGTTTGACAATAGTTAAGTGATGGAAAATGGGTTTTGTAATCTTTTATTTATAACATTGGACAACACTGTGTCTCAAGCATAAAAAACGAATAACTCAGTCCTCTCCCCTGACTGCAGGAATGTGATATACCACCAGCTCTCTCAGAGACTGCAGGAGGCCCCCACTGTGGCCAGACCCACAAGCAAACTTGTTTCTGCATATTATACTTAGCAACTTGGAGCATAAAGTGAGTGGGTGAAAAATGAGGGATTTCAATGGGCATCTCATCTTCCCCTTTATAGAATCATAGAATTGCTCTATGGTTGGAGGTAAAGGTTGGAAAAGACCTTAAAGATGATTGAGTCCAACCACAGAAGGTTGGACCTTCTGACTTGGAGGACTTTCCTGAAGTCTGTCCTTCCAGCAATGGAATCTAATGCAGCAGAAGTTAAACTGTTCCTGGGTTTGATTCTGGCAAGAAGACCTCAGATACATAGAATCACAGAATCGTAGGGTCATAGAATCATAGAATCATAGAATGGCCTGGGTTGAAAAAGACCACAATGATCATCTAATTTCAAACCCCCTGCTGTGTGCAGGTTGCCAACCACTGGACCAGGCTGCCCAGAGCCACATCCAGCCTGGCCTTGAATGCCTCCAGGGATTCATTCACTGGGACGAGTGTCCAGTTTCAAATATACAGAATTATCCATGCAATCAGGCTTGTTGGAAATACGTTCTGGGCATTTAATGCAGTTCTTATTTCATATCTCTTTTTTACACCAAAGTTAGGCACCAGTATGTAGAGATCATTTCTGATACAGCTAACAGAAAATTAATGAGTGTGGGTTTTCAATGTGATCCCGCAATATTTTTGGCAGTCCTCCCCTTTTGTTTAGTGGTAACATGCAGCTTGCAGCAATTGAACAGGCAACACTTAACAAAGCAACTACACAACCCCTGGGTTTCCCGTGGTTTTCCCAGCAGCTTGCTCCTCCTGCCTCTTCAGGAGAAAGACCAGTGGCCAGCCAGCATGGATAGAGACCAGAGGTCCTGCTGGAACCATCAGCTTCACGCTGAGTTCATTCTGTGGGTGACACCTCTGGCCTGGTGGCAGTGCTGGGCCCTCTTGTCCTCAGCTGGCAGCATCCGTGTCAGGTCAGAGCACCTGAGGCCTGTTAATAAATGTCACATTTCTCAGAAGATTCTCATAACTCATTCCTGCTGTTGCCAGGAAAATAATTACGTGGCAATAAACTAGGACTGTTTGGCTCCTGTTAATTAGGCACAAAGGTGGTACACATTAACTCTGCAGGCAGAACATGTGATGCACATAGGTCTCCAACGAACGCAATTTTTAATCCCTGTGTGTGTGTGTGTGTGTGTGAGAGAGAGAGAGAGTGGAGGCTTGATTTCTGGAGGTAGGCTGTTTGCTGTCTACAGGAAAGGAAGGCAAGGTCCATTTTTTTGTTTCCCTGCCTCTCTGCCAGGCATGTGATACTACCATAGCTTAGTATCATGGAGTATCCTGAATTGGAAGGGACCCACAAGGATCATGGAGTCCAGTGTGGCCCCACATGGGACTACCTTCACGTCAAACGTCATGTCGGCTCAGGACAAAGGTCTGAGCCCCATGGCAGGGATGCCTGAGATGGCTGATGGGCAAGGCAGGCTGGAGGGGAGTCTTTCCATCCTGGGGCTCTGGCTGCGTCGCTCCCCAGCCTTTCTGCCACTACATGAATCACAGCTGCCTCTGAGCACATGGAGCAAGCACGTGAGTAGGTGCATGCCTTATGAGGCAGTTAGTGATGTCTCTTCCTCTCTGCTTCAGGGCACCCTAGCGGAAGACAAGTGCTCAGCTTGTTTTTATCCAGCTAGTGATTTAGACTGCCCTGGTTTCCAAGCACGTTTTTACAGATACCTTTATGAAGATGAAGGTATTCCAGAATGTGCTGGATCTCCTCCCACCCTTTTCTTTGCTCTAAGATTAGTTATGTGAGACTTTCACAGTTAGACAGTGCATAATTTGGACATGCAAAAATGTAATTGCTTTGAAAACTGTCAGCTGGAGTGCTTCTGCAATGGAAGCACCAGCTCTACCACAATTGCTTGTGCATCAGGAGTATCACAAGAGTTAACTATATCAGAGGCCAACGTGAACCTAACCAAAAAGCATGCCACTGCAGCTGGCCCAGAGGCTCCATGCATCTTTGGCATAGATCATCTCAGTAGAGGGTACTTCAAGGACCCAAAGGGTGTTGGTGCGCTTTTGGTATAGCTGCCATGGAGATCGAGGACATGAAGCAACTGTCTACCTTGCCTGATCTCTGAGAGAACCCTTCTGTTGTGGGATTGCTAAGAGCAGAAGGATAGCAGGTGCCAATTGCTACTACAGTGGTGCACTGGCAGCAATACCGCAGCAACAGAGACTCCCTAATTCCCATTCATCAGCTGATTTGCCAACTGGAGAACCAAGGAGCAATCAGCAAGACTCACTTTCCCTTCAATAGTTCCACATGACCACTGCAAAAGTTCAATAGAGATGGGAGGCTGACAGAGAACTATTTTGGCATGAATTAAGTCACACCACCCCTAAGCACTGCTGTGCCAGACATGCTGGAACTCCAATATCAACTGGAGTCAAAGGCAGCCAAGTGGAATGCCACAGCTGACATCGTTAATGCCTTTTTCTTAATCCCTCTGGCAGCAAAGTGCAGGCCACAGTTCACTTTTTCTTGGAGGGGCATCCAGAACACCTGGAATTGACTTCCTTAGGGGTGAAAACACCACCCTGCCATTTGTCATGGGCTGATCCAGACTGCACTTGAAGAGGGGGAAGCTCTTGAACACCTGCAATGCATTGATGACGTTACTGTGTGGGGCAACAGAGCAGAAGTTTTTGAGAAAGGGAAGAAAATAATTCAAATCCTTCTAAAAGCCTGTTTTGCCACGATGCAAAGTAAGGTCAAGGGACCTGCACTGGAAATCCAGTTCTTAGGGATGAAATAGCAAGATGGACGTCGTCATATCCCCATGGACGTGATCAATAAAATAACTGCTGTTTCCACCCACTAGCAAAAAGGAAACACATGCTTTCTTAGGTATTGTGGGTTTCTGGAAAATGCATACTCTGGATTACTCTGCATTACTCTGGAGTCTGACTGTAAACCCTTCTCTATCAAGTGACCCAAAAGAGCAATTTCACATGAGGCTCTGAGCAACAACAGCCTCTGAACAAATGAAACAGGAGACAGCTTATGCAGTAGCGCTTGGGCTACTCCAGACAGAACAAGATGTAAAAAACATGCTCTACATTGCAGCCAGGGAGAACAGCACCACATGGAGCATCCAGCAGAAAGCATCGGGGGAGACTTGGTCAATCCCAAGAGTTTTGCAGTCAAGGATACATAGGCCTGCTACTGCAACTGAAAAAAAGAGATACTGGCAGCATATGAAAAGATCCAAGCTGTTTTGGAAGTAGCTGGTGTTGAAGCATAGCTCCTTTTGAGCACTCTGACTAACTGTGCTGGGCTGGATGTCCCAGGCGATGGACCCCTCCACATATCATGCTGTTGATGCTACGTGAAGTAAGTGGGTGGCACTGATCACACAGTAGGATCAGATAGGGAACCCCAGTCATCCAGGAATCTTAGAAGTGATTGTGGACTGTCTCAAAGACAAAGATTCTGGAGTATCACCAGATGAGGTGGTGATACAAGCTAAAGAGGCTCCACAAACAATAAACTACCAGAAAATGAGAAGAAATACACTCTGTTCACTGATGGGTCCTGTCACGCTGTGAGAAAGCACTGAAGCTGGAAGGCTGCTGCATGGACTCCCACATGATGAGTTGCAGAAGTGGCTGAAGGAAAAGGTGAATCAAGACAATATTCAGAAGTGAAGGCCATCCAGCTGGCTTTAGACATTGGTGAACAAGAAAAGTGACCAATGCTTTACCTCTACACTGACTGCTGAATGGTTGTAAATGCCCTATGGGGGTGGTTACAGCAGTGGAAGCAGAGCTACTGGCAGCACAGAGGCAAACTCACTGAGGCCTCTGCACTGTGGAAAAACACTGCTGCCCTGGGTAGAGAACATGGTTGTAAAGGTACATCATCACACCCACTAGGACTGAAGGAGCTCAGGTGGACCTGGGACTGGCAACGTAAGAGTGAACTAGTTCTAGCTTGGTGGGCCCATGATGCCTCAGGCCATCAAGGAAGCAACACATAGATGGCCTTAGGATTGAGGAGTGGACTTAACTATGGATGCTGTTGCACAAGTTACTCATGAATGTGAAACATGCACTGCAATTAAGCAAGCCAAGTGGATAAAGCCTCTTTGGTATGGAGGATAGTGCCTGAAACCTGGCAGATGGATTATACCACACTCCTACAAACGCTGTGGCATCATATGCTTGTAGTGGTAGAAGGAATCATTAGATGCCATGTCCTGTGCCCCATGCCACTAGCAGTACTGCACTATCCTGGGCCTAGAAAAACAAATCTTATGGCAACATGACATCCCAGAAAGAATTGAGTCAGAAAACGGGGCTCATTTCCGAAATAGTCTCATAACTACCTAGGCCAAAGAGCATGGCATTGAAGTGGGTATATCACATCCCCTATCATGCACAGCCTCTGAAAAAAACGAGCGATACAGTGGATGGTTAAAGACTACACTGAGAGCAATAGGTGCTGGGACACTCAGGCACTGGGACACACATTTAGCAAAAGACAGC
This sequence comes from Tetrao urogallus, assembly GCF_951394365.1. Taxonomy (NCBI): domain Eukaryota; kingdom Metazoa; phylum Chordata; class Aves; order Galliformes; family Phasianidae; genus Tetrao; species Tetrao urogallus. Next base: position 4,845,863 of record NC_136816.1, on the reverse strand, counting down.
TGGTTAGTCAACACTCCAGGATCTGCCTATTGAACTGGTCCTGCCCAGTCAGACCTCCACCATACCATAGAAGGGGATAAAGTCACAGTGGTGCACAGAAAAAACAACAACAAAAAAACATGCTGGGCAAGACAGTGTGGGTCATTCCTGCCTTGGGCAAAGGCAAGCCTATTCGTGGAACTGCTTTTGCTCAGGGACCTGGGCACATGTGGTGGGTAATGCAAAAAGACAGGGATGTCTGTTACGTATCTCAAGGTGATTTGGTGCTGGGTGAGAACAGTCAATAATTTAAATAGCGTTAAATTGCTACATAATACTGTGTGTCATCACTACAATGGTTCTTATATACCTTGTTAGCAGTATTACAGTAAGAATTACCCAGGTTAAAGAAGAACGAACTCTGATGGAACCCGAACTAGCCTCTGTATGCAGTAACACAGTACTGTGAGTCATCCCTCCTGTGCTGAAGGACTGCTATGACACATGAAGCTTGAAGTTATGAACTAAATGAATACCACGAACAATTCAAATGGATGGCTGACAGACCACAGAAAAAATATGTGTGTATATGTATTAAAAAAAAAAAAAAAAAAGATCGGGGATGGTAATTAGGATGTGTAGAAATTGAGGTACATGAGCATTATGTAAATGGTATGGAATACAGGGTGGATATTGTCTCAGTTTCAGCAGGGACAGAACTGTCTGGTATGATGCTATGTTTTGGTTCTAGGAAAAAAACAGCGCTGATAACAAGCAGATATTTCTAACCACTGCTAAGCAGTGTTGTACAGAGCCAAGGCTATTCGCAGCAAAGGGCCCAAGAAGGAACAGAGTTAGGACAGCTGACCTAAAGTGGCCTAGAGGAATATTCCGTATCATATGGCACCGTGTGGAAGGAGTTTTGAAGGGGTGGGAGTTCTTTCTTTTCTCTCCTGCTGCTCAGAGGCTAGCTAGGTGTTGGTCCTGACCAAGGGTGAGCAATTGCTCCTGCATCACTTGTTATGTGTGTGTGTAATCATACTTACAATTCTTCCCCTTTTCTCTGTCTTATTAAATAGTTTTATCTCAACCCATGAGTTTTACTTCATTGTTGTTTTGTTGTTCTTGTTGTTGTTGTTCTCTCCTCCATCCCTTTGGGAAGCGGGTGGAAGTGAGGGAACAACTGTGTGATGCTCAGCCACCTGCTGGTTAAACCACAACACTGGGGCACCATATGGAGATACAAGAGATGCCACACTTACTTCTCTCTATCTATGAAGATAACCCAAAGCTGAGTATTCACTCTGTGTTCCTGAGGCTGCTGTTCCCCATGGAGAGCACTGTGCCACCCCTCTGAACTTAGGGGCCCTGAGATTGAATTCACCTCTGCGGTGGAAAGGGATTATGGGCAGGTCTCTGGCTTCTGCATGCAAACCACACTGGACTGTGTTAAACCACCCATGCCAGGTCAAAGTCCCTGTCTTGCCCTGTACATTGTGCAGAAGGAATGTGCAGTCTGTACTGTGCACCAGTTTGTAATTTGGATGGGATGCAGAAATGAAGAGCTAGACCTCTATTACCGCCCATTGCTCCTCACATGAGGCTCCTTGCAAACGGCACTGGGCAAAAGATCATCCGCCTTGCAGATCAGACATGATGTTAGGACAATGAACGATGGGAGCCAGAGAGGTAGATAATGGAACTGCATGAGCTAGTCGCTGCCACATGTGGATTTTTGTGTTCTATTATCAAGCTTTCAAAAAGCAGTTAAGCACAACTGCATCTTGAAACTTGCCTGCGTCACTTTGCAAAGCATCCGGGTTGAGTACAGATCCTGCACGCTGCTTTTGGCACAGAACACCAAGGGGAGTGGGCTGCTGCAGAACCCTGCATACATCACTCATGGGACATGAATTGGGATGGCACAAAGGGGACGTGGTTGCAGCTGGGCAGAGCTGCCGGCCCAGGGATGATCCAGCCGACTTCCTGGAAGCGTGTGGCTGATTCCTGGGAAGAACAGTGCGTGGCAGTGCTCTCCTCCTCCCTTTGTTATTCTTCAGCAGCTTCTCTGTCTTTCAACCAGATGTGCTCTGCCAAGTGTTCAGAGAGGCTGGGTGATTGGGTCTGTCACCAGCGAGAGCAGAGCTCTGTGTGCACTGTGTGAGCAGCTGGCAGACACCCAGCACGCCCATCTAATTATTAAATATTTATTGCACCTTTAATGGGTCAGTTACAACAGAAGAATGCTCCCAAGGAGCAGGCTGCAAGGAACGGGAAAGTACAATTAAAAGCTGTCACAGCCAGATGAAATGCAGCACAGTAATGCACTGCAGATGACCCGGCCCTCCTGCAATAAAATGTGGTGCAGCTGTTGCTGCAGGCACCGCCTCCAGCAGCTTCCTCCCTTCGGCAGCCATCTGCACCTCTGCTTAATGCTGGACATTGCCAGCCCTCTGTGACACGGCCAAGCTTGTATCTGCTGTGAAACTGTCCCTTCTGCTGCACCGTGTGATTCTCACAGTGTCCTCTGGACACAACGTCCAGCACCAGCTAGAAGCAACATAATGCCAGTGGGTGACTGCTGGCTGACGGGCTGGGCTTGGAGGGTTATACTAATGGGGTTACATGGCAGTCAGTCACCAACGGGGTCCTGCATTTGGTCCATTTATGGGCCAGTTCTCTTCGGTGGGTTATCAGGGAGCTGAGTGCACACTGACTGACAATGCTGAACTAGGAGGAACCATTGGTTCCCATGTTGGAACTGGATGATCTTTGAGGTCTCTTCCAACCCACGCCATTTGATGATTCCATGATCCTTCCCATTCAGGGGACTGGGAAACCCCTTTCTGCATGGCATTTCACAGGCTCCATACCTGGTACAGGGCTAGGGAGCACTGCTAATGCTCTCCATCACTTGCTCTGCTCCAACCAGCACTGTGCTGGATGAGGGACGTCCAATGGCCTGCAGCAAGGAGCAGAGCTGTTCTGCAGCACAAAGGAACAAAAAAGATAAAAATAAGTACACAGGGTGTGTTTTCTGGGTGTGTGGGGTTTTGTTTCTTTGACTCGCAGCCAGAGGACCCACATTCTTCTGCACAATTTTTATTAGGTGCTGTCATGAGACCAACTAACCTGCAGCCCTGTGAGTAACAAGCCCAGGTGCGCAAACTGCTCTCAGTGATTTAGGTGTTCACGTGGCAGTTCTGAGCACCAGACACTCATGTGCCCAGTACCACCTCTGTGCTACAGGGACACAAGGCACAAGGAACAGGCAGACAAAGGGGACATGTGAAAATGGGGGATGTGTGGACGTGGGACACACAGACATTAGGGATAAACGAACATGGGGGAGGCATAGCTGCGATGGACATATGAGACATGCAGGACAGGCAGACAGAGGACAAGTGGGCACAAGACACATGGACAAGAAGGACAGGTGATCACAAAGGACACACAGAGATGAAGGGCATGCAGACATGCGGACAGGTGTGCACAGAAATTTCATGGAACGCAAGAGACAGGCAGACGGGGGGCATATGAGGGACAGATAGACACAAGGGAAGGAGCAGACACATGGGCACGAGAGACACAAGACACACACAAACACTGGGGAGAGGTAGAGGAGGGGGATGTGTGGACATGACAGACAGGCAGACAGACACACAGATAAGAAGGACAGGCAGATACGGGGGACGGGCAGACAGGGGATAAACACACGGACATGGGGACATGCAGACACGTGGCACAGGCAGAAGGTACAGCACATGGGGGCTCTCCTGGAAGCAGCTCCTTAAGCACGGTACCTCGATGCGGGGGGGCGTGCGGATCCCAGCCGACATCTGATGGGGTTAACAGCTTTAAGGCAGGACCACCGCTTTAAGCGCAGCTGCCACGAAGCCTTCGCACCCCACCTCGAGCCCCACGCCGTCCCTGCATGCCCCCACTCCCCGCTCCTGGGGGAATGGAGAGAGGCAGAAAAAAAAAAATTAAAAACGATTTAAAAACGCGATGAAGAAAAATAAATGGAGAAAGAAATAAAATAGGAGGAGTCCCCCCGACATGGGTTCTCTCCCCCCGCGCTGGGTAGCAGCCTGCGCGCCACTTCCTGCTCAGCGTTACACAGCACTTTTTCTTACTGTCACACGGTTGGGCTTTTTCTTTCTTCTTTTTTCCTTTTTTTCCCTTTCGTCCCCTCCTCTCCCCTCCCCGCTCCAATACTTCCCATCCCCGCCCGCCCCCCTTCCCGCGCCGCGCTGCGCTGCGCTGCTAGAGCACAAAAACTGCCCCCCTTCCCGCCTCCCCTTCCCGCGCCGTGACGTCACTCGCGCCATGGGCGAAGGTGGGCGCGGCCAAGACGCGGGGGCGAGGCATGGTAATAGGATGACCGTATGGCGCATGCGCAGTGCTGCGCCTTGCGGCATTGGCTATATAAGGGCGGGGCCGGGGCAGCGGCGGCAGAGCGCTGAGCAGTCTCTGAGGCCGTGGTGCGTTGATCGGCGCGACAGCGGAGAGAGCAGAGGCGTGCCGGACGCGCGGGGACGAGGCCGTCAGCCGCCTTTTTGCCTTGCAGCTAAGGAGCCGCCGCCATGGTGAAGAGCGTGGGCAGCCTGGTGAGCCCGCGGGCCGGCCCGCGTTGGGCACGGTGGCCGCGCTGAGAAGCGAGGGAGCGAGGGGGGGGCTTTGCGTCGAGGGCAGGGCCGGCAGCGCGTGGCTGCGCTCCTTTGTGCGAGTTCAGCCCGAGAGCCGCGATCCGTTCGCGTCTCCTCCCGCCTCGCTGAGGGAGGCGCGGCTCCGCTTCTGCTGCAGGTGGCAGCTTGGGAAGCCGGGTCTGTAGGGCTGTGCTGGCCGCTCTGGTTAAACAGCGAGCACCGATTCTTGCAGTGACCCTTGGCAGTCTGCTGATGGCCAGGCTAGGCGCAGTCCAGGGGCAGCTCGGTACGTGCGTATAGCTGAGGTCCTCTATTAAAGCCGTCTCCGCTGTGCTGAGAGCAGTGGATTTCTTGCGGCGTGGGTTTGTAGCCTCCATTTTGGGGTACTGGCGGCTGCTGGGAGTCCCTTGCCACCTGTTTTCTCTCACCCGGCCCTTGGAAACTGAAACCTAACAGCACATTGCTTGTCTTGTCCTCCAGCATAACGGTGCGTGCAAAGCGAGGCCCTCCGTGGGCTCAGGGAGGCACCAGCTGGATATCTGAAAGCTTTTCAGAGGCTTTTCCCCTCAGAAGTGTGAAGGAAAAAAAATGCTGATAAAGCTGTGAGATCCTCTAGTAGTTGTGGCAGCGTAGACTTGCGGGGGGAGGTATCCCTTCTGTTAATAAAGATATTTCTATATGAAGCTTATTGATCCATAGTCATTGCAGAAGACTAGAAGTCAGAAAGGTCAGGCAGATCTCTTGCCACTGCTGGCTTCCTTACTTTAGGGATATTTATGTTCTCTGAGAAAAATACCAGTACAATCCACCTTTGCTGGATCTCTCAGGGATAACACAGTTGGACCCTGTGTCTCTTCTCAGGCTGCCCACAGCAATTTTAGCTCATTCTAGGGATGACTCACAGGGTAACGCCTGGCTGCAGCTGGAGAGCAGTGCTCAGATCCAGGTCTCCAGTGGTGTATGGTTTGTGAGCAGCTGGAAGTGCCATGTTCTCCCACTTTGCCCTTGTTCTGTGCAGTACTGTCCTGAGATATGTAGTCATTTGACCAGTACATCCCAGGGATGGACTTCCTCTTGCAGGATACAGCAGTTAGTCAACTGGCCTGAGGAAGTAAGAGTAAGGAAGGTGGTCTAGTTGGCAGGTGTGGGAGGTAGAAATAGTATTAATGTCTGTTACAATGCAGACGTGTGAGAATATATGCCAAAAATCAGGGATTTGGAGGAGGGAATGAATGAGGCTCTACTAAGAACCTTATGGTTTTAAGTGACTGCTGGGAGCAGATAGCGTGGACTGTTGTATGTATTAGTATTGAACTTTGCTGGAGACAGTGTTGTACTTTAGAGATTGGGATGCAGGAGTACATGCTACATTAGGACAGCAGCAGAGAAAATGTTGGAGAGAAAAAAGTTCTGCACTCACCCCTCAGACTGAGAGCAGGTGGTATGGGTTGTTGATCTCATAGGGGATAGGCTGAGTGTCTACCCATAGTGTGAGGAGGAGCTCAGCATATGAAGGCTGCATGTCTGAGGACAGCTGCATCAGGAGGTTGAGACATCTACAATGGGAAGCTGGGGTGCCAGACATATTTGGAGTTACAGCATGTTATGAAGAGTTGCCTATCTGCTGGACCTGCACCCTTTGCTTGCTCTGCCTGAGATACTTGTTTGTTTTCTAGCATGCAAATATTTCTTGCCTTCAGTGACTTATAAATCGGCAAAAACGTTTGCTCTTTGAGAATGGGGGCATATAAGGAGCTCTAAAATGCAAAGCATGGTATCCAGAAATGTCTCTTGTAACAAAGCGTGACAGATATCTCTCTGTTAACCTGAAATGTTGGTTGTTACTGGCATAGTCTGTGTAGCATTGTGTTGCCTACTGAAGTTGCACTCCAATGTACTTGGCAGAGTAAATAAAATATTTATATGATGAAGCTGTTGCTTTAGGAAACATGCTGTAGGGTAAACCATACAACATCTTGATTCTAATCATTGATTGGAAAAGGTATCAAACTGGAAAACCCTGCAGAAGTTTGTCCTCAAATTCTGTGGAGGAAAGTCCTAGAAGAAGGTGGATATCTTCCCATCAAATTGCAGATGAGAATTGAATGTTAAGGACTGTTGGAATCACATTAAAGGTGTAGCACTACTCAGTCTAGCTTACGATCTCAGCTCATGCTAACTTCCAGCTAAACCTCCACAGTTCAATGACTGAGCACTGTGGTATTTCTTAATTGAGGCGTCAGAAGGCAGTGGTGGATGCTAGCACTGATGGAAGCAATTCGCAGGAGTGCATGCATCGTTATCCAAATAACTTACTTTAAGTGAAGGTGCTGTGTGAAGGCTAAGGGAAAGCTAACTTGGGGGTTAGTCTTTTGCACAGTAGGGAGGGGAAATCCTTAATATTTTCAATTCTTTTTTTCTTTATAGTCCGAATTCGAGGCAGAACTGAAGTCTGCTGGTGAGAAGCTTGTAGTAGTTGATTTCTCTGCCGCATGGTGTGGACCATGCAAAATGATCAAGCCGTTTTTCCATGTAAGTAGCCTTTGTTCTTCACAGTGACTGTACATATGCACAAATACTTCTGTGCAACTTGCCAGTAATATGGAGCAAATCTCCTTTGTCTGTGGGGTGGACAGTATTTTCTTGAAGGAGAAATTTTAGAAGTATATGATTGCTAACTATTGAATAAAATACTTGGATACACAGCAGGGAACTGACTGTTGCATTTTGGCTGTCCTGATGCTCTGATGCATGAATCTGTAGGGACCTAGCTGATGCATTCCCTCAAGAACTGGCAACAGTGGAGTTGAAACAATGTGTGTACACTGACTCTGATTATTAAAACTACATTCAGATAAACTGTAGTACCTTTCTGGGGTGAGGGGGAGGCCATAAGGGAAGGAAAGGCAGTAACTACATAACTTCATTTTTCATTCCAGAGTTTGTGTGACAAGTTTGGTGATGTGGTGTTCATTGAAATTGATGTGGATGATGCCCAGGTAAGGTCCAAGGGTAGTGCTGAGGGGGGGGGCAGTAGCTTGGCAGAACCACAGGAGTGGAAATGAGTGTCCTTGCATTCACTGAAACAAAATTAGATGGTTGCTAGGTACCTATGCAGGGAAGAATGAACTTCTAGAGAAAATCAAAAGAATGAACTGCTTTAGTTATCTAATCCCTATGGCATGCATGAGGTAACTTGGGAACACTGGTGCTCTGTGCGTTGAGAGGGAGTCTCAAAGGCCTTAATCTGTTTTGATGCAATCTTCCCTAAAACTAATAACTCACAAGTACAAGATGGTCTGATCTCACCGCTGCCCTTGGCATTGTTTCCTCTTTCATAATTTGAATCAAGTGTAATAAGATGTCTGCTCTACAGCAGTTTCAGCAATGTGGAATGAGTACTTGAACAATTTCAACCTGAAATTATTCATTGCTGAAGTGCTTTTGAGCACTCTCCAAGCACAGTGTGGATGCAGTAAACATGTGCTCCTATTATTGTGTGAATTAGATGCTGAAGGGAGGATCTCTTAGGCTTGTTCCAGGAAGACGTTAATATTGAGCTGTCTTCGCAGGGCTGGACTAGAAGAGATGCTTTTACTTCATTTTTAACAGTAATGACTTTGTCCAACTTCCTAATCAGAATGAAACCATGGGTTCTAAATTATGATGTCCTTCAGACATGCACAGCTGAATACTGTTTTTCTTCTCTTCCAGGATGTTGCTGCACACTGTGATGTGAAGTGCATGCCAACATTCCAGTTCTACAAGAATGGAAAGAAGGTAGGCTTTTTTTTTTTTTTTTAATGGAGCTTATTTTCCTGGAAGAGGCAGGCGAGGGCACAGTGCCTGCTTTCTCTTAATAATGTATCTGGGTCACAGCTGGCATTGGGACATGTCTGAGAGCAATCAAATTAATCTTAGTGCCACTGCAAATGTAACATAGACCAGCTGCTAACTGATGAAGCAAGCTCTATTAATTAGACCTGGTGAACTAAGTCTTGCAAGTCAGTCTTATGGGTGGATCTTCATGAGGAATTAGTGACATTAAGTGTACAAGACTCTTAATGTTCTGCTTTTACTGATCTCAGTTAGCATTCATTCTCTGCATTGCAGGTCATGTTCAAGCAGAGACATGACTATATGTGTAGAATTACCCCCTGACATCAGTCTCTAATCTGAATATACTCACATCTGAAACCACTGCTTGAGTGTTTTCACACAGGCTATAAAACTTATGGAGGGAGCCCATGTATGTTGCAGGACTGAACGGAGCCCCTTTGTATTGCCTGCTGTGGCGGATAGATGGGATACAAGAGCAGTCTCAGTGGCAGTTTGCTCCAAGCAGTCCTCTCAGAGCTTGATAGGAAAGGGTCCAGAGCAATCCAATGTGGCTTTTAGTTACTACTGCTAGGAGGTGACCTCCATAATCCCTTTAAACTGTAGTTTTCAGTCTTACACACCACTGAATCAGGATCAGTTTATTTTTCGCTTCTTTGTGTGTGTAGAGCTCCGAGCGTGGTGGTCTGAAAGGGATTCTCAGGATGCCAGCACTGATTTTCTTTTGAATGAGGAGCAAATAACTGAATCTCTACGAAATATTTCTCATTTTGAGGCTGAAGAGATCCTAGTGGTTGTGGAATGAAACCTGTATTTCTGCATGTTATGCAACTAGATGTTATGTAGCATTGAGTACAGCTCTTCTGAAAACTGTTCTTTTTGCAGGTGCAGGAATTCTCTGGGGCCAATAAGGAGAAGCTGGAAGAGACCATTAAAAGTCTAATCTAATCTCCAGCGACGGAGGCATCGGAGCATGTCTGGGGATCGGCTAACTCATAGCCCATAACTTTTCTACTTTAAAAAAATTCAACCATTTAACCTATCCTCTGTGGTGACTATCCTCTGATCAGTGTAAATGAGTACAATAAAATGTAAATTCTTCACTTTCGGTTATTGCCTGATGGTTTGAATGAAAATGCAAGCAAGTTGCTAATGTCTCTGACATGATCTATTTTGCTATGTTAAAGGAATGCTGTCTGGATGCAAGTGCTCTTGTCAAATGCAAAAATCTAATACCAGGTTGTTGCTGAGAATGGAAAGTTAAGTATTGGAAAGGGCAGCAATAATAATTGCTGTAGAAGTCTGACACCTTACTTGCCTGGCAGCCAGCCACTAGCCTGTTATCTGAAAAGCAGCACTATGCCTTGCAGTTGAGCTGCAGGAGGGTGAGCTTGGAGCTGTAGAAAATGGGGTTGCTTGTAAGGATGAGTTCTCAAAATCCAAGCTTCGTATTAGACTTACAAAACCAGTAGTAACTTCTAAAATATCTGAACATTGTGTGAATTTGCCACAAAATTATAGAAAGGGAGGAGATGGAAGTGCTGCCTCCTTCCCTTTCAGTTTTGCTTTGCCATTGCTGTGCAGTCTGGTTCTGTTAGTAGCAATATGTAGTCTCTGGGTTGGGCTGCTTTGTTCCACAGGCAGTAGTCTAAATCAGCAAAACAGTGTTTTGAGCCTGAGATGAATTTGCTTGTATTCTTGTTGTTTTTGCTTAACTCTGCTATTATATTATTGGATCATACTGGATACATGTTGTCTACTGAACTGGACTCTGAAGTCCTCCAGTCCTGTGTCAAGTTATCTAAATAAACATTTATCTGCCAGTTTCCTCATGCTCTTTAACTGCTGTTCCTTCTCCACCAGCTCAGAATGGTTTTCTTGCTGGCCTAGGTGTTGTCTCTTGGTAAGTGTTCAATAAATAACAAAGCAGGGCTGTAGCAGCAGCTAACACCTAACGCAGTGATTTGGAGCTAGAGCTCCAATGAGCTTTGCTGCTTATTTTCCATCACTGATGGGAGAAGTGAGACAGACTTCCTGCTGTATCTGTAGGCAAAGTGGAGTGAGTCTGGTAAGCAACTCATATGTGACTCAGTTTTACACTCATATCACAAGCATATGTGACTTTCCTAGCTCACAAGGAAGGCTGGGAGACCTTCAGCAGACTGCTGTGTATTTAACCTCTATTTAAAAACAGATTTTTCCAATTCCAAGAAGCATTCACGCATTTCTCAGCTGAGGAGAAGTCATCAGGAATTTTGGATGTAAGCTCTGCTTATACAATGAGGGCATGCAAGATGTTTTCTGTACTGCTCTGACTCTTTGACTAACAGCAGTGCCATGTGTTAAAAGATGATTCATAGGTAAGTGGGAAACCACTATACAAAGTGGTTCCATAGATAAACTTGTGAGGAGGAAATAATATGGTACTGGAGAAGAACATGCTATTAAGATCACCATATCTGCTAACAAGCATTGCTTTTAAGAGCAGTTCTCAGGTAGCCTGTTTATTTCCTCTGGGCAATAGTTGGAAGTGAGAGAGAGAAGAGATAGTCGTCTTAAAAATCCCTGAATGGAAGTTAGGCAAAATTCAGCAAGAACTTCATCCTTAAGGAATAAGGAAGCAACTGAGATCTGCAGTATCTCTGCTGAGGTTAGGCAAGACCAGGTAGTTAGTTACATGCTAGAAAGGGGGAAAACTGCAAATTCAGATAGGAATGAGGGAAGGCATCAGGAAGGCAGCAGTATCTTGTGCTCAAATGGGTGCAAAGTAGTTCTTGCTCACAGCAAGACTTCTGCTTCCTGTGCTGCAGTATCTTCTGTTTCTGAGAATCGGCATGCAAGCACGAGAACTTGCTTAGCCTGGCTTGAAAGCAGCTGTTCTTAAAGCCATCTCTAAGAAATATGCAGCAAAGAACTTTGTGTGTCAGGTACCCTTTCCTTTTAAAGGAAATGCCAAGTATATTCCCTTCTAAATGCCTCGTTTGAAGTTTGTTCTTCTCATTACAAATACTGGGAAGCAAAGCCTAATGGCAATGCCTTGCTGAGGGGTAAGGAGTCTCAGTTCCTATGGCAGCAGTGACCCTGTGGGAGGGATGTACTCCAGTTCTGGCTGGCAATTCCCTGCCAGTGAGGAGCTGGGAGGGAACTGAACCAGCGTAGCTGAGCCGGACTGGACAAAGGGATGTCCTAAAGCAGGGCACCACATTAGCACAGAGGGCTACTGCTTCAGGTTTGGCTGGGCATTGTGGTGTTCCTGGTGGAGCAATTGCACTGTGTGTCACTTGTTCTATATACTTTTCCCCTCTTGTCCTATTAATCTGTGTTGATCACAAGTTTTAACTTCCTGTTCCTGCTGTTGACAGAGGAGTGAGCACTGAGCTGCCTGCCAGGTTCAACCCTGCCACCTGAATGCAGTGGCTACAAGTAACCTTACTAAATCCTGGGATGTGGGCCCTGACATGGAATTACTAAGTAATGCTCTGGAGAGCTCAGTAGGTGTGATTTACTTGCTAAATGGCCAAGCTGTTTTTCACTTGAAAGAGTGAGACAGCAGTATTTCCGTATGCCGGAATGTTATGCTGCAGAGTTGCTCTTTCATTGGACACATTTAAGTCACTGACTGAGAAGCAGGATGTGATTTACTGTTTGCACAAACACAACTGCTTTGATCCAGTGATCTGGGAAAATGCCTTTAAGGGGATAACAAGAGCTGGTTTCATTTCCATCACATGTGGAAGAAATTTGGTGCATGCTGAAACAACATTTGGAGGTTCCTTCTAGGAGTTAGGAAGTTATCCTTCCCTCAGGTGATGACTGCCATCAGTCATTTGGCTATAAAATGGGCTGAGATGTCTGCCTTGCTGTCAAACCAGTAGAACAAGTTCTCTGCAAACCTGTTTGTGAAGCTTTCCCATCAGAGTGGATGGACAGGTCAGCAGAAAGAGAAGTAGTCCTCCAGCACAGAAATTGGAGTGTGTGGCTGAGTAAGTAGGTTTAATGAGAGAGAACTTCCCATCATGAAAGGGAAGGACAAGCCACAAAGGTTGCAGTCAAGTGAGCAAGGGAACAGTGCAGGGCTGTGTGGCAGGGAAGCAGCAAAACTCTGTAACCACAGCCATGGTGTCAGACTGCTATAGTGCACTCAGGGAAGGATTGTCTTAGTAACCAGTGTGTTACTCCACATCTTTTTCTGCAATACGCAGCCTAATTTCAGCTCTGATTGACCTTCCCCTTTTCATTCCTTCCGAGACCCGGATTATGTTAGACTTGGATTTCAACCTCACAAATGATTTCAAGAAGAGCTTTTGAAATTATGCTAGCTTTAATTAGTGTTCTTTCCTCAAAATTAGCTATCTTTATAAATGGCAAGTGACAACTTCTGTCTTTTCAAAATACGCAGTATTCAAAACCTTGCCTGGCACCACCCTCATGCTGAGTACCTTCCCAATGGTGCTGTCCATTAGTCCTGTTGCCTTTTTACCCAGCTAGCACAAACCCTGAGCAGTAGTGGTGGGAGTAATTGCACTGAGCTTCTAAGCACCAGTTAACGTGGAGGAAGTTGTCTGCTTCCACCTCTACAGCTTGAGAACTGGGGCACAGCAGCTTCTCTTTGCGAAGGTCTATTGCATGCAACTTTCAGTCACATGAGGAAGTGGCTTGAGGACTGTCTGTGAGTCCACAGCTGGTCTATCTGAGGTCTCTGTGGAAGAGGTTGACAACAGGCATTGCAGGCCCGGTTGTAGCAGGGATCCTGCTCTTCATCTCAAGTGACAAGTGACTGTGCCAAATGCACTTGGTGCTGAAATGCTTTCCTATATGTTTTCCTTGGCACGTAGACCAAGCAGAAAGCTGTAGCAGGAAGGAGGAGAAGTCTGATGGGGTCCGGCAGGGATCTGCATTTGAGGCAGCTGCTGGCTGTCTTTGCACAGGGCTTGCTGCTGTGCGAAGACAAGCTCCCCTTGCTGTTGGCTGAGAAAGCAGCTCTGAGACATGCTCACCTCCATGAGGTGGCAGTGACCCATTCTGGTTGTACCTACATTGATACACAGACCAGCCCTGGGAACGCCTTATGCTTTTCCCTTGCGTGGTAGCGTGACAGTCAGTACCTCCGGGTAATGGGCTGGAGGAGGACAAGAGGAAGCCTAGAAATCCTGTGATTTGCCTCTCCCTGAGAGCTGGGGTGGTGTGACAAACATGTGAAGAGTCGTTAGGTGGGTAGGGAAGCCAGGCATGAAGCAAAGAAGTTTTTTCTTGTCATAGAAGTTTAAAAATCCTGAGGACATTAAAAAAAAAAAAAAAAAAAAACACCAATGTGAATCTTAAGGATGCTGCTTTCTTTTCTCTTGTTGCAGCTATGCTATAAATATGTGAGGAGCACAGAAAATGTTTTTGTAAATGTTATGGGGAGGAGCCAAAGAGCAATCCATGTCCCTCGGCATCAGCACCATACATGGGCAAACTGAGAGACAAAGAGTGACTCTTTGCCAAATCCCCTTAATTGATCAGTAAAGCTAGAATGTTAGATTTAATATATATGACAGACCTGGAAATAGGCAGGAACTTTGGAAAACTGTACAAATATTCCAATGCTAAATACATGTTGTGATTTAGCTCTGTGTGTGATTTGTGGAGAGATCCCACTCACTCATCACTGCAATAAGCCAATGCCAGCTTTCTAAACCACCGTTTGGCTTAGAGAGTTTTCTTGGTGATGATTCTCAACGTGATGATCGGCTGCAGATGTAAGAATTATCACAGGATAGAATGCCTTAGGGTGGAGGAGACCATCTTGCTCTGATCCCCTGCTGCTGGCTGCCACCCATCAGGTCAGGCTGCCCAGGATCCCACCCATCCCGGCCTTGAGTGCCTGCAGGAATGGGGTACCCACAGCTTCTCTGGGCAGCTGTGCCAGGGCCTCACTGCCCTGTGCGTAAGAAAGTTCTTTCTAACATCCAACCATCCAGTGGCTATACAAGAAGCAATGGGCACAAACTGAAACATGGGAATCTCCACTTATATTTATAACAATAAAAATAAAAACAACCAGAAGTAATAAGAACCAACACTTTGCTGTGAGGGTGCTCAAGCGCTTGGGCAGGTTTCTCCAAGAGGCTGTGGAGTCTCAGTCTCTGGAGATGCTCATGTCCTGACTGGCCATGTCCTTCCCATCCCACTCCAGATCTGTCTTGAGGGCTCTCCTACAGCATCTCCAGAGGCATCTGCAGACTCTTGTGATTTCACAAGAGATTGGAACACCTGTACTTACAAACAACGGAGATCCCAAAAGCAAGAGAACTTTTTATACAATTACACTGAATCCAGTGTAGAAAACATGTAAACGTAGCTTTGGCCTATCAAAATACATCTAGCAGAGAAATAACTGGAGGGTAGATGCAGGGGTGACATCTGGCTATGATGTAGCTAATGTCACAAAAGCAACAAGTTCAGACTTCTGTTCTGTAAGTGCTTCACTTGGTGCCAGCATGGCTCCTAGTACAAAACTGGATGCTTGAATTTTTTGGAAGAAATAGCCATGCTCTCCAGAGAGGTTCAAAAGTGGAGTAGGGTCAGGTTTGTGCGTTGTGGTTTTTTTTTTTTGTTTGTTTGTTTTGTGGGTAGAGCTTGCAAAATCAGCTGCAGCTCATGAAGTATAAAATCTAAATACAGATAGCAAGAGGACACAACTCAGTGTTTGACAACCAACAGGCTGAAGCCAGTAATCCTAACAAAAAAAAAAAAAAACAAAACAACAACAACAACAAAAAAAAAACAAACCACTAAACAAGTGATTTTAAAACAACACCGTATTTTAGAACTAGAAAATACTCTCAGTAGGGAAACGCCAACCAACAGCAAATCTCTAGATAGCGGATACGAACCCTACTGACAAAACCCCATGCCTTGTTTACCTTTTACCACACTGTACAGCAGTTATTAATTCACAGATTTTCCTCAAAGGCCAACTGAAAACCACAGCTAGTGGAAAACCAAGCTGGTGAGGCTTCCTCCTCAGAGTCATATACACAGCCAACACCTCTCCTACAGTTATTTGCTCCAAAACAACTTTCTCACATCTGCCCAACTAGTTTCAAGATGTGTTTTGCTCATTCATTTGATTTAAGTCTTAAATGTTCTTTTCCTGTTGACTAATAGGTCACCAGTCCTGCCCCTGCAAAAACATTAAGGTCTCTTTTAATCCCTCTTCAGATATCAACAGTAAGAACTCAAAAATCAACTCAGCATTCCTCTATAGCAGCGTTTATTCTTTACCCAGCAATGGATCACCATCAACTTCAATATCTTTCTGCAACCTGTAGCTAGTAACAGGTTCTCATTCAACTTTTTCCAATGTCTAAGATGTGTATTATTGGCAAACTGTGCACCTTCTTCACTCAGCACCAGGTGGGACCTTGACAGCAGTACAACAGACAGGGCCAGCTTAGTGATACCATCTTCCAAGAAGGCTGGGCTGGAAATCATGACAAGATCAGACCTACGCTACTTAAGGAAATGTGAGACCTAATCATACAACTCATATTGTAGTAGGAGGCTAAAATATTTCCAAGATCATGTGTTATTGCAAGAAAGTGAAAAAAAGGTTATTCCACAAACAGAAATGCAATGCAAGTGAAGTATCCGTTAACAGACTTATTTTCTTTCCATTATCTCAGCATAACTGATACCCACATTCCTTGATTAAATTAAAAAAAAAAAAAAAAAAAAAAAAAAAAAAAAAAAAGAAGAAAAAAAATACAGCTATGTGAGGAAACTTGGAATCCCCATACACTGTTAGCTTGATCTTTGCTCACTAACACTGGTTACAAAATTAAATTCCCTCTTGCACAGTTCTGGACAAAATCAATAGATAAACATTAGTCACTGGGTGTGCCATCTACTGGGAAAGCTTTCAGAATTGCCTCTTGCTTTTTCATACGTCAACTTAGGTTCATTTCAAAGTACAGTTAAACCAGTTTCAGTACTGGTGAGGTTCAAACATTTTAAAGCTTTTTTGCGTAGCTGGTTAAAGCAATCTCAAGTTCTTCAAAGCCACAGGCACATACCTACAGTTATTAGGCCAATAGTAAGAGAATTATCCCCAAGCGTTCATCAAAAACACAGAAATAAACCTTTTTAACATTTGAGTTTACAAATTATACAAACAGAATCACATTCTCCTGTGCTTGTATCCCAGGAAGAAGTGGCCTTCAGACTTTTACAATAGCTTTTCCAAGATTTTCTCCCTTTAGCATTCCAATGAAAGCTGCTGGCATGTTCTCGAATTTTTCAGTGACTTGTTCGTGGTACTTCAGTTTTCCCTGTCAAGAAGAAGAGAATATTCCCAGTCTTCATTTGCCAGCTGTCTCACTTTCACAATCATCAAGATACTAAGTTGCACATATGTTCCATCTGAAACGCTGGTACTGCAAAGCGTACCTTTGCAAAACTAAGTTTGTATGCAGCAATTCCATGAGAAGACCCACTTTCAGGGAGATTCACCCCTTGGAGTGAAATAGGGAACAAAAACACTGCAGAGAAAAACTCATCAGGACACACTGAGCGCTACCCAGTCCTCAAAGAGCAGGTAGATCATTTAAATTCAGCTTATATTTAGAAAAAAAAAAAGCAGCTCTTCACTGTCAGGTAATGGTTTAGAATGATTCTGAAATTTTAAGTTAAGAGCACAAGCTATTACCACAAATCTCAACAAAGCAGAAGGCGTCAAGCATATTATAAATGGTTTGTGTGTTTCCCAGAAGGCTCAAAGATCATGCCATCTCTTCACCAGCTAAGACAAGGGGCAACTCCCCTAGCAAAGACAGAAACTATGATGGGAGCATTCATTACAGAAGATTACACCTTTCCCTCTTACCTCCAGGACCCATTTGAGCAGTGCATTCACACCCTCCTCCCGGCGGTTATACCAGCTGTACACAACAAACCCTTTCATGCTGAGTTCATTGAAGATCATTGGAAACTGAATATAAGATCCTGGCAAAGAAAGGAAATAGCTTTTATTAAAATAAGGCCCAATGCATAGAGAGGTTTTAGCCAGTAAAAGACACTGAGATAAGTTGTTCCAGGCAGAAACAAATTCTATTATTTCTGAACAGGGTAAACGACCACAGGTTCAGGGACAGGGAGCAACACAGGAAAACAAAGACCTGATCTACCTGAGGCTGAACACCCACCAGCACTGCTGAAAACAACTTCATTCAGATGTAAAGTGACCAGTGCTGGCAGGGCTTTCTGCTTAATCCTCAATGTACTGTTTTGACAGCTTGTTTGAAAGCCTGCTAAACCATCTCACTAAAGGTCAAAAAAAAAAAAAAAAAAGAAAAAAAAAAAAAGTTATATATGAGAAAAAAGAAAGAAAGAAAAAAAAAAAAAAACCAAAACATTTTCTTCAATAATAAAAAATTCATGATACCCACTCCCATCCCCCCCACCTGAAGAGGCCCACATTTAAAGCCATCTGGGAGTCTAAAGTCAGTAGCCATCAAAGAGAATACTGCTCCTGAAGCCTCCAGTTTCTTCCAGAAAGTAGTTTTGGAAAACTTAATGCTATTAAACGTGAATATTAAATTCAAACATATTTACCAGCAGTTGCATCAGTAACTGAAGTCCTGCACTTATAAAATGTGGGAATAAAAACAACCCAACCACATACAAACTAAAATGAAGCTATTTCATCTAAAAACCTCAGGGAAATCTATTCTCATAACTTGAACTATGGACTGTGTAAATGATACCATTCCACCACATTTGCTGCCTTCCACCAATCTGCATCTGCTCAGAGCCCTGGGGAATGTCATTTCAGCCAAGTCTTGCCTCCATTTCTAAACACAAGTTCTGCACCTGATACGAGCATGTAGTAAGGAGAATATCTGTGTGTACACATAAGAAGTGTGGTCACACATCAGATCCCCCAGAGTTCATTAGTTCGTTATCTAAATGTACACAAACATACAGGCAACTGGCACATTGAAAAAAACAGCAAAACTTGAGCAGCTTGAGCCACTATGTCTTTCACCCTGCCATCACCAAATAGTGACTAAACTTAGACACACAAAAGGAGGTCCACACCTTTCTGAGGCACAGTGTCATTGTACTGAGAGATGGCTCCACAGACTGCAATCCTTCCATATTTCTTCATGTGATTGATAGCAATACTGGCAAATTCTCCACCCACCTACAAGAACCAGACCACAAGCAGCATTAGAGAAAATCCACAGAGAAGACAGCTGGTTTGCCTCTCAGCATTTGTTTTTTTGTGTTGCTTATCAAGACAGCTGCAGAAAAAAGACAAGAAAGGAAGAAGTATGCTGTAAGCTCTTACAGGAACTATATCTCAGTTAGATGGAACTCAGTATCGAGTTCCTGCAATAGGCTAAGGAAATGGACAGCCTGCTCAAGACAAGGATCTTCCAGAACTCACATTGTCAAAGAAACAGTCATAGCCATCAGGAGAGGCCTTACGCAGGGTTTCATCCAAGGATGTAACCGTCTTGTAATTAAAGGCTTCATCAAAGCCTATTTTTTTCAGGTAAGCAACCTTGCTATCTGAGCCAGCACAGCCCACCACTTTACAACCCTGCAAGAAAGAAAGAGCATTTAGAAATGTTTTCCAACACAGGCTCACACTGCAAATGCAAGAATGCTGAGTGGAAGGCTCATTTTTGAAGTCAGGTGGTTGTGAATATGAACTCCTAAGCTCCAAAGTTTTGCTATATCCTCAGGAGCTTGTTTCATCTCAAAAACTTATTGAATGCATGTCTTCACCGTTGTTTGTGCTGCTGATCATTCATGGCCTTGTTCTTCTGTCTCCCACAATAGCCCTCCAGTGTGCAAGTCTGACCAGTTCAAGACACACACCCCTATTTTAGCAAGCTGTCCCACCACGGAGCCCACAGCACCAGCTGCAGCATTGACCAGCACCGTCTCTCCTGGCTTCATTTTGCAGACCTCAAACAGACCAAAATAAGCAGTGAGGCTGTGAAGAAAAAGAAAAATGCTCAGTGTGGAAAAAAAGAATTCAGACATGGAAGTGTGACTTGATCTCATTAAACTAAAACATCAGCACAACTAGAACAAGGTTGAGATTTATTTATCCTTGTGGAAATACTACTAAAAAAAAAAAAAACCAACTATACAACTTCTTAATTTTGCTTATGAGCCGAACATTTTAACTTGTCTTATTTTTCTGGACTGGCTGTAACTTTCTAATACATGTTACTGGGAAGCATGATGATTGATGTACAATTCCATCTTATGTGAAAACAGCTTTCCTTGTGCTCACAAGTTGGAAGGCTAAGCAACATGACCAACTGGCTCTCAAGCCCAACAAGCTTCTCTTTAATTTCTTCTAGCTTAGTGCTTCAGGCTTAAGGACTGCTATTTCACTGTACTTTGTGACAGCTGTATTGTCATTTTGGGGGCAATTCTGGAAACAGATAAAAGCAGACTAGCCCATATCCATAACTCAAGTTTGAGTCCTTCCAATTGGGTTGATTCAGACTGGACTTGATTTTTTTCCAGCCCTTCCTAGATCCTCTTCTTGACTGACCACATGAAAAGGCATGCTAACCTCCAAGCCAAATTTCCTCCAATCCAAAAAGTGGGTTAAACTTCAGGCCCTCTACAGGGCAAAAGCATCCTGAATTACAGCTTTATTTATTTATTTATAACAAGAGTGATCAGACAGCACCGTGGCAGAAAAAGATCAGGCAAAAAGATTTTTTTATTGCAGAGCAATATCCAGAGGATAGCTTCCTTTGGACCTTGATACTCACCCTGGCATACCAACTGTCCCAAGTGCTAGAGACTTGGGGAGTGATTCTGGCCAATTTGCAGGCAGGAGATTCAGGTCCGTCCCATCAGAAATGAAATGAGTTCTCCAGCCTCTATTAGCCACAACAAAGGTCCCTACTGCAAAAGCTGGATTCTTGCTCTCTACAATCCTGCTCAAAGGAAAAAAAAAAAAAAAAAAAAAAAAAAAGAATATCTATAAGACAAGTCTTTTGGGGGGTTTTCCTCTTATTCCTGTTGTGCTTTGATGCAGGAGAAAAGAATACTTTGTGTCAGGACATCTAGCCCATGCCTCGCTGATGTTTTTCTTAATATGGTTACTATCTCTTGTCACCATGGGAAAGCTGGGTGAGATGATGCTAGACTTAGCCTGACCCATAAAAGAAACTGATGTTCTATATAGATGCCATTCCTTTTTTCATTTGTTGTTTTGGTTTTTATTTTGATTGTTTCTCTGCTTGCTTTACCAGCATCATCTGCTATGAATTCAAACTAGGCTTCTATGAGCTCCAAGGCATAAAAGAGGACACTGGGATTGAAGGATGGAAAAGTATGAAACTGAGGTACAAATATGATATTAAGGGCATTTCCTTTCTCAGAAAACCTGCACTTAATTTAAAAGTTGAAGATCCTGGACATGGAGCCTCTTGAGATAAGAAAAAGCTCCTCAAGGAAGGCAGTATCTAATAACAGAAGTTCATACTTAGGGTATCTCTATGCCAAACGAAAATTCTGGTTTCTTAGCCCAGTGAGAAAATTGTCCTGGAAAGAAATAATTAAGCATCCTCAAAACATTGAAAATAGATTGTTTTTTGTTCAGTTTGTTCTATTCCCCGATGTTCTTCCAGAGAAACACAAGAGTCAGAGGTCACAGATGTTCTTGGGCAGCAACATAGAGGCAGCGCAGCAGGAGCAAGCTGACAAAGGGAAACATCTATGTAGCTAAGTCATTACCACAAGGTTGGATTACGGTCATATAGCATCTGGCATTTTAGAAACAGTCACAGCTGGAACAGACATGCATAGTCTTAGGTATGCAATTACTGCATATCAGATTTTAAAACATGAAGTTGACACTTGGAGTCATGTTTAATGGTTGGCCCCTTGTGCTGCTCCTTACAACTGTCTCTAGAAATGACAGTTTGTTGGCCTAGATGCTCTCCAAGAAGGCAGGAAAGGTTATTATAGAAAATCATAAAGAAAATTGTAAACTATAAAGGAAAAAAAAAGCAAAAATAGTACAGTATTCCAATCAATATGAAAAAAAGGAATGCAGATTCTGCAGTATTTGACTCGCGTCAAGAGAACACAACACAGGCTGTAAATGTCAGGACATTCCTTTGACAGCTGCCACATGGATGGATACGATGAACAGGTCTTACCTGGCAACCTGTGTGCCAATCATTACATCCCCTTCCTTCATGCTCCTTTTACTGTACGGTCTGTAAAAACAGGCAGAGAGACAGCTCACTGTAAGTAATCTTCCAGAGTAAGTGATCTTCCAGACACTATACAGTATTCTGACCCAGAAATAGCATAACTGATGACTTCGAACACACTGCAAGTAGCTTGCCCTTCTAATGACATAACTGGGTATTTTCCATAGACAGTTACTGAAGCACCCCATCGGCACCAAGCTGAAGTGTCAGGAATAGGACAGCACTAGTCTTCACTGCTGGTCTACCACTACAAGAAAGCTGAGATTCCAAAGAATTATCTCTGTAGGGTCTAACAGAATTCTTCATAGCTCTGGGCAAATATCCAGTCTCCCTGAAATTGAAGTGCTGTCTGTTAACAAAAACATATCAGTAATTTCCTATTTAGAATGCATATCCTCAAGTACAGGCTTGAATAGATAAGCAAAGCAGATTCTGCAGCAGGGCTGCAGCCTCCTTTGGGCTCACTGTATTCTAGCACAAAAGTCACCACAAGGGACAACGACAGGGTTCAGGAAAACTCCATGTCCACAGTGTAACTATCCTAATGTCCTGCTGAATCTGACATGGGTCTCTGCTAATGTACACATTTTATACAAAGCAAACAAGCATCCTGGGACCCTGGCAACAAGGGATGCTCCCAGTACACATTTATTAAGGTTTGAGAACACAAGTGAGTAAACATACCTCATGTAAGGATCAACACTAAGAAAAACTGATTCAAGCAGCAGCTCTGCAACAAAAGACAAAGCAAACAGCTGGGTAACAGTGGTAAAGCACAGGTTCCACAAGTCAAAAAAGTCACAAAAAAGCTATAGGAACCCCCAATAGTTTAAAAAGTCCTATTGGCATCAGACAGGAGCAAACTACCAGGAACAACTAAGGCATTCTGTAGCTTTGTCTGGATTTAGCACTATGCTCCTATAAAAGATATCTTTGGAAGAATTGCTGGAAAGCTAGCTTCTCTTCAGTCCCATTTGTCTATATCTGCCTTCTCACTTCATAGAAGATTCAACAGGCCAGACCTCCTAAACAAAGCACTTTTCTTTCACCTATGTACATCTTCCCAGGATTCATCCAGCAGAGGGTGGTAACAGACTTTGGTGAATGTCATATGCAACAATCACCTTGCTCCCTTGAACAGAAGAACACCTTCCCTAGTTAGTTTAATCTGCAATAGCTGCCCACCTCCATCCAATAATGCTTTTTTTTTTTTTTTTTAAATGGCCAGTGCAGCAACCTAACAAATAGAAGCTAGCGATCTATTTTAACACATATTTTCCTGTCGCTCAGAGTGAGCAGGAGGAACAGTCAAGGCTGTTGTAACATCAAAAGAAAGGCCACGTTTTAAATGACTCTGTGTTCTTAAATAATTATAAGTTAAAGTACTAAGTATGTATGGGTGAGTTAAGAGCCACACATGCCATAAGAATCCATAGAAGTACAGCTAAGAAGAAACCACCCTCCAAACCATTAAATTGTAAGCCTAACTAGTATTACTATTACTTTAATGAGGTTTCTTTGACATGCCGCCTAAACCAAAGTAAATCTTGTGAAGGATAAACAGTGAGATGCGGTTCAAGACAGCATGGTGCAGATGACCATGTGAAGCCAAAGCCGTAGGTTCATTCGTTTATCAGTATCTCTTGGGTTTGGCCAAGATTATTTTACTCCCAACTCTTTTCAAGATAGAAACTCACAAGTAAAAGCTATGCATTATTATTCCTCTTTTTCTTCTCTCTTACTAGCAGGGCAAATATCACAGATAAGAAGACAAGCCCCCATCAACTCCTGTTCTAAGAACACTCAAAAAGGGGCTCAGTCCCACCTCAACTACTCTCTTGTCCCCCAGGTCTATCCTTCAGCATTCTCTCCCACTATGAAAAAAATAACAAAGAAAACCAGAGGTTACCATCTTCTCCAGCTTCCAAAGGATTTTGTAAGATAAAGCAGATGACAACTTTACAATAATAAAGCATGTTTGCATTTTACTAGAAGTACCTCATTTGCTGCAGCCAGTGCCTTTCTCTCTTTTTAAATCATGCTAATTGTTTTCTTACAGCAGTCGGTTTTGAGGGCACACTGCTTCAGCGATTTTCTCCAGCATGCTTTATTTGCCAACACAGCTGAAAACCATGAGGCATCACTAACACGTTTTTAGTGCAGTGGGACTTTGAAAGGCCCACCAGAGTTGCCTGAAGGCTAAACACGGTTTAGCACATCCAATGTTTATTGTCAGATGTCTTTAAACACACTAAACTTGCCAAGATACACATCCTTGAGCAATTGCCCTACCCTGCCAGTTTGCCATAAGCCCTGCCAAGCCTTTTACAAACTGCGTGAGGAACACATGGACAGACCTACAAACGCACAGCCATTGTCTGCAGTAAGACAGCCTCCAGACAGCAAGCGATAGCACTCCACTCACCTCCATCCTTCAGGTTTGCCAGCGCCTCCTGTTTCATTTCAAAGTCGCTGTTTTGGGGGAAACCCTCAAAATGCTTCTTCATTACCCACACCTTGGCAGTCACCATCCTGCACAATAAACAGCACAAAGAGATGCTAAACGGTGCTAAGCTGCGAGCAAGGGCTGCATAGCGCCTCAGGGGACCACAAAACACAGGCATCTTGACCGCCTGATAACAACTCCTGAAGCCACCACTCTCTGACACGCACTCACGGCCGAGACCAGCGGGGTGGGAGGTCAGCCCCGCTGAGATGCGCGTCTCCCGCGGCGAAGAAACTCGGGAGGCAAAACCCACTGGTTTAAGGAAAACGAAAAGCTTATTAAAAGGTTTAAGAAAACTGGGAAAAGCCTTTTCCCGGTCAGTAACAACCCCATCAGTGGAAAGTTTCTGCGGTTGCCAAGCTCCGGGCTAAAGCCTGGCATCCTATTGTCAATGGTGTTTTCCAAACAACGCACAAACAAACAAGCGGCTTGCACGTGGTTTTTCCCTCGTAACCTCATTCTCATAAACAAGCAGGAAGAAGTTCATACTTAGAACGGGCGGTGATGGAAAGCTCCGTCTTCTGCTGTCAATACTGGATCACGCGCCTCCGCCACCGATCCGGCCTGAGCTCCCAAAATCACGACACACGTCCTAGAAAACAAAGACAAGAGTCTCTTGGAGCTTTTATCGCCAGAGCAGGCACCGCCCCTAATTGCATTTGCCCCGGAGCAAGAGCAAAGTTCAGCCCTGCCCTCCAACTCCGGGGTGTTCGTCGGCCCGAACCGGGCTCGCATGACAAAGCATTCCGTATTAACGAGCGAGCAGCCTGACCTAGCGCCCCTCGAATGGGAACAAAGGTCGGGGAAAGCTTATGAGCAGCAATTACAATTACACTTGGACCGTTTTTATTATTGTTATTACCTTACTTTTGAAGCGGCTGGCTGCCTCGCTCCAATTTATAGGAGGGAGATGAGGTTCTTTTAATATCTGTATACCCGGCGTGAGATTAAGAAACAACGGTTCATGTGTTGTTCCGACCAGTTCATTACAAAACCTAATCAGGGAGACGGGGAAGGGAAGGAGGGTGATAAAAAAGATGGGAAAGAAGCAAGAGTTGCGTAAAGCAGGGATGGTCACCAGCAGGATCCAGCAGCGTCCTGTTGCACGGCGTTTGAAGGTCCCAGGCAGATGCAGCGGGGGGGGGGGGGGGGGGGGGGGGCGAGAAGCAGCAGCGCTCCGGCAGCAGGCACAGGAGAGTTCAACAGCATGAAGGAGTCACCTCACGAGCAATCTGATCGTCAGGAATCCCTCTTCTTCATGAGGAATCTGCTGCCAGAAACCTCTGTTCTGCTTCATGAGGAATCTGCTGCCAGAAACCTATCCTCGTCGTTTTCAGTTCCTCTTTTATCCTCCTTGTTCTCCTGCCTAGGTGACAAGGATGGGCCTTGAGCAAGAGTCATTGAGTACCCCCTGAGATGGCCATCATCCTGAGATAAGTCCACACAAAGGAGCACTTCACAGCTATTTAGCTGCAGCTCATCTCGCTCTCGTTGCCCCTGGCCTTGTCCGTCTGCGTCCCCCAGGCAAAGGATCTCACAACCTTTGCCCAGGACTTGCCGGGACTTGAACAAGTCCATCTGTGTCCCCAGCAAGCTTTGAGACACAGACGTTAACAGAATAATATCTTACACCACCCCGTGACTCAAAGGTTGCTTTAAAATGGGATACAGATGATCCACGATGGTGAGAAAAGGATAGCAAGCATAAGGGTAAAGGAGGGAAGGGGGCAAGGAATCAAATATATAATACAATCATTACAAAAGATTTCTCAGGCTGGGCCCTGATGTGCTTGACTTCCCCATCAGTAGAGGAGGTTACAAACTACATAGGTGATACAACACATTTTATAAAGCACAGAACCATACAAGTAACAGACATAAGAGTCAATAACCAATAACAAATAAATATAACAGAGATACAACATTACCACCCACAACTACACAAAACATAGTACTTTTGCAACGAAAAGACAAAATGTAATCAAGAGGTATATTCAGTATTCTAGCATGATCAAATTTTCAATATTTCTGTCACAAAACATTAGAGTCCTTTCTGTGTTCAGTCAAGGTCCATAGGAGTATTCTGAAAAATAAAACGAGACACCGACTTGCCCTTTTTTGGGGGCTTTGTTAATATGGTTAAAAAATGAGGGAACAATCCAGCAAGTGTTAATTTTATATTCCTTCTTCGGGATGTCCTTGGCCTTCCAAGGATATTTGTTAAGGTATCCCATTACGGTTAGGGAAACCAGCCTCAGGTTAGCTGAGCCAATCGACACAGGCTGGCCCGGGAGATCTGTGTTTCCCTTTGTTGTGAGCTTTCTAATACATCCATCCCTCACCGCCCCCACCCCGCTCACTTGGGAGGGGCGGAGACATCAGTTTTCCAATGGCTTGGATAGCTGTTCAGGTTCCCTGGGAGAGACCCGAGGACCTGGGGTTTTGCTTTCCTCAAGATTCTCGAGCTTCTGTTCTGGCCACCAGTTAACTAATTTCTCTAACCTATCTGTTGCCAATCCATCCATCAAATTTTGTGGAATACCCTTTTTCCAGCCCAGAGTCCAAAGTCCATTACATTTATGAAAGATATTCTGCCTACTGGTTTTTACTGGCAATGAGACCCTTTCAGACCCACTGAGATTTGGGCTAGGTGGCCTGGGGGCAAGACTGGCTGCTGCAAGCCTTACACCTCTGGGTTCAGATTTACTGGGAAAAGAAACCACCGGCCCATATTTTCTTCCATAGTTAGTTAACTCTTGGGCTACCCCCCCCCCGCCCCGTCCCTCCAGGTCCATACTTTGCATCCTGACTGCAGATGGTTGAGGGTTACAGTTTCTTCTAACACTGCCCGGGTTCTTTCTCCCTGTGACATAGCTTGTATCCTTGCTTGTAATTGTATGCCTATGGGTTTCAGTGATTCCCGAAGCCCTCTAATTAAAGTTGTCATTCTCTCAGGATCAACGGGCCTCATCATGGGCGATTCATGATGTGGCTGCAGCTTTCTATCATACATCAGTTGGAGACAAGCAGCCTTTTGAACACTCTCTACTAATTGGTCGGTTGTTCCAGTAATGGCAAGAGGGTCTCTCCTTTCTAAAGTGTTGAGACCACCTGCCCAATAGGCAGCCCTTTGCATTAATGACTAGGGAGCACGATTGTTACCGGTAGTTAAAAATACTCCTGGTCCCCAATAACCTTCTGCTTCCTTTTCTGTTAACTGAATCTGGTCACCACCAGTGAGACTCACCCTCCATACATATTCTGTTTCCGATTCCTTTGGAGAGCGGCTAAAGTCCCTTTTCAATTTTGCTAGTTTGGTGGCCGAGAATGGAATTTCCTTAACATTCATTTGAGGATCTAGATCCTCGCTGTTATCGAAGGTATATTCGGTTTTTATCAAGGGACGCAATGGGGCTATTGGGGTTTCTAATTTGTCTAATCTTTCCTTTATTTATTGTAGTTCCTCCTGAGGAAAAGCTTTTTCTTGAGGCAAACTATGGGTGACAGTATCGCTAGCATCCTTACATGTTAACAGTTCCTTGAAAGCCATCTGCAACAAAGCTGAATTGCGTTTCTCTCTTTCTAATTGTTCCTTGAGGTTAACTATTTGATTCTGCAGAGTTTTTACCAATACTTGCACAACTCTAACCGATTCCTGTAGTGCTTCTATGGTTTGAAAATGCGTAAATTTATGCAATAATCTTGATGATATCACAGAATCACAGAATCATTAAGGTTGGAAAGATCCTCTAAGATGAGACCTCTGAGATCACCAAGTCCAACTATCAACCCATCATCACAGTGCCCTCTAAACAATGTTCCTCTGTGCCACATCTACATGTTTCTTGAACTCCTGGAGGGATGCTGACACCACCACTTTCACAGAATCACAGAACCACAGAATGGCCAGGGTTGGAAGGGACCTCAAGGATCATGAATCTCCAACCCCCCTGCCACATGCAGGGCCACCAACCTCCCCATTTAATGCTAGACCAGGCTGCCCAGGGCCCCATCCAACCTGGCCTTGAACACCTCCAGGGATGGGGCATCCATGGCCTCTCTAGGCAGCTGTTCCAGCACCTCACCACTCTCTCTGTAAAGAGCTTCCCCATGACATCCAACCTAAATCTTCCCTCCCTCAATTTAAAACCATTTCCCCTTGTCCTGCAGTTATCAACCCTTTCAAAGAGTTGATTCCCCTCCTGTTTGTAGGCTCCCTGTAGGTACTGAAATGCAATAGCAATAGCAATGAGGTCACCCCACAGCCTTCTTTTCTCCAGGCTGAACAAACCCAGCTCCCTCAGCCCGTCTTTGGAGGGAAACTGTTCCAGTCCCCTGATCATCTTTGTGGCCCTTGTCTGGACCCTCTCCAACAGCTCTCTGTCTCTCTTGTACTGGGCAGGTTGTTCCAATGCATAAATATTCTTTCTGAAGAGACATTTTTCAAAATATCCAACCAGAATCTCCCCTGGCACAACTTGTCATCCCATCCCTGTTACCCCAGAGAAGAGGGTTACCCCTCTGCTGTCGTCTATCACAAGGCAACAAAATGTAACAGGATTTAGGTGGGAAGGTTCAGCCTCTACTACCATCCCACCAACATCTGCCTCTGATTTTGCGGGACAACATCATAAAATAGGAAGCATGACTTTCAGAGTAGCTAGCTCTTGTAGCTAAGCATGTGATAGCCACTGTATTTCAGTCTTAAGACCAGTAACCACTATACTGTGAAACTTTGTTGCCAGGGGGTTTCAACAATACATTTATTCTGTGCATTTTCTTCATAATATGCTTCACAGACCATTATAGTTATTTCTGCAAAGCAGCAGCTATGCTTAAACTTTGAAAAAGGACAGTCCATGAAACCAACAAAAAGAATCTTTAATTAATTTGTAATGAGTCCCCCCCCCAAAAAAACAACAAAAAAAAGAAAAAAAAAAAAACAAGAAAAAACCAAGTTATGCACTTTTTCCTGATATTCTTGAAAAAGAACTATTAAAGCTTTTAGTGAAATTGAAATTCAAGATAACATTTATTCCGATATCCTTCAAACTCTTCTTGTCTTCTGGTCTAGCTCATCAAGTTATCAAAAAATAAAGTTTTCCATTAAACTTAATCAACCTTATCCCTAAAATCAGACAGCTAGCAGAGAAAAGATTGGCATCAGCCTTGTGCAATAACCATCCACATAAAAAAGCAAAGATCCAGCCTGAGTGCAGATACTGCAGGTAGTGCGTGCTGTACCAGAGCTGCAGGCAAAGTACTGTCAATCCCCAAAATCAGAACACAGAAGGAGATTCACATTTCAGTGCAAAACAGGGGAAGAAAACTTGGGAGTAGTGTAAAATTTGAGTTGCTGGCAACTAGAAAGAAAGGCCAGGAACTAAAGAATGGATGAGACTGTGAGCATTTGGCTGGAAGCTGAAGAGATGGTGGTGATACCCAAATTAAATCTGGGAATCTTCATGATAAGGTGCAGTAAAGCTCTCCTGGAAGCTAAGTCAAATAGTAAAACAAAGCTACAGTAAAGCTAATGAATTTTCTTTAAGTAACCTCAAATAATATTTGTATCTTGCATGTTACAATATGTTTTTCTAGCCTGGGTTTGCACATGTCTAATGTTGGGTACCACATTTTTAAGAAGCATGTCAGAAATAAGTAAATTCAATGCAAATTTGGGGTTAAGCTAGCAGTCTTGCTGCACTCACAACTGATTTGCAGACATGGCCATGGTAGTTATTTCCTTTTATTTCCACTTTTAAGTAGGGATAGCTGCGCTACAGTTTCAGCTGAGACAGATATTGTCCTGTTTACAATGTCTGGTATGATGCTGTGTTTTGGTTCTAGCAGAAGAAGAATGTTGATTAGACTGTTTCTAGTTGCCTCCCAAGCAGTGTTAAACTGAGCCAAGACCATTTGCAGTGAAGAGCTAGGAGTTGGGAGGGGAATTGGGACAGCAGACTTAAATTGGACAGAGATCTTCTATAATATGCCATATGTCATCAATCAGCAGAGAGTGGGAGTTCATCTGGCTCTCGGCTGCGCAGACATGAGCTGGGCATTTGTGGAGGAGTGGTGAGCAATTCCTTGTGCATCACTTGTTATATTCCTATACGTATATGTTTTTATTCTTTTCCTTTTCTCTATCTTAGTAAACCATTCTGTCCCAACCCATGAGTTCTACTTTGTGGGTTTTTTTCAGTTTCCTCTCCCATCCCACAGGGAAGCTGGGAATCTAGGAAGCAAGTGAATGACACTGCAGTGCTAAGCCACTTGCAGGGATAAAATCACAGCAGCTATGCTGCAAGACAAGGATATGCTAAAAAGTGAGTAGACTATCTCCCTTGGAAACACTGCTAGGTAAACGCTGAAAAGAAAACACCAAATCACCACCACAGCAAAGTTGTTCAGGAAAACAAGATCTGATCCAGTCCCCTTTCCCAGATCCAATTTAGGCAGTTTTCTGCAGCATTTCAAAGGCATTGATATAAAAAGCTTCCTAAATATTTGAATATATATTTCTCCTCAGAAGGACTTGCAGTAAATTCTTGCGAGTAGAGACTGCCAAGTCAGTTACATATCAGAGGTTACCACAGCATGCCCTACATGTTACAGGACTTCCAATTACCTGGAATTGGATGTGGCCTGATGTTGTAAGTGCCAACAAGTCATAGCAGATCTTGCCTGTTCTTTTTCTCTGGCTTAGCTATTACAAAGCTTTCTCAGAAAATACATTATTTGTTTTTTCTGTGTTAAAAAAAATAAAGGGTAAAGGCAAGCCACTCCCATGCTACATTTGGCAGATATTGCACTGCAATTATCTGAGTAAGCATGACAATGCATTATAAAATAACAAAGCTTTGGCTTCACTTCTTCATGCAAAGCTGTAGAACCCCAGAACAAGGCAAAAGGTTGAATGTGAAAAGTCATTACATAGTAAAAAGACAATGTCACATGCACTTTGTTGTCATTCTGAGGTGTTCAGCTGCTCTGCTGAAGAAGCTTGCACAGGAATCGGTAAAGGGTAACTAAAACCTGCAGAGAAACACTTCAGCTGCCCTTCACTTTTCAGAAATCAAACATAAAATTAAAATCTTAAGAACTTTTTCTGCTAAGAAAGAATAATTTGAAGCCTACAGATTAGAACCAGGCGTGGACAATGAAAAGCTATGCCGAAGTTTCGTGAAGCACATGTTGTGATTTCTTGGTACTTGAAAGACACTCTAGAACTTCTTTTGGTCCCATTTTCTACTCTCCTTACTTAAAAGCTGAAACAGTCCAAACACATGCCGCAGCATCATGAATTGCAAAATTTCATCAGAGCTGTTGAGACATACTGCAGCACAAGTCCATCAGAAGTTTCACTTCCTTCACTTGCAGGAACATGTCTGTTACTGCCTCACAAAGAAATATTTCCTTTGCTTTATTTTACAGTTGTCAAAACAATTTTTTTTTTTAAAGTTACATTAAGCTTAGTTTTCAGCATGACTCCACTTAATTTAAAGCCTAAACTTGACTACATCAAGCAAGTTACTCTGTTTCAGGGGAAAGTGAGGCTGGCACCTGATATTGTAAAACTACTGCAAGAACTTCAGGGCTTACTAAGCCTGCCAGTTGGCTGTTCCTTCCCTCATTCCTATTGCTCATTATCTACTTCTACAAAGAGTAAGCACCCCAGTCCACTGTAGAACTATAATGAGACAACTTTGCCCCTTTCTGCTAGAGAGCTTTAAGTACATGTAAGGGAATTTATACACATACTTATGTGCCTATAACTCCTCCGAGGCCACTTCCTGAATTTATGCAATACTATAACTGCACAGTCATTGCTGAGTAAATTCTTGTTCAGGAACAAGTTCTCCCTCAAGAAGAAAGCTCACTGCTCCAGGTTACGTGTGGTACCTGAGACACATCTGCTATCTGCAGGTCTGCATATCAGAAGAATTAATTAGTACTGCCAAACACATGTAATAATTAGACTGAAACAGATAAATGGAAAGATGAAAGGAGAGAGGATAAAATAAAGGAGGGGTTATAAATGAGATTCTAAGCAATTACAATAGAACCTCTGAAAGCATACAACATTGACCAGTATCTGCTGTATCATTATTTGCTGCACACAGCTTTAGACTGCAAATGGTACTTGACAAAAAAGGTTCACCCACTCCCTTAGTACACACTGAGAAGTGCAGTACAGTAGATTACTACTGTATCTAAGACAGTGAAAACAGCTGCATCCATGGTGCCATGGCAGGCAGTTCAGTATCACAGCCAATCACTTACTTTTCCAGGTAGGATGAAGAGAGTGAGAAAGGTCAAGGGGTAAGACCTTGTGGCTTGAAAATCGGACAGTTTGCTAGGTAAAGCAAAAACTGCATACACAAGCAAAGCAAACCAAGAAACCCTAAGTAACGTGTGGTACAAAAAGTCCCAGGAAACTGAACCATTGCCTTCACTAGTGGATCTCAGATGCTCATGATTGGTGCAAGACAATCTATACCTAATTTAGACTGAGAATCTCTTTTTCTTTTCGTTAAGAATATTGAATCATATCAACCTATATAAGAGCAGCAAAGAATAAGAGATAAACAGGTCATTAATGCAACCTCCTGTGATATCCTAATAGCCAAATGCTGAGATAAATTGGTACAAAAATGAGGTAAGGTAGACTGGACTGCCACATCTGAAGCACTAAGGTCAAAAGATTCCTCACAGATCATATTTCTGGGTGTGCTGGTCAACAGCTGGATATACATAAGTCACCAGTGTGCTCAGGTGGCCAAGAAGACCAATGGAATCCTACTAGAAATAGCAAAGCCAACAGGAGCAGGGAGATGATCCCCTCTCTACTCGGCACTGGTGAGGCTGCACCTCCACGGTTGTGTTCAGTTTTGAGCCCCTCACTACCAGAAAGACAACAAGGCCCTGGAGCTTGTTCAGAGAATGGCAATGAAGCTGTGAAGGGTCTGAAGCACAAGTCTTCAAAGGAGCAGCTGAGGGAACTAGGAATATTCAGTTTGGAAAAGAGGCTCAGTGGAGATCTTATCTCCCTCCTGAGAGGAGGTTGTGGAAAGGTGAGGGTTGGTCTCTCCTCCCAAGTAATTATGATGGAATGAGATGGAATGGCCTCATGATGTGCCAGAGGATGTTCTGGTTGGATATGAGGCAAAAATTCTTCCCAGAAAGAGTGTTTATGCATTAGAACAGACCGCAGGGAGGTGGTGATGTCACTGTCCCTCAAGGTGTTCAAGAAATGTGTGCATGTGGCACTGAGGAATGTGGGTTAGTGGGCATGGTGGGGATGGGTTGATGAGTGGACTTGGTGATCTTACAGGTCTTTTCCAACCTCAATGATTCTGTTATTCTAAATTGGCAGCAATAATGTTTGATGTCTTTATTAATGATCCGGATGTGGAATACAGCATGCCATCAGGCAGTCTGCCTGATTGTCTATACTTGTCTCTACTTACTTACTTTGGGAGGAATGGTCAACATACCTGAAAAGCATGCTACTCTGAAGGAACTTAAGAGGCTGGAAAAATAGGTTAACTAGAACTTCAAGAAGTTTGAGGTAAGAGACTTGAAGATGCCCTTGCAAATTACGTAGAGACTTGCAAACAAGATGCCCTCAATCACAAGTTGTTATACAGAAGCTTGCAAATTACTTTCCACTTGGTCTGTACACTCTCATCAAATAACATTTTAGTTTCAAATGTCTATAGAGAACTTGAACTTACGGACTTTGTACTTACTGCGTAGGTGGAATAGGTCACATATAAGGAGGGATACATATTAGGCGGACCAGGAAGTCTGTAATCTCTGACTATTTCAGCCAGTGAGGAAAGGAGGAGTCACAACATGTTGGGAAGAAGGATTAAGGGAAAGCTGTGATTTGTGAAGGGTTGAGAGACCTTACAGAGATTTGCACTAGTGCATTCTCTCCCTCTATTCTAATAAAGAAAGCTAAAGACTCTCCTCTATCTCTTTTGGAGATAAAAATAATTGAACTAGCCTATTGGAGCAGACATTTTCTCAACAGTTCAAAAATTATTGCAAGTTCTACATATGGGACAGAGTAACCCCACAGAGCAATACAGGTCAGACACTGGTTGGCTAGAGGACAGAGCGAGCATGAGGGTGAGCAGCATGCCATTCAGCAAAGAAGGCTTGCCACATCCTGGGACGTGTGGAGGTGTGCAGCCAGCAGGTCCAGGGGACAGCCCAGGCCCACCACACTGAACTTGAACTCAACCACATCTGGAGCACACTGAGCTCAGCTTTCAGCTCCCCACTGCAACAGTCCCTAACATGCTCCAGCAAGTCCGTTGTAGGATCACATGGAAAATAAAACTGATGAGGAAAACCTTGAAAAATTATTTTGTCCCCCAGAAATAAAAACTACTGGAGTGTGGGATTTGCATGTAAGGGATTAAGAAATGCAGGTCTCCTGTTACCTCAGCCTTGGGGATAGAGACCCACAAGATATGCATGAAAAGCAGATAAAAGAGGAGTTTTGTGGTGGCAGGATGCTCCTGTTCTGGTTGAGGGATAAAGCAGAGAATGGTTTCAGCACAGAATCTGGAGTCTTGAATAGAATCTATGGTGTCCAGAATGAGAATATTTCATTATCTGCGAAATTAATATTGAAGTTAATTCTTTATAAATATTAATATGAGCTCTAAGAAGAACCTGACTATAATATCTGACTCTCCACCCAAGTATTGCTAAGATTAGGAAAGTATTTTAGGGAGGCATAGGGATAGGAAAGGGGAAGGGAAAAGAGAAAAGAGACTAAACGGCAGAAGCAAGAAGAGAAACAGAAGACATAGGAAAACGTGCTCTCCCTCTTCCACCACAACAGAAATGCCTTCCTGGTAAGCACTGTACCCTCACCTCTTGGTGAAGAACACACAGAATAGCATTATTTCACTAACACTGTTATCATATATGAGCACAATTGCACCTACTATATTTATCAATGGCAGTCCTCTGTCTGTTGTGTCAGTCAGTTCAACACATTGTCTATGTTTTTTAAAGGTTTGTGAAACTGTCCCAGTGAAAGTCCTTGAGGGTGCTCTGGCAAAGTCAAAATACTCAGTGCCACAAAGGGAGGTTTACAGCTTTCTACAGCTGCTTAGTAATGAGAGTACAGAAAAAATGGAAACCAACCCATCTGAGGGGAGTGCTTAGCAGTGGAGTAATTTTGCAAAACAGGAATTTCTAGTGAGATGCAGAAAGTTTTGTCTTTTATCCCTCAAACCACAAAGTGATCAGATATTGGAACAGGTTGCCTGAAGAGATTGTAAAATCTGTCTTCTGCAATGTTCCTAACTCGACAGGCTTGTGAACAATTTGCCTTGTTTGGCTTGGTTTTGAACTCTGACCTAGCTGAGGCCAGAAAACTTCCAGAAATGCCTATCAACTTAAATTATTTTATAACTGTGACATAATATAAACTTGTACTCAAAACTCATAATTAGCTCCCTGTATAACAAAGAGTGCTTGCTTGGTATAAGCAACTGCAAACATTAACACAATGTGAACTAAAACACGTCTTAGGAGCAGAGAAAGTTGTGATTTCATATTTATTTTTATTGTTTTTATTTATTAAAAGTTTCTACGTGACACTTCTCAAATCAGCTAAAGAAACGGAAGAACCCCATGGGAAATTTACTCTAGTATATTTATCTCAATCCCTAAAATACTCTTTCCATAAAGCAATGAAGCTATACTACATGTTTACCTTGGCAGAATATCTACTCACGTTACTACCTGACAAATATTTTGTATAATGCACATTATGGTGTAAAAAAACAAAATATGTGTCAAAATAAATGTTTCTTTTCTTCCCTAAAACAACACGCTATATTCATTTCAGCATACTAACTAGATGACATTAAAAGAGTACATTTTATCACAACATCAAAGAAAGTACCCAAACTTTTAGAGCATATGAGATTATAAAGGTATTGCAGAATCAAGTTTTTGAGAACTTTTGTTTTCGAGTTTTGAGAGAAGTTATCTCTCCTGCACATCATATGCAAATAGCAAAAATATATGGTTATCTTCATGGTGGGAAGCCTCTCATGCTGTTGTTTGAAATGTGGATTTGTCATCCGAAGTGCAGTAAGTCTCACATTTGGAACAGACACTGCTTCTTTATTTCAGGACTGCGCAAGCCTGGGTGCTAGGTGGTTTCTCACAGATTAAGTACATGCAGGAAACTATCCGCACAATATTTATACACTAAAGTTACAAAACCAGTAGTTTTTCAGTCTGTTCTCCTCATGATGATTTATTACAAATTTGCATACGTTTTTAACACCACTGATTCCATGCATTCTCAGGGGAACTGTCTTTACCTGTGCAGGGGTCCTTCTGACCCATGGGCATTAGTTTTAGTATTGTAATAAAGATAGTTCAGCTAAGGATTCATGGATCTTGGATTTTCTTGCCAAGCTAGTCATCTCCCCAAAGCATACTACTGTCTCTGGGAAGTCCCTGGATAAGGACAGAAAGTACTTATTGCTCTGATGCCTAATAAAGCCGTAGCTCAGCTTGTTTGGAATGAGCCTTCAGCAATACCAGAAATAGTTGTTCTTTATTTGCTTTTTTTTTTTTTTTTTCTTTTTTTTTTTCCTTTTCCTCTAGGTAGGATTTTCAGTTCACCAAATAAACGCAGTAGTGTGAAAGCACAGTTGCATAATCAGTCAAATTTTTCCTGATACTTTGAAATAGTTTTCTCAGTATGGTGGTCAGATGTCATCAGCTGACAGGACGTGGTTCAGCACTCCCTGATTACAGGAGTGCCAGAAACAGTGCCGTCAAAATAATGTTTTATAAACAGACACAGTGACAAAGGTAATCTACTTCCTGAAGTGATACAAAGAGATCTTCCTTTAAAACAGATCCGTAAGTGAGATAATTTCAAATGATTAAAAAAACACCTGAATAAATAACTCAATAAAATCATTTGACTAGAGCAGCTCCCTCGACCTCATTGGTAACACTAAAGCCCAGCTGGTAAAGGAATACAGAACTCCATCTGCAACACACCGATCTATTTTCACAGCGTAATACCAGCTTCAACGAAATGCCTGGACCTAAAGAACACAGCCCAAGGCGAACGCTAAAACTCCCAACTATACCCACCCCACTTCTCTCAGAGGGCGAGACCCGCCATTTTTGTGCTTTCCCGCCCAGACCTGGGAGGACCCCGCCGCGCCTTTCCGCCCGGCAGGAGCTCAGAGGTCCTTCTGCCTCTGGGGCTGCCCTCCATACTCGCCTGACTTTATGGCGCCTTCCGCCCCGCCAAACAGAGTCTCTACTTTCTCACTATGCTATATTTTTATTTGGAAAGAATAAACGTGTGAATCGAACGTGTCTCTTCCCTTCACGGAGGAAGTAGACTAGACAGTCCGAGACCTCTAGATCAGGCAGAGGTTTTGGCAGCCATAGGCGGGCACCTCCTCCAACGTCCTTGGCTTCCTCTCGGCGCCAAAATTCAAACTTTTGTTACTGCCGCAGCTCTGCTTACGGCGAGCGTGCGAGAGGGGCTCGGAGGCTGCAGGCCGTCAGCGAGAGCTTCCTTCGCTTGGTACCTGAGGGGCTGCGGGGGGGTTCGGTGGAGACAAAGGGCAGCCGCGGGGCTGTGTTGGCCTAGGTGCGTGGCAGTTTATCCCTGGGCTGCAGCGCGGTAGGCGGGAATCTGCGGTGGGTGAACGGGGAGACATCTGTCATTTTGGCCCCTGAATTGTCCTGGAGTCACAGAGTAACCCGAACAGGAAGGGGGATCATCGAGTCCAACTCCCGGCCCCACACGGGACAACAGCCGTAACGACCAGCGTCACGACAAGAGTAGGCTGTAGCCATAGCGATGAACGGTATGTGAAGTCACGCTAGTTAATAATGTGCATACGGTTGTTGGGATGCTTACTGGATCTGCGGACCTCCGTGACTTTCTGTTTAAAAGCGTGCGCTGTTTTTGCTCTGTGTAGCTGCGCTAGGCATACGGTACAACTTGTTTCTTTTGTATGTGTTTTTTTTTTTTTCCTTCAAAGCATGAGGAGTTACAGTTCAGTCCTTTCATTGTACTCCTGGGGGAAGCACCAACGTGGCCACTTGACAGCTTAAAGAAGATGTACATCAAATCAATTGTACTTGAAGGATTTAAATCCTATGCTCAGAGGACAGAAATCCGTGATTTTGATCCATTATTCAATGCCATTACTGGCTTGAATGGTAGTGGCAAGTCCAACATCTTGGACTCGATCTGCTTCCTGTTGGGCATCTCCAATCTATCTCAGGTAAAGAGAGAAGGCAAACTTGAGAAAGGTCTTCCTTATGGCATCAACCTTTATTTTTAGTCTCCTGAGAAGTCTCTTGTGGAAGACCCAAAAAAATGTTATTTCTGTCAAAAAATGGTTTTATTTGCTTGAATTCTTTAGTAAGCGAAACTGTGTTTCCACCGTTTTTGCTTGTTCTTGTTAAGTTTAAATTAATTTAATAATCAGTACACTGAAAGAGTGCAAAGTATACCACTTAGTTGAAAGATACCCACTTAAGGGCAGCAGCCTGAAGCTGAAATTCTTTTGAAGCTGAAGGTTCCAATTTGTGTTTTTGTAACAAAATTCTGCACTTCTATATTTAGTCTTTGACATTTCACCAAGATGTTCTTCAGTGGGAAAAAAAAAAAATCTGGTTTCTTGAAACAACTTATTATTTAAAAGGTGTGCCTCATTTGCTCTTAAGAAAATAAAATAAAATTGCATGCGCAAATATGA
The DNA here is from genome assembly GCF_951394365.1 of Tetrao urogallus. Taxonomy (NCBI): domain Eukaryota; kingdom Metazoa; phylum Chordata; class Aves; order Galliformes; family Phasianidae; genus Tetrao; species Tetrao urogallus. Next base: position 4,806,865 of record NC_136816.1, on the reverse strand, counting down.
CCAATTGGAACCTTTGCTTTCAGGTGGTTTTCCCTCTCCTCTTCCCCCATTCTAACTCTGGGTTAAGCCAAGGAACACTTTTTAGTGCGCTGCATTAGGAATGATAAATTTCTAAGTATGTGAAGGTACTAGTGACAGAACTAATAATCTAGCTTTTTATTTTTTTTTAAACACCCACTCTATATTTGTATCAGAAATATCGTGTGGGAACAAATGGCAAGTTCTAGCTCACTAAAACTTGAACATTCTGCTATTGAATGACGCACTAGCGTCTTGCAGCTCTGGTATCCCTCATTCCCCTGAATCTTCAGCATTATAAATAGACCTCTGCAGTATCCATTCATTTTGCCAAAACAGAAGAACACAGCACCAGTTTGATTTCTTTCAAAAGTTTATTGATCTGTTCCACACATTTAGGTGCGAGCTTCGAGCCTCCATGATTTAGTTTATAAAAATGGGCAAGCTGGAGTGAATAAGGCAACTGTGTCTATCACATTTGATAATTCTGACAAGAAACATAGTCCACTGGGATTTGAAAATAATGATGAGATCACCATCACCAGGCAGGTGAGCACTAAAATACATATTTATTTGCTCAGAAAACTTCATTCATTTTTACTATAGTCAACAGAGTGACTTTTCAACAGGAAAATAGGGTTTTTAAAGTCTTTAAGTTTTTGCAACTGTGGCAGTGATTCTACAGTGTTATTAACAAAAAGTGTAGAAGTGAAATCACTATACTAGATTGAAAGTAATGATTATTTGGGAAATAAGATTAGGATAATTTAGATGCAGTGTACAACTAATGTTTTCTGTGGAACTGCACAAAAGCATACTAGCAGTAAAATGATGTTCCTAAATAAGTTCTAACTTTCTATCTTGTGACTTCTTCATTTCTGAGCTTCAAGTTAAATTCTGTCTCTAAAACATGTAAATTTTATAAGAAAACCTGCATTGTTTGGGAATTTCTTGTCAGTCTTGAACAAATCTTTACCCTCTGTAACTGGTCTTATTTAAAGCTTCTGATGCAAAACTGCAAAGATGTTTGAAACATCTGTAAAATCTATTGTTCTGTATGGTATGTGCGCACAAAGCAGGAGTATATAAAATTTGCTCTGTCTTTTTTTATGCACTTAATTATTTATTTTGTCTTCTTGCGCTATATCAAGCCACTTGTAAATCACATGATTTGTCTGTTTCTTTTCCTTGTCTAGGTTGTTGTTGGGGGTAGAAATAAGTATCTTATCAACGGTATGAATGCTTCCAACAACCGTGTACAGGATCTCTTTTGTTCTGTTGGACTCAATGTCAATAACCCTCACTTCCTTATTATGCAGGTATTACGCATACTTTTCTAAAATTCAGAAAGAATACAAGTGGCACTAAATTTGTGGAATAACATTTTTTTCCTTATTAATTAAAAGCAACTTTCAAGTGAAAATCAAATATCCAGTAGCTAAGATTTTTAGAGCAGCACAGCATGACCCTGACTGAATTTTTAGCACTCACTTTCTTTCATCTCCTCATTGGACTTACAGCAGGCTTTTTCTAAAACATATGCCAATTTTGTTTCCCTTTTGGTCTCCTTTATTATGTTTCCTTTACTATTACATTATGAAAGAGAGTATTTTTTTCCTTATTTGCTGTATTCTTTGCTAGACAATATTTAGTATGATATGAGTTAATGTATATGCTTTCTCAAATCCCAGTTAGAAAAAAGATGAGCTGACCAAGTGAGAAGATCCTTGTAACCATTAGTAGAGGGACTAAATCAGCCCTTGATAGATTTGCATGGAATAGCAAAATAGTAGAATTTACTTGCTTCGAATGGAGTTGTCCTAATTACTTATTTAAAGAAAAAAAAAAAAAAAGTTTTTGGCAGTTTTGCAGCCATTTTATTCCCCTTCCCTCCCCTCTCCCTTCACAGATGAGCCAGATTACCAAGCAGCCAATCTGTAATTAGGAAGTTATTTGAGCTCAGGAAGTCAGTAAGACTGCCAGAACAAAATAAACACAGTACCACTTTACTTGGGTGTGAGCAAAAATGTGGAGAATGCATGTAGAAGTTCTGAAGGCCATTTCAAGCTTGCTGCTTGAAGAAGGAACTTATTTTTTGTTTGAAATGTTGAGAACAAAGTAACTAATGAAACTAAATTAATAATAAAAATAAAACATGTTAGCACTTTTAATATAGTGTATAAAATGAGTATGTGGGTTTTAATTTATTTTTTACTACTATAGCATGGTACACAATCATAATTCTCCTTTTATCTTTTTCTAACCAGGGGCGAATTACTAAAGTTCTAAATATGAAGCCAACAGAGGTGAGAAAACTGTGAATTTTTTTTCTTTTTTTTTTTCTGGATAAGGAAGTGTTACAGAGATATAATTTGTTAAACTTGCTTTGAGTTGAACCAACTTGGTGTGATAAAAATCATTAACATTCTGTCAAATTATTTTGTTAAAGATTCTAGCTATGATTGAAGAAGCAGCTGGTACCAGGATGTATGAATGCAAGAAAATGACTGCCCATAAAACCATAGAGAAAAAGGAAGCCAAACTGAATGAAATTCGAAGGGTTGGTACTATATGTGGGAATGGAACGTATGCTTTATTTGCTAAAGATGCTGAATAACTAGCACAGTGTGTTTTGTTTCATTTTTTACTTGTAAACTATTTCATTTCTCTATGTGTTTCTGTACGTGTAGGTATTAATGCTACATGAGTTTTAAAAATCTGAATACAAATGTTCTGGTTTGTGTTTCAGATCATAACTGAAGAGATCAGTCCAACTATAGAGAAACTGAAAGAGGTATGGAATACTTGTGGTTAGAGGCTTTAAAGCACTGAAGAAATACTTTCAACTACCTTGAATTAGAATATGGAAAATAAGACATGGTATTTTCAGCCTTTTTAGAATCTTTTAGGTGATGAAAAGTATATCATCTATCCAAATATAAATGGTGTGGTTTGCAGGAACTACGAGAAATCTGGGAGAGGAATATAGGGAGAAAGAAGCAAAGGAGAGAAGCAGAAAACGTAGAAGTTAAATACTTGTCTTAGTTCTTAAACTTGCCTCAACTGGAGTTTCTGTTACACAGTCAACTGCACTAGTATGGCTTTATCTAAGATTTTCTTAGGAAGGCTTGCAGTGTACAATGCTGAATATTATAATCTATATATTATATTATAAGAATATTACATCCTGTAACAGTACTACTTTAATTTTTTTCCACCCTATTTTAATTCTTATTTTCTTTTGATCTGTACCTTTTCAGGCACGTGCATCATATCTAGAGTACCAGAAAATAACACGGGAAGTGGAGAATTTAAGACGCATCCATGTGGCTTTTCAGTATGTCCGTGCTGAGGAGATAAAGGATCGCTCTGCTAACGCTTTAAAGGAAGCACAGACAAATAAGAAGATGATTTTGGAATCAATGGCTGAGAATGAGAAGAAGGTAAAGGAACTTGCACAACAAATAGAAGAAACAGAGAAGAAAAACAATACGGTAAGTGAGAACACAGATACGCTCACCCAAAGGTGTTAATAGAAGGAAGTACATGAGAAGAAAATTATTTTTGTGTATGATATGCACTTAAATTTGATTCTTCCTGTGATGGATTGTTTAGATTATACACTGCTTACTCATTATTAACCATTTAATAAATGGGGTCTCTATAAAGTTTTAATGTCTGAAATACTGTATTTTCAATTGCTGTAAATCATTAAATATCCCAAGCTGAGAGAAACCTGCAAGGATCAGAGTCCTATTCAATAAATTCCCAAATAATCTCGATAATCTTCTCAGGCACTGAAGTGAGACTGAGTAATTGAAGATGATAAAATTTTTCCCTCATATTTCCACTCTGTGTATTCAGTGGAAAACTTTATCTGATTTTTTTTTTTTCATTTTTTTTGTCTGCGTTTCAGACAAAATGCTCTTGAAGTGGGAAATACAAAAATCACTAGTGACTTCAGTTACAGAGGTAGAAAAATTGGTTATGTACCAAGTACCCCACAGCATCTTTTCATGTGCAAGCACAACTCCTACACTTCCCCTACCAGGGATGGTGTCTCTCAGTAACTACAACTCAGCTCTAGCAGTGGCTTCAGATTGGTTTGGATTTCTGTGGAAAGAGATGTTCTATCACATTTGTTTTAGAGTCTTAGAGTCTAACCGTGCAATCAGACATGCATCTCCTCTACATAGCTACGAACAGAAGATGGAATCTTAGATATTGGATAGCTGTACACATTGAATTTCCATTGTTTCTGATTGTAGGAATTTGGTGCTAAGTTACATTCGCTGGAAGTTGCTTTGTCGGAACTCCAAAGAGTTGATGCTAAAGTCCGCAGTGATCTTGATCACAAGAAGCAAAACTTAAACAGTGAAGAGAAAAGGCATAAAGAATTGATTAAAATCATGCAAGAGGTAAATCCTTGTTTATGATTTTCTTTCTAAGCACTGATGTAATTCAGAGTGAGTGGGGACAGCAGAGTTGTCCTCAAAGCTGATTGGAAAAAAAATGGCAACAGGAGGATAGAAACAAATGATAAGGATGTTACTTGATTTGCATGGCACAGGTAGTAGACTCCCACTAAAAACAAATATGATATATTTATGAAGGAAGTCCAGCTCTACTGTTGACAACTTCGTTTTAATTTTGGGAGGAGATCCCATCTGCATTCAGAAAACCTGCTAATCTCAAAAGAAAAATATCTGCTTCATATTCTTGACATTTAATTCATTTCTCTTAAAATACAAACACTAAGTACTTTACAGAGAGCTGTTTTTCCTTCTTGTGCAGTTATCATTTCTTCCTCTATTTCGTTTTTCTCTGTAGATGTTGTGTTGAGTGTCCTCACTGAGCAAGTGCACACCTAAAATATGTAAAAACAGATTGTGAAATCAAAAAAGCTGACAAGTTTTTCAAAATTTGGTTGGTGAAAATAATCATAGCTGTACATCATCTGGTTTACCAACAAAATTTAAAATTAATAGGACTTATTGGTTTGGTGTATTGTTGTTGTTTTTTGCTAAAGGAATTTAAAGCATTCACATCAAAGGAGAAGGAAATAAAGAAGATACAGGAAGAGCTAAATGATTTACAGGAGGAAAGTAAAAAAGATGCAGAAGCTTTAGCCACAGCACAACAGCATTTTAATGCTGTATCTGCTGGCCTGTCTAGCAATGACAGTGGTCAAGGAACTTCTCTTGCCGACCAGATGATGACCTGCAAAAATGAGATTAGCAAAGCAGCAACGGAGGCTAAACAGGTGAGAGTCAGAGTTCTCCTGATGCACTGTTGGAAAAATTTGTAGAACATCTGTGCAAGGTATTTTCGCATAGGCATTAAGGTAAGTCTTTTTTATTAGGCAGGCTTTTTAAAATAAGGAAGTTTCAACATTGCCTTGAGGAAGTACAGAAATTAGTAAGAGACGTAATACAGATGACTGACAAGTATAGATTAAGAAGCTTAGAAAAGGAAGTTAAAGCATTTCTGTATTTAATCTAGTAGAATCTAACATGTCTGAATAGAGAGTTTGGGAGGAATTTCTCTGTTACATTACTCTATTACATTTCTCTATTACTTGAAGCATGTCACATCTCTCTTAAGATAGGAAACTTTTGCGGCTGTTTTGATGGTGGAATATAAATTTTTGTTGATAAACTCGCACCTTCTTTGACTTTGGAAAAACTCTTCTGGGAAAAGTAACAAAAGTGGTTCTGTCCCCCAATATTTTAGTTTGTTTCTTCTCTTTGATACTATGTATGTGGTAATACCGTTTATTGTATCCAAGTATGTAAAGTAGAGTAGTTCATAGAATGGCAGCCCACAGGTTGGCTTGGAATAGAACAGACCTCATAGCTCATCAATCTCCAATGCTTCACATGATTCAGGCCTTCCTGAATGCCTGCAGGAAGGAGGCAACCACAGCTTCTCTGGGCAGCCTGTGCCTCACCACCCTCTTGAGCAGAAAATTTCTTCCTAACATTTATCTCCCATCTTTTAGTGTAAAGCCTTTGCCCCTTGTTCTATTACTATTTCCCCTTTCCCCTCCTGCTTATAAACTTTTTATGTACTGGGAGGCCAAAATGATATCACCCTGGAGCTTTCTCTTCTCCAGGATGAACAAGTCCAGCTCCCCCAGCCTGTCTTCGTAGGAGAAGTGCTCCAGCTCTCTGGCAATCTTGGTGGGCTCCTCTGGACCTGCTCCAACAGCTCCACATTTTCTTTGTGCTGGGGCCTGCTGGTGCTGCAGGTTGCACCTCATGAGGGCAGAGTACAAGAGGACCATCCTCTCTCTTCTGCTACTCCTGTCTTGATGCAGTCCAGGATACAGTTGGCATTCTAAGCTACAAGCATAGGCTGCTGGCTCCAGCTTTTGTCCACCAGGACCTCCAAGTTCTTCTCAGGGGAGCTGTCCTCAATGAGTTCTTTTCCCAGTCTATATATGTGTCAAGGATTGCTATGATCCAATTGCAACAGCTTGCACTTCAGAATCACAGAATCACAGAATTGTAGGGGTTGGAAGGGACCTCCAGAGATCATCGAGTCCAACCCCCCTGCCAAAGCAGGTTCCCTACAGCAGGTCGCACAGGTCGGCATCCAGGCAGGTCTCGAACATCTCCAGAGAAGGAGACTCCACCACCTCCCTGGGCAGCCTGTTCCAGTGCTCCGTCACCTCACTGTAAAGAAGTTCTTGCGCACATTGGTGCAGAACTTCCTATGCTGCAGTTTCTGGCCGTTTCCCCTTGTCCTGTCTCCACTCACCACTGAAAACAGTCTGGCCTCGCCATTCTGCCTCCCACACCTTAGATATTTATAGACCTGAATCAGGTCCCCTCTCAGTCTTTTTTTCTCAAGGCTGAACAGACCCAGTTCACTCAGCCTTTCCTCATAGGAGAGATGCTCCAGGCCCTTTACCATCTTTGTGGCCCTCCGCTGGACTCTTTCCAAGAGATCCTTGTCAAAGAGACAAGAGAACCAGCTTTTTGGCTTGCTGTGGTTAACGCATCTCACAGTGCAGTTTGCTCTCCTGGCTGTCAGGCAGATCACTGGCTGATGCTGAGCCTGCTGTCTCTTTTTTCAGAGTTACTCTACAACTGCTTGTCTCCCAGTTTGTGCCTGTGTTCAGCATTGCTTCATTCGAGGTACAGCACCCAACATTTTCCTTATAATGTGTGCTGTTGCTGGTTGTCCAGTGTATGTAGATTTCTCTGCAAGGCCATTTGTCCCTCCAGGGAGTCAGCAGCTCCTCCTAGTTCACTATCACCAACAGACTTGCTCAGATGCCTTCTGCCCCTGCATCCAGATCATTGATAAAAATGCTGAACAGCACTCGCATCTTACCATTGGCACTTTGTTCAGAAGAATACTGTGAGGAACAGTATCAAAGGCTTCACTGAAATCCAGAAAGATTACATCCACTGCCTTCCCTTTGCCCACCAAGCAGGTGATCTTATCATAGAACAATACACAGTGATCGAATATCCCATGTAGATGGGAGCCACAAGGATTGTTTCATCCAGCTCCCTGGCTCCATGCTTTTTCTTGGTGAGCCCATGCTGGCTATACCTCAAACAACACATCTAGGAGGGCACCTTTCCTAGTTGGCTCACTCAAAACTTGCAATGGGAAGTTATCTTCATCATGCTTCAGGAATTTTCCAAGCTTGTTTGTTGTGCTAGCGTGATATTCCTGGATTGTCTGGGAATTTAAAGTCTCCCGTGAGGCGGTGACTGATCCTGGAGTTTCAACCAATTCTCTGAAGATTAGCTGGACTAATAGTGAGCTACAGTAGACAACTACCGTGACATCTGCTGCTTTTATTGCCTGCTGCCTTAATCCTCACCTGAAAGTTCTCTGCTGTGTCATCTCTGACAGCAATGGCTGTATGGTCTAGTCACTCCCATATGTAAAGCACATCATCTCCACCTTGCTGGTTCTGAACCGTCAGTAACCCTTTGTCTCAACACTCCAGTCTTGGGACTCATCCCACCAAATTTCACAGATATCTACGATATCATGTATCTGGGCCAGGGTCACATATTTCATTTTCCCCTGTTTATTCCACATGCTGCCTGCATTGGTATATAGGCATTTCTTCTGTGTTCCAGAACCCACCATGCTACTTGGAGCAGCATAGGTGTTCCCAATGGCATTGCCACCCTCAGGTAATGCTGCACCATCCCTTGGTGTGCCTCAGTGTTCCTAATGCAGCCTCCCTCTCTGGCCCATCTTAGTTTGAAGCTCTCTCAATTGGTCACACCAGGTTACAGGCCAGTCAAATATTTCCTTTACTGAGACAGGTGCGTCTCATCAGCACACACACCAAGAGTGTTGGCACCCAGAAACCCCACTCTGACACATTTTATGCTTTTGTCACCCACGTCTTTAGTTTTAAGGGCCAAGGCTGCTATTTGCTATTCTTGCAAACAGAGGGCATTTTTACAAATTGAGGGAGAACCTGGTTAGTGCATATGTTCTAAATCTGTACTCAAAGATTCTCCCTAAATACCGTCTGGTTCATGTTTTCTTATTCCTTACAGGCCCAAATGAAGTTGAAATACACTCAGCAGGAGCTAAAAACAAAACAAGCTGAAGTGAAAAAGATGGATGGAAGCTACAAGGAAGACCAGGAGGCATTAGAAGCTATCAGAAAAACAAAAGAGAAACTACAAGATCAAATGAAAAAGCTGAAATACGAAGGTTTTTATACAGACTTTTGGTGCATAATTTTATGGGGATGTGGAAAGCAATATAGAAGGAATAGCAAAAACAAGTATATTGTTTTCAGCCATGAATATATTTATCTGGTGAAATTTGCAGAAGAAGTACTTTGAAATTATTCAGTTTTAGATACTGTTATACTGTTTTAGATACAGTTTTAGATACTGTGAGCCAACTTATAAAGCTCAAACTTAAAGGATTGACTAGTTTCCCTGTTTCTTCCCATTCTTCCCAGTTTAAAACTTCTTAAAGGTTGTTTCTTGTTGCAGAAGATGCACAAAAGTGTAAATTGACGATCCTGAATTCATTTCAACTCATATTTAGGGAGTAACATTACACTTTCTGCTCTGTGTATTTGATTTTGTTAAAGTGTTAATTTGTCTAAAATTGAAATTTTGAAATAATTTTACAAGTTTTTTCAATTAGCTGCTCCCCATGCATGTGTATAAACAGAACACAATACTGATTCTCAAATTACTGTGTTTCTATACTCTGTATGTTCTTATGCTCTTTGTGTTTGACTCCAGAAGCTGAACAAGAAGCTCATCTAGCAAAGAAGAAGAAACTGAGTTCTGAAATCAGTTCTCTGACAGAATTGTGTGAAAGTATAATAGCAAAGCATCCTCATCTACGGTTTGAATACAAGTAAGATCTCAGTGTCATCTTGAAATACATTTTAAAGTGCTGTTTGGTGCATTTTATGCATGAATTATGAGACTATAAAAATTATTCCATCTATTCCTTGGCAGTTGTTTTTTTATACAGTCGGTGAATAATGATTCTCTTATCTGAGGCAAGTGAACGGGGTAATAAAGTCAGGAAATACTAGCTGAATTCATGTTCAGAAGTGGAGAGGATACAGTCATTCTTAAAATACAACCTTACCAATGTAATGTGAATTTAGAAGCTTTATAACATGGTGCTGCAAGCTGTAAGTCAAGCTCAGTAGCTGAAACTATAGTAATCCAACAGTCTAACCTGCAAAAATGTTATTAATTTTCAGTCCTGCCTGAGGTCTGTGAGTAAACTTGCTCAGTGGAAGTCAATGTTGTGTCCATCTCCACCAAATATGTGTATCCTCGGATTTGTTCTCTTACGTAAAATCAACCTGAGTATATTCCTATAGCTGTGCTAATAATAGGAACCAGACTACAATCAATGAGAACTGTGTGAACAAATCATACTGAAGTCAGGAAGGACATTCTTCTATTGGCTTTGCAACTGACTTTTTTCTGGAAAGTCTCTTGCTGTGAAGTAGTTAAACTAATAATTTCCTGTTTATTTTGTCTAATAGAATTAGAGTTTCTTCTACCATTGTAAACAATAGTAATTTCTAAGATAGTCTTTGAAGATGTCAGGAAGAGAACCAAGCATGTAGTTATCACAACTGGTTTTGTTTTTCTAAGAAATCCAGAAAAAAATTGGAATCCGAACCACGTGAAGGGCCTTGTTGTAACTCTTATCACCGTGAAAGATGTAGCCACATCAAGAGCCCTAGAAGCAGTGGCTGGGGGAAAGCTCTATAACATTGTTGTGGACACAGAGGTACGTGTGTCACTAAGCAAGCATGTGCTTAGTGACTTGATGCCTAAGAGGTGATTGGGGCCAGGTACCTACTTAAATTAAGTCAGAAGTGTCATACACAGATACTGTTGATGAAATGGTGCTGTTGGGATGCCATATTGTCTTAGTATTGGATATACTCTGAAAGGTAGCTTTTCTCATTTTAGGCTACTGGCAAAAAGATTTTAGAGAAGGGTCAACTAAAGCATCGGTACACCATCATTCCACTAAGCAAAATTTCAGCCAAGTGTATTGGAGATGAGATTATCTCCCTGGCCAAAAATCTGGTATGTAAATAAATACTGTATTTTTCCTGTATGCTGTTGTTTTTTTTTTTTTTTTTTTTAGCATAATATAACAGCCATACTAGTTCTGTATGGTTTGAGAGTTTCTTAATTTTTTTCCTCTCTCTATCCCTGAGCTATCCAATATTCAGATGGATTTTAATTGTGTTGCTATTAACTGAAATTATGTTTTAAAATGCAATAATGACTTTAAAAAATTATTGAGATAAGATTCTTGTAACTTAAGGCATACTAATTGCATTTCACTTTATTTCCAGATTGGTCATCATGAAGTACATATAGCCATTTCTCTTATTGATTATAATTCTGAACTGCAGAAGGCAATGGAATATGTCTTTGGGACAACACTGGTCTGTAGCAGTATGGATAATGCTAAGAAAGTGACCTTTGACAAAAGAATAATGAGGAAAGCAGTTACACTTCAAGGAGATATATTTGACCCCCAGGGAACCCTTAGTGGAGGCAATTACTATTTTTTATTCATATAGTAATTGTGTTTTTGTTGATTTGTTTACTGCTTTGCACATTTTTAAAAATGGAAAGAGGCATTTTTGTTTAAACTCGTACTTGAGATAACGTCATCTCTGAGAAAAGATTTGGTGGTTGTACACTGGAGTAAGACTACAATTAGACTAGGAAAAAACCAATAAAATATTAGTATAATATAGTTTATATATTAGATACTTAGACCTTATTTGGCTATTGAACCCTCCTGAAGAGGTTGGAAAGAATGCTTTGAATTCAAGCATTTTTTGGAGTATTTCATAATTAATTTGAGGTAAATTAATAAATGACATCATGTGAAGTTGGTTGATTTCACAAAATTAATTTGTAGTCTCTCCATTGAGAATGGTTGCTTAGTTGTTTTTCTGTTTTGCAATGAAAACAAATCATGAGTTAAACCTGCATCATAGCCAACATTTACAATTCACCATTTGCCAGAGCTGAATATAATTCCAATTAGATTGAATATAATTCCAATTCCAACTTTGCTCTGTTTTTTCTCTGAACAGGTGCAAGCTCAAATATTACGCCTATATTGTCTAAACTTAAAACAATGAGAGAAGCTGAAGACAAAGTCAAAATAAAGAAGTCTCAACTTGAAGCTGTAGAGAAAGAGCTGGCAAACTTAAAGAATGCGGCTGAAAAGTAAGGTTTGCATTGTAAAAATGTCTTGTTATTTCTCTTATGTCACCATTAGCAGTTGGACAGATCAGTATGATGGGAAAGATATTACAACAAAGGTGCAATGACAGAGCAACCTGCATGGTGACCTAGGACCTAGATGTTCAGGCATGTGAGAGACATGGGAAGCCAGACTGGTAGTGAAGACTAAGGCAGAGCGCTCTTTGAGTACCTCAGCTGTCTCCATGCATCTTGTTGCCAGTTCTCCCTTATCATTTATTAAAAGGGGTACACTCTCTTTGGCCTGTCTCTTCTGATCAGTATATCTGTAGAACCTCTTCATGTTATTTTTCATGTCCCTTGCCAGGTTTAGTTTCATCCGGATCCCATCTCTGTGTGTCCAGATAGCATTCCTGTATTTTTCTCAGGCCAGACATCTCTGCTTTCCTTCTTTTCCCTCAGTTTGACCAGCAAGCCTTTCCTCAGCTGTGCTGCTTTCCTTCCTCTTCTGCTTGATCACTTATGCTTGCAAACTGGAGAGCTCTTGTGCTCTCAGAAAGTAAACCTTAAAGAGCTGCCAGATCTGATCTGTTCCTACGTCCCTAGGAACAGTTGCCTGGGTGATCTCATCCCGTAATTCCTTACACTGCTGGATGTTAGTTCTCCTGAACTTGAGTGCCAACTCTTCTCTTTGCTAGATCCATACTCCTCAGGATCACAAACTTGTCTAGTGGTGGTCAGTACAGCCCAGACTGGCTTTGATCTTAACCTCTTTAATGAGCTCCTCTGTGCTGATGAACCGGGTTGAGAAACTCTTCACCTCTGGCTGGTCTATCCAATACCTGAAACAGGAATTTATTCTCAATGGATTTGAGGAATCTCCTGTGTCGTTTGCAGTCCACTGTATTTCTTTCCCAGCAGATATCTGGATGGTTAAGATCCCCATCAAGATAAGAGCCTGGGAGCACACTGCTTGTGACTGAAGCAGGAAGGCTTCATCAACATGCTCCCCTTGGTCAAAGGGCTGTAGTAGACCCTGACCACCAGCTGTACCTTACTGGTCTGCTCTGTAATTTTACCCCACAAGCTCTCAATCTGGTCATGGATGTTTCTTAGGCAGCTCCTAACAGTCTCTCTACTTCTTAATGTGGAGGGCAACTTTTGTCCTAACTGTCCCTCCTAAAAAGCTTGTAAAGCTTTTTAAAGCTAAAAAGCTTGTAGCCTTCAGTTGTAATATTCCAGTTGTTGCACTACCTTTCTCTGACAGCAATTAGGTCAGAGTTTGCTAACTGCACTATGATTTCCATCTCTTCCTGCTTATTTCCCTTATCTTGTGACACCCATCAAGAATTTCAGTTCGTGATAGTTCTTATTATTCTCCCAAGGAAATATAAAGATCCTAAAGGAGAATGAATATTCAGGTGATACTGCTGTAAGGATTTAAGTTAAATAATCTTAAAAGTATGTTTGAATTTTAAGCAATTCCTTCTTACTGGTTGTGCTTTTAAAAATAGAGTTTAAAATATACATTTAGTTCTAAAAAAATCCCATGAGAAGGTAGCGTAGGGCACTATGGTATCTGCCAGCTGGAATTATTTTTCAGATTGTTTTAAGTCATAACAGATTTCCAAAAATGTAACCAAAAGGAAGAAACGAGTTCTGCTTCTTGTTGTTTTGTTTAATGATTTTCTTATTTTACTGTCTGGAAAAACATGAGCTCTGATTTGTTTCCAAGCTCTGTGTTGCATTTGTTTGTTTTTAGTATATATTCTCAGTATATATTCTTTATTATATATAAATATAATATATTTTATATATTATATATATATATACTCAGTATATATTCTTTAGTATATATTCATAACTATGAGTTAAATGCATAAGCTACTTTTCTACAGACTTCACAATTGCTTTTAGGCATATTTGAATTTATATATTTACACACCTCTGTTTTTGTAAAGCTCTGTTAGTCTCCTATAAAATGTAAGCTCGTTTGTTTCATAGTTGTCACTGTTGTCACTTATAGTTGTCACTTTGGAGTGGGAATATAAGCATTTCTGTATCTGCTTATTTCAACTTGAAACTGAAATGCTGGGTACCCCTCATTATATCAGCATATATCATTACTGCCTTCAAAGGTACCAGCATCTGAAGCAGCAGTGGGAGATGAAGTCTGAAGAGGCAGAGCTACTGCAAACTAAGATTCAGCAAAGTGCTTATCACAAACAACAGGAAGACCTGCTTGCTCTGAAGAAAACTATTGGTGAGACAAATGTGTTTTTTATCTTGCAGTTAAAAGCTAATTGCAGAGAAAGACAGTTGACAGTTGAGACACAAACAGCCAAGGGAAAAAATAGCTTTGAAAATATTTGTTTTATATTTTGGAGTATGTCCTAGAATCATAGCTGGCAAACACAGGTATGGGGCTCAGATAATGTTTTTTGTGCCTTTCTGAAGGTTGTGTCCTTGTTAAGGATTCCACATACATGCTTCAGAGTAAAAGAAAAAATGGCTTTGTACCGACATTATAAAATGCATTTAGTCCTGTATTTGTGTGATTTTTTTTTTCAAGCCATCTTTTTCAGGAGACAATGTGGGCTAGCAGTATAAATAATTTGAATGATAAAACAATGGAAATAAGTACTGTTTATGTAGCTAGGGAAAAGTGTAAAAGAAATCAAATGCAGTGGTAAGGAAAACAGTGAGAGAAAAGAATGGACTGAAATAATAATGCATGTGTATATTGTATGTGAAGGATTAAGTTGTATCTGACTAGATGGCTGTTCCATGGTTTACTTCTTGTTCATCTGTTTGCCCCTTTTTCATGTTAATTTTAATGATTAGTTTTCTGTTTGGTGCCCTGCAAATAACTGGTATCAGTGTGTCAGGAATTACTGAAATAGCTGACTTCAGTAACTGGCAAAAAACAGCCAGCTGTGTTTTTTTTTTTTTTTTTTTTGTAGTAGAGTCTGATTTTTATTCCAGAGACAGGCCAGGATTTAAGCTTAAGGATAAGAGCACTGTTCAATCTTAATACTGTACTTTTGATTCAGTGGAGTGTGAAGAGACATTAAAGAAAACTGAAGAGAGCCAGAAGAAAGCTGAAGAAGAGTATAAGGCATTAGAGAATAAAATGAAAAATGCAGAAGCAGAACGTGAGCAGGAAATAAAAAATGCCCAGCAGAAACTAAATAGCGCCAAGAAAAAAGCAGATGATTCAAGCAGAAAAATGAAAGAAAAGCAGCAGGTAAATCTCACCTCTATTGCTATTTTCTCAGTGCTACAAGTGTTTCCAGAAGTCAGTTTTATAATGAAGTTTCAATCCCATCAACTTCACAACTTAAATATTTCTTTGTAGTTACTGACATGTAGAAAGTTGTGATACTTTTGTGGTTTTGCTCCATTCAACAGAAGAGCAAGTGTTGTATTATCTTCTGCAGTATTTACTCTATCAAATTAGATGTCAATTCTTTCCACTGAAGTATAACCATAACAAATCTTAAAACATCTTTCTAGGAAGTTGAAGCATTAGTTCTGGAACTTGAACAGCTGAAACAAGAGCAAGCCTCATATAAGCAACAGAGTGAGGTGGCACAACAAGCAATCGTGTCCTTCCAGGAGCAAGTTGATGCTTTGGCAGCTGAAGCATTTAAGACAAGGGTAAGAGGGAATACTATATGATCAGTTTTGATGTTACTGAGGATCTCTTAAAGCTTAAATTGCATTGTGTATTTTTTTTTGCCATTTGGATTCTCTTGGCAGCACTAAATTATTTAGCCTTGGCTTTAGCAGGAGTTGGGTGGGTTTTTTTGCTTTATTACTATGTGTCGAGTTTTTCTGCTACTCCCAACTCCGTAACATCTGCTTTTGTAAGAAGTTACTAGCTGTCTGATTTTCTTAACAGGAATCTCTAAAGAATGCGGAGAATGAGCTGATCAAGCAAAAGGGATTAATGGCAGAGCGAACTAAAGTTATCAAAGCCAAATCTGCAGAGATGGAGAAATACAGAGAGCAAAATAATGAACTGCAGCTCAACATGAATGCGTTAGAACATGACATCAGCAAGTATCAACAAGAGACTGCTGATGCCTCTTCCACGGTATTTCATAATTGTGTTCTTCTTTGCATCTTGTGGCCAAGTGATTATGGCCTTTTTTTTTTTTAATAATAAGCACTGTTTTACTTGCACCTCTTTATGTGAAAGAGGAGGAGCAGAAACTGTGAATTGTAACATATCATTATGGATTCATAGAAAATATGTCAAAGAAGATGATCAATGGGAAAAAAAAACACAAAAACATTCTGATGTTATGGATAATCTGGGTAACCAATTAGAGAATCTAATCCAGATACTCGGCAACAATGGCTTAGTCCAGATACAGGAAAATATGTTCCAAGTAACGTGGAAGAGCATACATGAAACTTCCCCCAAAATCTCGATCCCCCTGTGGTCTTGGATATAGCATGAAGCACGGTGAAGGGATCCACCTGTGTTATACTGGAATGAAATAACTGATACTTCAGAGTGATTTTAGGACAGTAGCAGGTTGGGTTTTGTTGTTCTGTTTTAATTCAGAATTTTAAAAATAAACTAAAGCATCAGCATGTCTTCTTGTGTACAGTTGGACAAACTGCTGAAAGAGTATAAGTGGATAGCTTCAGAAAAAGAGCTTTTTGGCCAGCCAGACACAACTTACGACTTCGAAGCCAGCAATCCTAAAGAAGCAGGTCAGAAGCTGCAGAAGCTGCAGACAAAAAAAGAGAAGCTGGAGAAGTCATTGAACATGAGAGCTATGAATTTGCTTTCTGAGGCAGAGGAAAGGGTAAGCATTCCAAATTTTAACCTTTAGAAATTGAGCATCTTGGGTATATTGTATTTGTGATGTGACTTAATATATATTTTCATATATTCTGTTCCTAAGTACACCAAAGTATAATCTTCTTGATATAGCTGCTTTTTGTTAGATCATATTAGTTTTATATTTTGAACTACTTATTGTGTGCTAGTAAAATAAGTTGCACATAACAAAGCTATGGCTAATTTCAACACTTCCTAGCACAGCCCTTGCTAAGCTGGCAGCAGTAGCACTGGGCAGGCTTTGTATCTGTTGGCATATCTGACTAAGTATCACAACTTCGTCAAAGGCTGTGGATCAAGAAAAAGAAGCAAGATAGCTTGAAGGTGTTCCAGGGTTGTCTTAGATTCATGTGTATCCTGAGGATGTTCCAGTTTTGTCTCAGGACTGATTCACTGACCTAATGTTTCAAATACTGGTTCTTAATTAAATTGTCCTGTTCTTCCTGTGTGCCTTCAGAAGTATCCTTTCCTGCACAGAAAGATAAATGGAGCCATGGTTAACTTTTAATCAGAATGCAACTTCTGGAGTAGTGCTGATTTTCACCTTCGCCAGATGCTGAAAATTCTAATGCTTTAATTTGCAAACAACACCCTAAAATTTAAATCCAGCATATAGCTGAACAAATGCTTTGGATTTTAGTCTTGTGACTAATTTTGTGTTTCTTAATTACACTCCCACTGTTTTGTGCTTTGTTCACTGAAATAACTTTTCTTCTTGCATAAGTATAATGACTTAATGAAGAAAAAGAGAATTGTAGAGAATGACAAGGTAAAAATTCTTGCAACTATTGAAGAGCTCGACCGAAAGAAAAATAAAGCTTTACACATTGCTTGGGAAAAGGTATGTCGTTTGAAATCTAATCTTAGCACTTCAGCCTGTATTTTTTTCTTGGGGATCAGATTCACTTTAGTTCACTGCTTTGCGTATTTGTATGAAAAAAACTTGTTTCTTTCTAGAACTGATCTCCTATGCCTATTTAAATATTTAAAGTATGGAGCAGAAACTTCCATTTCTTCTGTTTAAGCTTACTTTTGAGGGTGGAGCATGAATTCTCTGCGAACTGTGGAGACAGTCAAATTTGCAGAACTACCTTTTCCTTTTAGTGCCCACGAAAATATAAGTTAAGCTGCTGGCATTCAGATGCCATTGCCTCTTAAATAGACTGTTTTGCACAGAGCCACAGAATGGTTTGGGTTGGAATGGACCTTAAAGATCATTTAATTTCACACCATCCTAATGTGGGCAGGGACACCCCTAGACCAGATTGCTCAAAACCCCACCCAACCTGGCCTTGAGCACATCCAGAGAGGAAGCATTTGCAGCTTCTCTGGGCCACCTGTTCCAGTGCCTCACCAGCCTTGCTGTAAAGAATTTCTCACCTGTCTAATTTAAATCTCCCCTCTTTCACTTAAAAATAACAACTACAAAATCTATCATCTTATCACTTTGCCCCCTGATAAAGATTCCCCTTCTACCTTTCTTGTAGGCTCCCCTTAGGTAATGAAAGGAATCTCTGTTTTATCCAACTGACTTTGTCTAAATTGTCCTGTGTACTTTGCTAGGCTTGCTTTGATTTCAGTATAGCTGAAATAAAATACTCACTCTATGTTCTAAACTTTAAGACATGAGAATTCATTGAATGAAGTTGATGAAGAAGCCTAGAGCATCGTGTTGCCCATCACTAAGTTTTTATAACTGTGCTTCTGACTCAAATCACGCTCATAGACCTTTCTTGGTGCCACTTCTAGGTGAACAAAGACTTTGGTTCCATCTTCTCGATGCTTCTACCAGGAGCCAAAGCCATGTTAGTTCCATCTAAAAAGCAAAATATCCTGGATGGTCTGGAGTTCAGGGTTGGCTTAGGAAACATCTGGAAGGAAAACTTAACGGAACTTAGTGGAGGTCAAAGGTTGGTAAACTGTGGATGTGTTTTTGGTTGTTGTCTTCTTTTCCATTGCAGTTGTGGATGTGATTGGTCTCTCTAACCAATCACAACTTTACACATAACCAGTTATGCTTTAGAGCTGTTTCCACAATAGACTGTCTTCTTCCATCCTGGCTTCATATCTAGAGAATGATCGGTTCAGTTTCCCTCAAAGGGGAACTTGACTTCAAAGAAGGCAGCGCTTAGCATATAACAACAAAATTTTGTAACACAAAGGAGTGACAAAAACGTATGATGGAAAAACTGCAGTCGCTAGGCAGTACTGAGGTACTGCTGACACGGCGTGCTCCAGCCTTCGAGTTGCAGTCAGTGGGGGAAAGCAGTAGAATACTACTCTAGGGAAGCAACTGAGCCAAACAGGGCCTGCACTGCAGGAGCACCTGGGAGAAGTGGCAAATGACTGTTATGGATGACTCCCAACCTGATGAAATCCCATTTACTGTAACACTTTGAAACAGATTCAAGAACCCTTAGGTGCTTTGTATGATGCAGCCCAGAAATGCACACAATGCCTTGAAGCGAGGCCACACTACCACTGCATCTAGTGAGGGAACCAGCTCCTTGACTGGCTGTGCACCCTACAATGCAGTTTGCCCTCCTGGCTGTCAGGCAGATCACTGGCTGATGTTGAGCCACTGATCACCAGCAGACTTGTTGAGATGCCTTCTGCCCCTACATCCAGATCGCTGACAAAAGTGCTGAACAGCACTGGCCTTCAAACTGAGACATGGGGAATCTTGGCCCATGGACTTAAGAACACGGAGCTGATACAATCCCTCCCTTACAATTTCAGTCACCACAAACAGAATGTAACTGTTCCCTGAGTCATGGTCCTCCAGTTCAGAGGACAAGACAGCCCAAGATCCTTCGTTAATATTAAAATAATGAGGCAAAAAACAAACAATAAAAATCAGATGCCTCTGCCTTTTCATCCTTTCTGGGGTGACTTATTTCATCCAGCATCAGAACAGTGCTTTCCTTAGAGCAACTCTTGCTGTAGAAGAGCAAAAAAATGTCCTCTGGAAGAGAGATTAATCATAACCCAGCCAACCTGATCTGCCAGTAAAATAATTAACAATACTGTTTCTAGCAAAAGGCTCCACATTTCTTAGTGAAAAGTTGTGGCAGCAGCTGTTCTTGTTTCTCTCTCCCCAAAACTCACAGCATGAATCTGCTTCTCAGAGAACATTTTAGTACTACCAGATGATTGCTGTAATAAGTGGAAGTCTCAAACAAAAGCATAAAATATGGCTTCCTTATTCTTTGTATTAGATCACTGGTGGCCTTGTCCTTGATCTTAGCCATCCTTCTCTTCAAACCTGCTCCAATTTACATCCTGGATGAAGTGGATGCTGCTCTTGACCTTTCTCATACCCAGAATATTGGACAGATGCTTCATGCTCATTTCAAACAATCCCAGGTATGCTCTTCAAACTACTGTGACTATTTATTCAGCTTTGTTATTTTCAGAGGCAGCCAGCTCCTGGGCATTCTGAACTGCAGAACTATTTTATTTCTGAGTCATTTCAGCTGGATTTGGCTTATGGCTTGGCAGCTGAAACTTTTAAGTATTACCTCTTCATATAAGCAGCTGCTGCACTGGTTAAGAAAAGCAGGTACTGACAAGGAGGATGGTCTGTGTACAGCCAATTAGAGACATAGCCCACATACCAGGGTTTGTTTGTTTGTTCTTGTTTACTTGACAGAGTTCTTCAGTCTAAAATGAAAAATGTAAAATAGTGTGGGTGCTTGTGGAAAGGATCTTGGGTTACTGTGACCTGTCCACCCACAGAACTGAAGGAACATATTCTCCTGAATGAAAAGTAGTATGTTTACTTGCTGGTAAATGTCACCTTTCCAAATTATGGTAGAGAAGAGAGGAACAGCTGTTGCTAGTGGTATTGTAAAGCAATTTGAGTTGCAGCTTTACTGCATGAATAATCCTGCATTCTTAGAAAAATTCAGGGCAACATTTTCCCAATGGTCAATGATCAAGAAAGGTCGTATTTTATTGTGGTGCTACAGCAGGACAGGATGTGCCAGCCATCCTGCACTGAGTAGACCAAGCATTTAATTCATAAACACAAAAAATGATGGTGTGCATTAACCCAGCATGTTCTATGAGGCTTTCAGTGGGAAAAAAATATATATATATATATATATACACACAAGCAGTATTAGTAAGATAATACCTAAGTGAATTAAAAGTAACCCTCTTTTTTGAAGTGTTTCCTATTTTTTTTAATCTTTATTTGGACAGTAGCATTTACTTCACACTTTCTGTTTTGTTGTAGTTCCTTGTGGTGTCTTTGAAGGATGGAATGTTTAACAACGCCAATGTCCTCTACAGAACCAAGTTTGTTGATGGTATATCCACAGTTTCAAGACACTGTCAGTTAAAAAAAAAGCAGCCACTGAATGAGACTAGCAACAACAAAGCTGAGTAACAAACAACACAGTAATGATGACTCAAGCATTCTGTGTTCCTTGATAATAGGAGGACTGAGAATCACCTTTTTTAAAAAAAAAAATCATTTTTATCTTGATTCTTTTCAGTAAGTCATTGTTTTTAGCTTTTTTAATAGCTTCAGTTCATGGCTGAACTGGAGCCTTTCTGTCAGAAAGGTGTGATGAATGAAGCTTGCAGCATTTACAGTTTTCAGAAAACCTGCTGCAAACTGAGATACTGCATTCAGCTTTTATTGTCAATTAAAGTGCTGTATGTGTATGTAAGTTAGTGTAAGCTTTAAGCTGTGTAAGCTACTTATTTGAGAGAATAACTACAGTGTGTAGCATTTTAACTGCTCATTTTTAGTTGCTTGCTAATGATTTTAATAAATTTTAAACAGAAAACTTTTCCTTTCTTTTTTTCTTTGCTGTTTTTCACCCAATAAGGCATAGTTAGTTTTAGTTAGAATTACAGTTTTAACATGCCCTATCCCTTGATTATAGGGACAGACTCAACCCATACCAACATTTTATTGTGGTCTTCCCTCTGGTATAAAATCCCAAGGTCCACATCTTTGCTCGCAGCACCCAGAGCCCACAGGCAGCAGACCCTCACTCAGCAGCAAGGCTCCCTTCTTGATGTGGGCATGCTGTTGAATTAAGGAAAGTTAGGATGGGGTGTTGAATCGACAGCTGCAGATTTGACCATGCTAAGCTAAGATTGGTGAATGGAGTTGTGGCTGATGAGCTGACCAACCAGAGCCAAGCCTCTGTCCTAACCCAAGTCCAAGAAAATAAGACAACGACCTTCATCAGAAAGACCACTGAGAGATACCTGTGTGTGAAAGAGCTGAGATGGGGAGAGGGAGGGGATGTCAATCATTCTCGGGCCTCACTGTAATAACCCAGCTTTTTCTTGGACACCTAATGCATATGTAAGCAATTTGCTCTTTAATTGTGCTTTCTTGCCCTCCATTGTGCAGGCTAGGTGGAAATATCCCCCATGCATCCGGCATGTGCGCAGAGCTGATGAAACATACCTGCTCCATACTATTCTGTGGTTAGTTTGATTTCTGCGTGTCACTGTGACAATGTGGCAGAAGCTGCTTCAATCAGTTACTTGGTAGAGAAGTAGCCAGCGTCCCAAAATACTGGATTTGCTCTGCTGTAGCCATCTCATGACCTTCCATATACACATGCATACAACACACACCCATCAGATATTAAAGAATACATACACATATGATAAACACGCTCACAGATGTACTTCATTCCACTCCCAACCCTAAAAACTTGTTTTGCATTTGGAGCAATACTGAAAAATCTCATCAGGAGAGGAGAAAAATTACCAGTTACTGCCAAGGACAGGTCATGCATCTTTTATTTAGTTTTACCTTTCTGGTAAGCAACAGGGTTTTCTTTCAGTCAGTCCCTTTACATACTTTGACAGTACAGATTGCAGTGAGTTTGATGGAGATCTTGCAACATTAGAAAACTCAATATACATCCATTGAAGCAACAGCTTGTAGGTCAGAATGAGTGCTAGTGTCAAATCTGCACACTGCACCCCTGGTATACAAAGCAGCATTGCAGCAGCACAAGGATGCCCAGGCTGGGCAAAGTACAGTGTGTTTTACATAGTGCAATCACTTTTAGAGGAAAAACTCTAGGAAGGCCACATCTACTTATTTTTTAATCCTGTCACGTTTACAAATGAGGGGAGTAGAAATCAAGCCTCTGACTGAATTAACTGTTGTACAGGTAGGTTCTGTGTATAGGCACGTGCTTTAGAGAGGAGCTCTGTATCTTCTGTAACCACGAGAAAGACATATTGCTTTGTGATTCAGACAGTAGTAGGCCATCTCTAACCTTCCTAACAATCGGCCAGAGCTGTCAAGCCAGCTGTTTTTAGAGTTCCTAGAATATGCTCTTCCCTCTAGTGTAAATCCCCAATAAAGTCAGGCTGCTATTGACAATTAGTACAGTTCTCCTTACAGCCTTTCGACCACGTGAGGCATCGCCTCCACATACTCCAGTCCGCAGTGAAAAATTAGATTACCAGAGACCTGGAGACTTGTTTTCTGTAACTGTCACTCCAACCAAACACGAAAAAACCCAAGTCAGACAATGAACTGCTACAGCAAAGCATCACTGGTAATATTCATCTAATACAAAATAAATGAGCGCTCACTGACAATACGCGTCATGGCAAGCAAATCTGTAAAGATACTGTAAAGTGATTTGCCCAGTAAAGATTTAAAACATACACTGTGCTCAATAGTTCAAGCTACACGTAAACAAAGAGCAGCTCCCTGCAACAAGGTGTAAATCAAAGTGTTATAGCACCAGCTCCCAGCACCAAGAAGTTGCTTGCTGACCAGCCCTAGTGCACAAAGCATTAGTGCTCGCTGAGGGTTCTGCTACACAAGAGCCACAGTGGGACAGCTCTGCCCATTTTTGCAGACATTTTCTTACCAGATGTGTAAAATCTACATTCCTCCCTT
Source organism: Tetrao urogallus (assembly GCF_951394365.1). Taxonomy (NCBI): domain Eukaryota; kingdom Metazoa; phylum Chordata; class Aves; order Galliformes; family Phasianidae; genus Tetrao; species Tetrao urogallus. The sequence continues at coordinate 4,783,377 of NC_136816.1, read as the reverse complement.
GCCGCGGACAAAGCCAGACAACTGGATGTTACAGTACCAGGAAATACTGAATGGGAAATGGCACCTGAGGGAAAAGTAGGTACTGTACACCTGATTATGAATAAATGGACGTGGAGGAAAGGTGATGTTATCTGAACAATTCTCGTCCCAACAGATCCTCTCTGAAAGGAGCTCCACGGCTTGTAAGAAAAGAAACAAGCTTTCCTGTGCTGGAAACCATGGACATGGTGGTACCCACAACAATGATTTTATTTCACCATCAGCAAAGCATTTATCCCCAAAAAACTGTACACATGCGGCTGGCCAGGTTGTGGTGCAGCGCTAACTTTATGCTATGAAAAGTCTGTTGCTGTAGTGGTCAGGTTTGTCTTTCATCTGAGGAGGGCAACAAGGGACAGGCAGCATGGCCACATCATCAAATAGCAACTTTACTCCACGCTAATGCAGATATAATCTTTCTTCTTAAGTGCAAATTAAAAAGTATTTGCTAGAAACCAGCATCACTTGGGCTGCTGAGAAACAACATACAACTCAGTTCCTTACAAATACTGACAATTCTAAATCAATACAGATTTCCAAAGCGAGAACAGAGTTACGAACATGAAGGGGAAAAAATATTACCACTATTTAAAAATATCATTGCAAACTTCGAACACTCTTCAAAAACATATCTAGAAAAGATTGTTTTCCCTTTTTTTTTTTCTTTTTTTTTTTTTTTCCCCTGCAGCTGAGGAGTGTCCATGCAAAACAATTTTGAGAAGAGCAGTGTTCTACCTGGGCACCAAAGAGGCCCAATTTTGTCCCACACAGCTCAGTAAAGTGCTCTCTTGTGCATCCTTTGAGAAAGTTCTCATTTAAAATTTGGGAGGCCGAGGTTACAGCTGGGGAAGGCAAAGCCTCGGTCAATCCATTCTGAGGTCAGAGAAGAAGGAGATAACCTAACAGTATTCTGCCTTTCGTAGCTCACGGCCAAGAGGCTGCAAGGGAGGAGCAAATAGGAGAAGCAGAGGTGGGTGCCAGATGAAATGCTGCCCCTGGAAGCCACAGGAGTTTAACGCAGACTTCAGGGGCAGTGTTTCATTCTTTACAGGTAATGAACACTAGCCCTACTGCAGAGTCTCAATGACACCAGGTAACAGATCTCCACACGTGACACGAGTGAAGCTTTTTACTTCCTGTGCTGGTGGTTATTCAGTAATTGCTTTGCAGGACAGTGGGGATCTGAGTAACATTCTTTTGCTGACTGAAAGAGAAATAAAAGCATCTTGCCCTCTACATTTTATTTTTTTTTATGCACACTTAGAAACATTCTAGGGCAGATCATTAAGAGGTATTTACTGACAAAATAGTAACTAATAATAAGCTCAAAAGAGTAAAAGTAACATTAATGGGGAACAGAACTTAAGGCATTCTTTATTTTGGCCAGGAATGATGCATGCTACAGAGTAATCTTCATTTTCCCACTTGGTTTTCAGACCACTGCACTTTTTTTTTTTTGTTTTACATGGCACTTCATAGTTGATGTTTTTACATTTAGTTTAGATTTTCAAGTGTTTTCTTCAATACAAATGCCTTCTCCTGTAGCTCAGGTCTGCTGTCTGATGCCATTGTAGATAAGGAGTGGATGAGGTGCTCTCTGCTTTCTGGTTTCAGACTTTCCCACTGTTTAGACTCTGTGTAGAAAGAGAATGACACCAGACATGATTACTGGCATGATGAAAGTCCACACCAACAAACAGTCCCCACCCCACATAGGCTGCAGGAGCACTTGCTTACATGTCACTCACAGTGACCATGCTTGGTTGAGCCTGAACAGTCCACTTTACATCCAACTTCATCCACAATTGCTTCAAACGGTCTTCAAGTTTTCCCAGTCAACAAGCAGCTGACTGGGAAAAATCTAAGTCTAAATACATCGCTAAATCACCCAGAACAGAAGGTAACTCTCTCTCTCTTTTTCCAGGTCACATGGCCATGTGCTTTTCTTTATCCAACAGCAATTCTCCCACGTGCCAAGAACAGTGTCTCACCTTGCAGTCTGGTGAGCAGTAGCTGTATCACAGACAAAGCTTCTGTTCTGACGGACGTGTAGCTTTTGTTTTCTAAGGGTTTAAAAACAGTAACAACAAGACAAAAACAACTGAACTCATAGCCAAAGGAACACAGCTGTACAAAGAGCAGTCACGTCCAAAGTCTGAAGACTGCTCATAGCACAGCTCATATACGCTGCCAGACTGCACAGCTACCCTGTCAGACACCTCTGAATGGCAGAAAGTGACCAGGAGAGGCTAACAGGTCCCCTAAGCCCTGCGTATCACCCTCCCATTAATACAGGTCTACTGCTCCTTGCACATGCTGAACGGCAGCAAGGTTCAAATATCTGCAATTTGATGGTAAACAACCTCTGTGCATCACAGACTTTTCCTCAGCTAAATTTTGAGGGCTATAAATCACCCAGATTTTAACAAACAGTATTTAGTGGTGGTACACAAGCACAAGAGGAATAAACTTCCCTGAGAACAGCATCTTGTACTACACCATTTTCAGCAGCTTCCACAGAGCAAGGCAGGATGAGGTGCTACCTCTGGCAGCCTATGCTCATTCTGCATTTTCTTTGCTAGCCAGCAACAAAAGGAGAAATATATTAACATGCAATTCATTATCAACCTTAAGCTGTGCAACATTCACTTACCTAAAGAATGGGTGATAGATGAACAGGTTTCCAACAGTATTTCTGTCAATGCCCCAGGGTCTGCATGCTCCTCCTCAAACAGCACCAACCTGTCAAATGCAGAACCAGTCACTCTGTATCACTAGGACAGAGATCTGCTGTACCTTCCTCTGAGAATCACTGCATGTCTTTCACAATGTAAAAGTTTGAAGCAGTAAAGTAACCAAAGTGAATGGCAGAAATGAGAATTACCTCTGAAAGTAGGCGTTCATGGCTTGCAGCACTCCGAGCTGCACTTTCCATGTGCTGAGTTTCAGATGGTCACACATTAACTTGCAAAACTGTTGGCGATAGCAACCTACAAAAATTAAGGAATTATGTTACTGTTGGTCACAACAGGGAAGGGCAAAAGGAATCACTTCCTGCCCTGTCTCCTACATATTCCTTATCCTGTACTCAAGTTACACCACCCTAGATTTGTAGCATAGGATCAAGTCAGCACTGGCAACAAATGGTTCCAGAAACCTTCATCCACCAAGGCAGGGCACTACACTCATTAAGAAACACTGGAAGGAAAGCATCTTCTTTCTGCACCCTGTTTTTTTCCAAACATATCCACAAATCTTCTCAAAAACTTCCCCACACCAAATACAATTTCTAGGTCCCTCTCTCCTCCCCCTCCTCCTTTGAAGGGGGGGGAATCCAGAGCTCAGTGTCAGATGACTCACGCTGCGTCTCTGGGCTCCTTGGCCAGGCTTTGCCCAGGGTCTCGAAGGCACAGAGCAGGGACTCCAGCTGCAGCTCCCTCTCTCTCGCATCCTCATCTTCTTCATCAAGCTTTGGTAAACTTGCACCCACATTCTCAGAGTTCTGCAGTGGTGAGGAAGGCATGACAGATAGGGAACAAGGGCAGGCTGACCACACACTTCAGTTTAACCAATCTTCCCTTAAAGCCAGTGCAGGCAGTCTCTACACCCAGCCCAGAACCCCCATATGGCCTCCTTGGCTACCAGCGGCTCCAGAACTGCTGGCAGTCTGCAGAAGTGCATGGAAAGCCTTCGTGGCCCTATGCCCAAACAACTCCCAGTGCTGAGAGTTTGAATCACAGAACTGCAAAGCACTGCAAAAGCTCAAGGGAAGCACTTTATACAGCTTTCTAGGAGTGCCCTGCTGCCTGTAGAGCAGCCAGGAAATTAACTTTTTAATGCAGTACTGATACAATGCTGGATGCCACAGGACAGATTCTGCCAAGGGAATTACAGGGCTAATTTAGAATTTGGGGGCACAGCTACAACCTTCCCAGGGCTCACAAGCATCTGGTAGTCAGCCCTAACAAGGATCTAGCTGAGTGCTGTGTCCTCCTCGTACTATTTCTCTGTAGAAATCTGGCACGCCTTGAATCTCATCAGCGTGACCGTTTGCTACTTGGCTGTTTTGAAAGAGAGAAAATCCAAGCTGAACCATCACCTTCTTTATCATGGGGAAGATGATATCTGCCAGCTCCTGGAACCGATCTTCCTTGGTTGCCTGCAGCACTGCAGCCATGCAGCTTAGTGCCACCATCTTGTACTTCACGTTCTCTTTCCGACACTCTTTCAGTACAGCCTGGACAACATCATTGACACTGGGCTGGCCAGGCACCGACTTCTGCAGCTCTGCACTGCAACACCAATGCACACAGAGATGCATTAGACTCATATTAGCCCCAAACACAACTTTTTCCGGAGATCACAAGCAATTCCCACATTAAGGCATTGGGCTGCCTACCAACAGTTATCTAAAGCTACACTCCCAAATTCTTCTTCACTGTTACTCTGCCTGTCCTGCCTGAATTTCCTTCCTGTTTTTCCATACACATTTTCAATGCACTCTTCCCACTTCTTCTTTCTCTTTCTCTCTTTTCCCCTTTAAGGTGCTAATTCTTCCACTTAGTCTCTTTTTTCTCTTTAGCAATTCTGGCCTTTCAACATCCTCCTCTTTGCCCTAAATCAATTGTTAGCTCCTTATGAAGCACTGTTTGTACCTTTCAGCCCTCACCAGTGACCACATACAGGCAGAAGGAGTGGAGAAAAACTCCCCACGTACTGATGCTCAGAACTCACAGAAGAGCAGGGAGACACAGATTCTTCCATGCACAACCCTATGTGGGAACCACCTTTTTAACATCCCAGATCCCAAGGGTACCACTTCTTTCAAGATACTCACTTGCAGGCAGAGACAACACTGCTGATAGCCTTTAACAGCTCCTCCTGCAGTGAAAAAACAGATATCACTGAGAAATACTTCACAGGAATGTGGTCCTGCTGTGCAAGAACGTCCTTTGCACTTTGACAGAGGTACTGGGGACACACATCTGTGATTCCAGCCTAAAGAAGCAATGTCATGCACCTTACACTTCTCCTACACTGCTGTAGAGGCCGCAGAGGCCTTGCACTGAACAGCAGTGTAAATGGGCCTTTCTGCACCACTGAGCCATATGTTAGTCCTGCTTAAAACTAGAACGTGGTGCAGCAGAACTCTAAAGTTGCAAACAATACTAAACTGGGAGGCTGCTGACTCTCACCATGGCTGAGAGATGCTGCAGAGATATTGATAAACGGGAGTGCTGGGCAATCACCAACCACACGATGATTAATAAGCGCTGGATTCTGCACCAAGTGCAGGGCAAACACTGGGCTCCCTAAATCTGACTTCCTGTATGTTGCCCTCTGTAACAAAGAACTTCCTGCTTCAAGACTGAGTGCTGGACTAACACTTGCAAGGTGACAGTTCGTTTTTACCTTTCCAATCCATGTTCTCCCTGGCAGGCCCTGCAGCAATGCAGACAGCACTGTTCCCAGATGTGGAGGTACAAGGAAGCTGGTCTGTTTGGCAATTGATGCCATGGCAGCTGCTCCCTGAGCTTTCATTTTCCAGGACTGGGACTGCAATGCCTTCTGTGTAATGGCTATCAGCTCCTGCATATACAGCCTGATGCCACCCTGAGTACCTGCATAACAAAATAAAATGATAATTTTGTCAAAGAATGAACAAATATCATATCTTACTTTAAAAAAAATAAAATAAAATAGGGGAGTAGGCAATTAAAGATTCCTGTAGGATTTTTCTTTTTTTGTTTGATTTTTCTTGTTTTGTTTTACAGAAACAGTATGCTGGTAGTTCGTACTTCAGGCAGTGCAGCAAAGAATTCTTCCCAAGTTTATTGAAGACTGGTTCCATCTTCTCAATAAGTCTTGCAAACAAAATCTTTAGACTTTTGTACCTAGATAAAAAGCTATCCACGTGGCAGACACTGTGCACTGTGTCAATTCATTTCACCTTCAGAGGTAACTGGAAAACTCTTCAGCCCTTTCTTTTACTGACTAGATCTGAAATCAAGTCAGAGAAGGAACGAGCAAAACCAATTTCACCATGCATTCAGATCTTCCTCTAGAAAGCACGGCAAAACATAGTTACATTCACTGAAGTAAAACCACAAGACATCACCAGAGGACCAGACAAGATTTCCAGCAACAAAGGAAGGCTGAAGTTCCCTCAAATTCAGAGTGTGCAGCAATCCCTAAAGACCATCATGGAAAATTCCAAAGGTGTTCAGTTACCTGTAACATAAGGGCTGCATTACAGCAGCATTAAGTGCCTCACAACCATAAAATGGTTCTCCTGACTGTCTCTGTGCATCATCAGCTACTGACAATAGCAATTATTTCAAATAGTCACAGAGAAGTTAACCCACCCAAGTTCTTACAGAACATCTTCAGGACAGTAGGAAATACAGAAAATAAGTTTCCCACATCTCTTACCATAAGAATTATCTATAACCAAAATGGATTTCCAGAAAGAATAGTATTTCATGCCTCAAATCCACTAGAAAGCTTTTGCTTCTCCTAATGCAACTTACCAGGTACATTTTCCTGCCAAACTTCCTCCCACAGAGTAGAATCATCTTTTTCTCCTTTTTCTTCATCAAGAACTTCATGCATGCCAAGAAAAGCCAATGGCAACACCTGTTTGGCATGGTTCTTCACTACATCCGGACTGTAGCGTCCCACAGCATGTACAGTTAAAGCACAGCCTGTTCTGTACACTGGCTCTGAAAGAACAAAATAAGCATGTTACAACTGGGAGGCAAGTTTTTCTTTTTTAGTTTGACAGCTTGGTCAGCCTCTCAGTAAAGCTTGATGCTGACAGAAGCTGGTAAAGAAACATTTTTATATTGTGACGTTTGTCTTCACTACTTGAATAATTTCCATGCATTGTGATCTGCATTCCTCTCTTTACTGAATATCCAAGAAGAAACAAACCTTCCTTTTCCATGTACCAGCTGTTAAGCTTGTGCAGTAACTTCTCAGTGCTACTGTCCCGAGAAGTCTGTAACAGAAAAGAGACCACTCAAACAGTTGAAAAAAACCAAAACAATAACAAGTAAGTAAAAAGCCAAAGACTGTCTCAAACCCCGACTCACCCGGACCAGATGCCCCATAGCAAAAGCAAAAGACTTCTGTATCACACTGTTCCGATCAGTCAGGCCAGTAAGTAAAGCACTCATAAGTTTGCCTGTTGGAAGAGTTCACTTTGTCAGATGTATCATGTTTTTATTGCTGTGACAAGAATTAGAACTGCCTGTTTCATTAGATCATATGCATTTTCACATTCTTCACACTCTTCAAAGTGAGACATTTACGCATTCTCACTCTTCAAAGTTTGCTGGGTTATGCATCTGTTTCCTCCATGTTTACTCCAGTGCACAGTGTAATGCAGCTCTTGGTGGCAAAGCTCAGCCAATGCTGATGTACTGCCATCCTCAGCCTGCAAATCTTGACTGATAATGCTTCTCTGACATGAGCACCTTAGCTTATCAACTACTGAGTTCTTTTTCTACTTTGCAGCAGAAAGGAATCCTGCTTTGTATTCCTAAATCACAATAAATTTTCTCTTTACATTGAGAATTAAGATCCACAGGACCTAAGTCCTTTATGATTCTCCTGTAGATCAAAGTGAAAAAACAAGTGCTTACTTACAGCACTACACTAACACAAACATTGTTACTATGCTCCAAAAAGGTCTAGAGACAAATTTCCATCTGCTCCTCCATCTTCTCCTGGGCACTGGGGAACTCTCTCATCTTTTCTCTCAGCATCTTCCAGGTTGGTGATGAATCGAACATCCCACAGATCTAAACTAGTATCCCTATCTCACACATGACAACTTCAAACAACTCTGAGGAAAATAAAAAAAAAGGATCAGTCTTGTAATAAAAATCGAAGGTGAATAGGGAAGAAAAGCTACCTACAAAGCAGCAATCAAAAACGCTTAAAACTTGAGACTAGAAACAAACCCTACCTGAATAAGGTGTTAGGTCCTGGGGACACTGTGTGGTCAGTGAGACAATTACACTGGCACAGCCTCCCTAGAAGATTGCAGGAGAAAACAAAAGATATTAAACCATATTAGCACCTGGTTATTGCTGTTCATACTTGCTGAGGTACACGGCTATTAAAATCCCAGGTGTACCTTTGTGCCTAGGCCTACTCCACTTTTTATCAGTTCACACAGCCGAGGAATCAGCTCACCCAGGACAGAAACATCCAAGTACTGCAAGCTCTAGAAAAAGGGAAGAGGAAAAAAAATAATAAAATAATGAATGTGACAGACTTCAAGCTGATCTGAAAAAAACATCCTGTACCACGCAGAGATTGTATTGTCCCTGACCTGTGGAGAGATGACCCTGCTGAAATTACTGGAATCAATCAATATATTCCTGCACTCAGGCTTTTTCAAAAGCTGAAAGTATTACACAAGAAAGAATTTCTTTTGAACTGGAAAAGAAGAGGTGCAAAGGGTGCCTATCTTAGGACAAAACCAAACATTTGTCTTGACTGCCTGAAAGCCTGAAGCATTAACAGCCTGACTACACAATGAAATGGCAACAGTCAAGCTTTTAAGTAGGAGAAGGCGAACAGATGGAAAAAGCCACAAAAGTTTGAGAGATATAATTGGTAAACTTCTAATCACTTGTACACTTGATGCTTGTGAGCAAACAAGTCTCACGTAACCAGTACTGTGCAGTACTGTCTGCAGAGGGGAGATTCACCCCATAGCAAATTCAAAGATCATGCATTAACCTTCTCTGAGCTTCTGAGTCAGGTATCCTAACAATTTTCCCTACTGTGAGTAGGGTGAAGGGAGAAAGGAATAACCCACAACATCGCTTACAAGGATACAGTTCACCATCTCCTAGTCTGCCCCAGAACATGCAGGAATAGAGAAGGCTGCTCACAGAACCAGAACATTTTTATGGTACTCCAGGGAAGATGCACTATCCCAGCCTTTCGCTAACAAATCTCAAGCACTGACAAGAACATCACAACTGTCCTGAAGGGGCAGAGATATAGCCAGGAAGAGAGACAGCAGCAGCTGTTCCAGCCTGCAGGGCATCCATGAGTACACTTTTACATGGAACCTTTCATCCCCAACCACTTCACACACTATTTATAGAGAGCACTCCATCTGACACTGAAATGCAGCTCCCCCTGGCACAGACGCCCAACATCCCAAATGCTGCTACATGCAAGAGAACTTGCTGGTGTTATTTTTCCACAAGGAAGAGAATAGCTCTGTAGACTGCACTTCTCCTAAAGCTTGCTCAGTGCTCACACACCCTTGCCTGCTCTCATGTCCCAGGCTGCATGAAGTGTCCAAGCAAAAAACAGGGAGTCCTCTTCTTTAGAAAAAGATAGGTTGGTACCTGGAGACCAGAAAGGTCTACACCAAACCCTACAGTGCAGTGCCTCAGCATCAGGAACTCCTCCAGCAGCAAACTACAGTAACAAACACCAGCTACAGACAGTGCTTTCATTGACAGTGGAGTTTTTTTAAACATCCCCACCATCTGAAGCACAGCCAATGTCCAGGTGAGCTTATCTAAGGCAACACAAGGCAAGTACTAGACAGCATTTGTGTCTGAAGAACAAGGACTTTCGCCAGCCTGAGGCTAGGTGTGCAGCTTTTTTGTTGAACTGTAGGCCAGAGATGAAAAGAAATGGCAAAATGCAAAAAGCAAAATGCATAATTAGCTGAGCTCCCATCCAAGTAAAAGCATTTGTAAGAAGCCCTTTTCATCAAAGAGAGCAGGTTCTCAGGTGGAAAAACATTCTCTCTGATTCCAAATGGCACCACAGCCATTTACAACAGATGGGAAGAGCAAGCTGTGACTAACAGGATAAGACAAATCAGTGTGTGAAAAACATGAACAGACATCCACACAAGGAGATAATAAAACAAAGCCTGAAGAGAAATTCCATAAATGCTCCTACTTCCATTTCCAGTCTCCTATCATACATTCCTTAAACTGGAAACTTCTTGAATCAAACAATTACCATGTTAATGGTTTCCATCATGGGAGATGACTTGACAGCACTAAGTCTGGCACTATCCATTGCAGTCTAAAGAAAAAAAAAAGAGAACAAGAAAATGTTAATTCAACCTGAAAGGCCAACATTAGGTGTAACTCACTACCTCTTAAACTCAAGCCAAGAGACAGCTGATGCTGTAGCTGGAGTACAGGAGGTGCACTATATAATTCTGATATGATGGACAGACAAAAATGGGGAAAACAGAAACTCTGCCCTATTGTTCACTACTTTCTAGTTGACACAAGAGCAGAATTTGCCCCTTTCCTCTTCCCACAATCAAAGTAGCTGAACTTGCTACTCAACAATAGGGTTCCAGTTATTTCCCCAGAAGCCTGTGACTGATTAATATGGTTCTTTGAGATAGATTACAAGGACACTACTGAAACACCCAGCTCCAGCCTGCACTGCTACAGCATGCCTTCTAATTTATGTTACAAGTCATCACACAATTAAACCCCTAGGAAAAGGAGTAGCAAAGTCTGACAGCACATGTGCATTATTAGACTCTGCCTGTTTCACAGTTGTACATGGTGCTGAAGTAATGTTTAATTGCTTGTTACCAAAGTTGTTCTTCACTTTCTGAAATACATGGAAATCTAGGAACTAAAAAAAATCCTAACACTTCCTTGTCCCAGCAAAAAAAAAACCAACAAAAAAACAACAACAAAACAACCCAAACCTGTCCATCCAGATTCCAATGATTAATTCTTTTAGTAACCCGTTAGCCATTCTTCTTTACCTCTACCTCTCAAATCTGCTACTTTCTGGTCAAGAACAGAATAAATGCAATTTTTATCTTTGCTATTTCTGCTCTGTTGATAATTCCCTTTAATATTTGCACTTACTTTATCCTGATCTGTTGCACAGAGGCTTAAGTAACTGAGGACCTGAGGCTCCAGTGCACTCAAGGCCTCCAGCAAGGCTGGGATAAGTTTTGGTGCATGAGGTTTCAGCATAGATCCAGCACTTTTACTGATCTTCACAAGAGTGTTAATGCTAGAAGAAGCAAGGAAAAATCAACACAGAAACAGTTTTGGTTGAAAAAAATCTCTGGTATACTTTAATACAGTACCAAAAAATGGCTAATTAATGGCCAATTCAGATCACTATCTATACATTGTTCTGATTAGGTGGTAGCAGATCTTAGCCCTGGGCCTCTAAGCCACTCTATGCTCTGCATGGAGACTGCTTAGATTAGCCAGGGTATTAAAAAGGGCAAGGAGTACTACAGACTACTGTAGGAACAAATAACATGTTTCAAAAAAGGTTCTGAGAAAAGTCAGTCAAGAGAAATCAATTGCTTCTTCCTAAGAAAAGCACAATTACAGTGTGTTGAGATCGTTCTGTACAGATCCCATTTGTCGGTCTAAAATCTTTACATCTCTCAGACTGCATTTTGACAGTATTTTCAAACCTTAAAAAGGATGAAAAAAAAATTCACTGTTTGTTTAGACCTTCCTTAACCTTCCTACGTAATCACAATCAATAAAAGAAAATTGTTTCTCAGGAGACCAGCAATGCTCCAGGTCTGAAGTAAATGAAGAAATAAGTAAGGCTCCAAAGTGACAAGCATAATAATTCCCTACATACCAAGGGACATCAAACTATTAAAATGCATAACACATATCTGAGCAGTGTGAACAAATGCATTTGTCTCTGCAATATCTGCTGTCATTAGTCACATCTAGACATGAAATAAGACCTGTCTTTTCCAGGAACTATCATGGGACTTTTTTTGTTTGTTTACAAGTAGATGAGATGCTACTTCTAAATGATCTTGAGCAGAAAACCTCTTGAAGATCAGTTTGCCTCTTGTACCTGGACAAAAGAACTCTCTCCTAAGAAATGAATCTGTACATCTGCAGAAAAGGGAGATATTTCAAGGTCAAAGCATATAACTTTTTAATACTGTTGTCTCCATTTGTTTAAATAAGATGCTTCCAAAATATAAATATAGCTTCCTGTTTCAGTGGGTTCAATATGAAGGTTGTTTTGGGCAGAAGTTTGTGACTTCAAACACAAAAAATGTTCTGCAAGTGAACTGAATAAGCTAGGTATCTTTGGCACAAATCACAGAATCATCAAAGCTGGGAAAGACTACTAAGATCATCTAGTCCGACCACCAACCCACTCCTACCATGCCCAAATCATACATACCCTCAACCCAGCAAGTTTGTAGGCTGCAAAACTAACCTGAGAGACCGGACTTCAGCAACTGTGCTGACTATTCCTTTATCTAGGAGACAAGGGAGCAATACAGCTACTGTCTTCTGACCAGCAACTCCTTTGGAGGGATCACACATTTTCACACAAACCTGGAGACAGATGAGAATTGCTGTTACAAGTATGTACAAATTTCCTGCTTGGATTTAGTCAAAGCACCTTTTGAGCCAAACAGAAGCCAAATGCAACTGCACAAACTGCTTACAGTGAAACCCAAGCTCTGCCACGTTTGTGCTCTCCAGAAAGTACTCAGACCCTAAACCATGTTCTTAAAGATGCTTCAGCTACAGTCAGCTTTCAGAAAAGGCAAGTTCAAAGCCACATCTAAGAGGTGCTGATCTGCACCTAAAGGGAAATGCACTACATGATCTCTCAGCTCAGAACAGCCCTTCTCATCCACACAGATTCAACCCTCGGGCTGCAAAATCCCATGTCAGAGAAGACTCTGCAATTGTAACAGCAGTGTGTTTGGACCAGATCACCACTTCTGTCATTGAAATTGCATGCTGCATACATCACAAAAGTTATGATTTCAAATATAGTTCTTATGATCTGTTACTATTTCCACTGATTTGACCTCTTAGTAGAATAAACAGCACATTAAGTGATATGCAGAGTATCCCCAGCATATTCTGTCAGTGGTTGCATCCAACAGTGAAGTTCAGACTGGACTACATTGTTTCACAACAGGTTTTACTGGGCTTGGTCAGCTACATCTCGCTGCAGTTACAGAATGTTTCCTTAGACCTCATGAAGTGGGAAAAAGAAGATTAGGAGAGAGAACTACCAGTTCTGTATCTCCCTCTTGTGGCTGTACAGAACTTAGCACTGCATTATCCTCAAACACCAGAACTCCACCGACATCAACAAAAGTAAGGAGGAGTATGTGGCCAAGCTTATTACAATTGCCTTTTAAGATACTGTTCTGTTTATTACTCTTATACTAGACAATTCTCTAAGATGACAGCCTGTTGTAAAAGGCCATTCTTTGAGAGATGAAGAGGAATGATTATCACAGACATCCAGAACATGCATGTGTGTACAAGTGACAAAACAAGTTTTTTACCTTACTTAAGGTTTTTAAGGCTAGTTCTGCTGCTTTTCGCACAGACTCCTAAAAAAAAAACAAACAACAAAACCACCAAATAACATTATTATTAGTTTTACAGCTTCTATATAATGATGCATACATACCAGTAAGTATAACAATAGTTCTGTTAAGAATGTATTCATGGCTGAAACTTACAAATCTTCAAAGAAACTTCATAGCAGCAAGTAAGCAGTCAAATCAGCACTGACCTGGTGGCACATGACACCACTACCAGTCAAAGTCTCACTTTACCTGCACTGATGAATTAACAAGTATTGAGCAAAACTCCTGCACACTGAAACACAATCACTGGCATTGGTAACTTCTTTAGATGCTCTCAGAATAATCTGGGCTGTCACAAATGGACTTTCTCAAAGTTTGTTTTCCAGATGAAATTTAGAAATTGGTGTCCCATGAACCCATTCCAAAAGGCCGCATGCAGATAGCTGATCTGCTCTGGAAGCTAGTATTTTTCATTAGCAATAAGGCAGAACATTCTGTGCAAGTTGGTTTGAGTGCCCCAGAACATTTTTGAACACAGTGAATTTACTAGTATAAGAGCAACTTCCTTGTTCACAGCACAGTTTGGGAAACAATCCAGCCCTGCTTTCGCTGGAAAATCTGGATGCACAGAAAACACAGGCTCCAGCATGGGAGGACCTGAGGACTCTGACTTCCAATCTGCAAGGCATTTAAGCACACAAGCAGACAAAAAAAAAAAAAAAATGTTTCTATACTTGAGAATATACTGAGTAATTCTTTCATATCCAGGAAAAAATGCTGAACCTTCAAGAGTAGCAGCAGGAATGAAAGCTAACACTTAAAAACATGAGGAAAAACACACATAATTCATTAGAGAGCATGGAAATTTTAACTGCAAAGGGCCTGAACCTTTAGTTTGCTTAACACATAACAACCATTAGCTTTAACTCAATTTCTCAAAGAATCTCTTCTAAATACCTCAAAGTTTGATCACTACTTTCCATTGAAGATTCCAGTTCAAATTACAGTTCCATTACCTTAATGTCATCTTGCACTCTAAACATAACTTCCCAGATTTCTGGAAGCTTGTCTATGATGTCATCCAAAGGCCTTCCTCTTAGCAGGTCATTCAGTGCAAGACAGCTGCAAACACAGAATCTCATTTCCATCACATGGTATTTCTTTGATACGGGTATACACACATTTGTAAACACAAGTAAATTATTTAAAAAAAAAAAAAAGAACTGTTTACACTTCTTATTTTCCCCAAACCCTAAACCTGTTATAAGAATGCCTCCTTTAGCAGAAGAGACAAACACCCAGCTAGACAGGTGAAATGTGAAACAGATGACAGCAATAAAAAAGGCCGCTGTGGTAAAAACTGCTGTTGAAAACATTCCAGTTAGGATATTGTTTCAATTTTTTTTCTCCAAGTACAGGACAAAAAAACCTCACAACAGTCTGAAGACTGGAACTGAAATAAAATGGAAGTTCTCAAAACAGTGTAACCATAGACTGATATAAATAAAAAACATTTATTAAAAATGCTCTTCCAAGCAGCATGCTGCTGTCAAGTATGTATATAGACAGACTACCAATATTTTCTAATGTTAAGCAATACTTCGGCCCCACAGATAGCCAAAAACTTTGTATGCAGATAGCTCCTCCTTTGTGGAATGTTGTCTAGCATTATGTTAAATTGCATGCAATAAAAATTTTCAGGCTCAAAGAAGCAAACTGCTTTAAGATTTTATCACTCTCAAGTGTGAACTCCAAGGCCAGGATCTATCCTGATAGAAGGACATGCCCTCCTCCCACACAGACTTCTTTAGATTAGCAGATTTATTGTAAAGAGCTCAAGAAAACTCTGTTACTTCCCCATCAATACCTGGATTCCCTGATTCTCCACAGACTGCTAGTTAGGTTACTGATCAAATCATCAAGAATTTCCTTCATATACTTATCAACCTGTAATTAAAAAGAAAGGAATATACTTGAGACAAGCCTAGAACATGCATCTGTTGTGCTCTCTTATGAAAGATCCTAATGGACAGTATTATATGACTTCAGTCACAGCAGATGAACCAATGCTTGCCAGAGCTGGCTCTGTGCAAGTTCATTTTGACTTTGCTTTAGAAGTGCCCTTCTTTGCACTGCTTCAGAGCTTAGGGCTAGGGCAGGGACCACAATGAAAAATTAAAGTTCTTCAGTCCTTTTCAACAGAACTGTTTAGATGCAGCACTAAACATGCATTATAGCAGAAGCAGTTGTACTCTGCCCAAGGATCAGTCAATTACTTCATTCTGAGATTAGCCATGACATGAGAAAAAAACTTGCAAATCCAGCTCCAGTTCTTTAAGATCCAGAGTCAGGGCATCTTAAGAAGTCACTTATGCCTGAAACATGCCTGGGAAAGAGTTAATCTCAAATTGATGAAATAATCTCTTCCCATAGGTTTCTTCCCACTCTAGAACTGAGGAACCACATTTAGATGCTCTTGCTCTAAGGGATGCATCTTCAACTATAATGACTTCTCAAGAACTTCTCAAATGCAATGTCAAAGCAATATCACAGTGAGGAAAGACCTTCATGTCAACTTTAACACTGGCCACACAAAGTCTATTTTATCCTTTCACAAACAAGAGGAAGCAGAAAGCCTTTGTGCATTCCTCACCTCATCCTTGGGTTCAACCACATCTTTCTTTAGGACAATGTCTAATTCCTTTTTACACACTTCCTCATTTCTTAAGACACAGCTTTCCCATAAGGACCTCTGAAACACTCCCAGGTTAGTAGGAACCCACCACTGTTGTTTACAGCAACTCACCATCGATTTGTCAGTGACCAAGGCATTCCAAATGCTGGTCATTGCTTGCCGAATGCCCAGGTTGGGGTCAAACTGGTAACGGTAAAGCCGAGGAAGAAGCTGGGGCAAAAACGGAGCCAGCTGCTCTCCAGCCTTGGCAGCTATCACATTGAAACCAAAAGCTGCTCCCTGAAACGATGACAGACGAACATTTGGTGAAACCATTTACTCACCACTCAGTTATCACTCCTGGGCACACCAGTCAGTGGCAAGGCTGACTGACAGTCTAGATAACAAGAGAAGAAGAAGGAGAGCAGTACCGGTACAAGCTCTTGCCAATGCTACAGTGTCAGAAATACATCAAGCAGACAGTCACCATCAGGAGATGAAAAGACACTTCTATTTCAGCCCTTCCCACACCACACCCTCCAACTTTTTTTTCAAGATATCATTTGACAGCTTATGGCAAAGCTGCAAGGATTTGAGTACGTTTTTCCAAAATAAGCTCTTTCTGAAGGAAGGCCACTGCTTCCCTTCAACTCTGCTGCATTCAGAAGATCTAGAATAACTTATGAACTGAAAAATTAACCAACACTATCTTAACCATGCAACTTACGTTTCTGGGGATTACTGGTTTGCACATGGCCTTATTTATTTCAAACTCAAGCATTCTTTCATACTATTTCTTTTTTTCCCTACAGAGCACTACTGTCAATTACGACACAGTGGAACTGATGCTCATCCATGAAGCGTCATGGAATTTCGTAAGACAGCTTGAAAAGAGGCTGCCTCTGCATTACCTTTGAGTAGTTTGTGACTGCACTCAATGACTTCCTCTACATTTCCTGACTTGACATGTCAAAAGCTGCCACTTAAAACCTCAGTTACAGAACTACTTCACAGGATAGAAAGTACTTTATAGACTGTGACCCAGACAAGACAAACTCACAGACAGGACCACTGCTGTGATGGTGCAAGGAACCATTTAGCAAGGTCCTGCAAATCTTGCTCCACTTCACTCTTCAGTAGAGGCGCCCCAGTGTTGAGAGAGGGAAGTCTTGAAGGATGTGCTGACCTGCCAAACACTGGATGGAAGCTAATGCTGGTGCTTGATTTTTGCACTAAGTAGCACTTCTCAGAGACTCTAAACCTCAGGTGAGGAGCACAAAAGAACATGAAAGACGAAATACAGAAAATGTGGCCTGCTTGGTATTTTTCACATAAAAGAGCATCAAAGGTGCTCTGCATACTCCCATGGACTGAACAGCTTCCTCCTATGTTTAGGAAAAAACAGTGAAAAAGACAGTTGCCAAGCTAGAACTCTAAAAAGTACACTTAAAATTTATTATGCTCCTGTCTTGCCCTACCCTAAGAAATGGGTCCAGTATTCTTCTGACTTTGCTAGGAGTCCCAGTAGTTTTAAAATATTAAGGCTTTATTTTTGTTAAGTTAAAAAGTGAGATTATTTTGGCAACATTGGTTAAACAGCGTATTTTCAACTGAGTTTCTAGTAACCAGCTTCTGAACAATTTTTGTTCCACTTTCTTATGCAATAAAGCTCATTTTCTTTAGCATGTGAAAATTTACCCAGTTTTGAAAATACAATCATACTGTCCAAACACATCAAGATCTTGCTTCTGAATGCTCAAAATGCAAAAAAGAAAGGATCACAGCTAGCTCATAGTGGAATACAGGATAATAAAACCTGTGATACCAACATTACATTGTAAGAACTTAAATCTAAGTTTGTTTCTCATGCTTCTTAATTTGCATTGAACAAGACACCGAAGCACTAACACGTGGCCTTCACATGCAGTTATCTATGGATCACAGAACTGCTGTGAGAGAAATGCAGTCACTGTCTCACAGAAGGAATACAAGTGATGCAAAAGAAGGAAATTACCTTGCGAGAATTCCACATGGCATGATGGTTGGCCAGATTCATGAATTTATACACCAGATCAGGCTGATTGAGATCACTAGCAAGTGAACAAAGCTCCTTGTAGGTAGAAAGACCTTGACTTCAAAAAGCAGAAGAGAAATCCAGTTATTTTTAGGGAAATCATTACTTATAGCAGAAGAAATACCATAATAGTTAACAGTACACTCTGTGCCTATTGACCATTGTCATTTAACTTACCCATCTGGGGTTTTGCTCAAGCCACCCTGAAACACCACAGTTTCTCCAGTCATCTCATGTTTGGCTCTATTGGAAAAGAGGTCCAGTATTAGCCATACCAAACTCTAACCTTGAATGTACTGCTCACTACTGAGCAAGTTAATTTGTTTTTCCCTGTTACTCAGTAACTTCCTATCCTCTCCAGACCCACAAATGAAAACAAATAAATAAATATTAAACAAACAAACAAAGATGAACCAACCAAAGGAAAAAAGACAATATACATCAGTGCAAAACCACACTGCAAGAAATCTCATCAGCCTATGTCATGTGTAAAGTTAATGAGAGATGGCAGAAAGCTAAGGGCTTCGCTGTGTAGTCAGAAGCCAAGCCAAAACACTGACGGCTTATTTCAGACCAGATGCAAGCTACATCAGTGGAAAGCACTTCTACTTCAGAATGAAAGAAAAAACAACAAAACATTTCCACACATCTGATCTTCTCCTGTTCACCCCTACTGAATCTCCTACGCTTGCAGATTAGGTTTTTGTCACCAAGTTAGAAAGGAAGGCTGATAAGAGCACTTCCAACACATTCAACATGATTAACAGCCAGCAGCTCTGCAACACCACAATTTTTTGTGCTAAAGTAAACATGTGACTATTAACAATTCTCCTCAGCAAAGCATATGCTTGTGCAGACAAAAGTAAGATTCTACTTCTACAACACTGATACTGTTCAGAATCACTGCAGGAGCTCACTGTCCTCTGCAATTACACAGTGCAGCAAGGAGGAAACCACACCCAAACTGATTTAAACTGCTTGAATCAGGACTGAACCATTATTTAGTAGCTTTGTTAAATTCAGAACAGAACAAAACTGGAATAGCTCCACTCACAATAAACCCAGGCTGAATTAAGAAATATCGCAGTTTGACTTCCTGGCAGTTTGTGGATAGTGGTTTCTCCCAGGCACAAGGCATCTCTCTCATACAAAAGAGGCACATTTTTGTTCCCATCAGACATGTAGCTTACAGTACTTTTTAAGTCACACCGTACCTTTTCCCAGTCATAAGGGTATCAACAAGCGTGGTGACTAGCTGTTGCTGATCCTGTTCACTTCCTAGTTCATATATCAGCCCAAGACCTTTTGAAGCAACATCCTGACTGAGCTCTGCAAGAGATTTCACAAAATGAAATTAAAGATAAGCATGTGAGTAGTAATAAACAAATTTAAATTACAAGATCCAATAGAAAAAATCATGATTAAGAAACAAAAGCTGTGTGTTGCAGTCTACAGTTCTCTATTTCAGAGCAGATCTAGTCTGGCAATACAAGCTTTGGATTCCAAAGCATCAACTTGTTCCTGCTCCATAAATTGACATCTTCATATTAACATTGTCATTGGTGGCTTTGAAATAGCTGAGAGCATTCAAAGAGCTGCCATTATTCAGACTTGCTACAGCCCCTGAAGTTCAGTAAAACAGTCCCTTTTTTAACTTTGGTGAGCT
Source organism: Tetrao urogallus (assembly GCF_951394365.1). Taxonomy (NCBI): domain Eukaryota; kingdom Metazoa; phylum Chordata; class Aves; order Galliformes; family Phasianidae; genus Tetrao; species Tetrao urogallus. The sequence goes on along the minus strand of NC_136816.1, from coordinate 4,763,564 downwards.
CTGGTTAGTCCACCGGATGCCATCCTTTCCACTAGTTGCCATCACTAGACATAAAAGTCAAACATTTTTTGTTTAAAAATGGATTAGAGTTACTGTCCATATAGAACTCTGTGATACTTCTGCCCAGAGCAAAGCAGAAGCAGCAGATTGAACAGTTTCTGTTATTACGGCCTGCGGAAGAAAATGCAGAAGTATAATTATACTCTCATTTCTACAAGATCTAGGAAAGAAAATTTCTGAAGTAACAGAAATGGTAATTTTTTTTTTTTTTTTTTTTTTTTTATGGACAAGTTTTAGTACACACTGACAGAGAGGGTGAAGCTGACTTTCTGTTTGTTGTAGATTCCCTTTAACTTTTTAGGGCCTCACTAAAAGACAAAACTGTTGTGGTAGTACTTACCATCACTATCTGACAGAATTGAAACGAATGCACTTTGAATATCCTTGAGGTAAGACTGAAAGATGAGAAAGAAAGATATGATTTGTATCATCTCAAGACAGTCCCTAACAGACAGACAGAGGTAACCATATGAATAGGGTTGTCTATTTGAGCTGTAACTATGACACAGAAAGCGTCATTCTTTTGGACTGGTAAGCAGCTGCCCGTCCTTCATTCACAGAATGTAAGTTATTTGCCCAGCACCTTTTTATAGCTACTGTGTTATTAGTAAACCACACAATTTCTTCTCCTCATTTAATACATACCAGTAACGTGGCATAAATGAGGCGTCTTCTAGGCAAGGGACATCAAACTAGAGGATTTTGCTACTCCAGCAATATACACTGTTAGATCAGTGTAACATCATACTAGCTCTATGTAGGGAAAGGACGTTTTGGTTGAGAATGCTTTTTTTCTTTTTTCAGTTGGGAATGCTTTAAGTGCCTCCTTGGATAGCAACATCCACACCTGGTGATTCTCATCACACAAAAGCACTATAAGTGCAAGATTTTCAAACCACAACCAAAAATACCAAGCACATGAAACATAACTTCTGCTTGGTAACAAAGCTGTGATGAATTCTGTGGAACAAGTTCATGAAATTACACCTAGCTCTTCACTTTCTTCACCTCTTAAACTGCCTTTTAGTATTTTCCAAAAAGAAATCCTAACAACTATACTGATACCCATCTCTTCTTCCTAAGGAAAGATGTACTGGCACTTCATCTTACAAAACAGATTTACACTGCGCATACTCTGACTTGAGTGCAAGTCAAATGTTTGGAAAGATGCTAAACAGCTTTGTTAGTCTGACAGACATGATGTCCCACACGACGAAAAGATAAGTCATGACTCAAAGGTCCGTAAGGACTGCAGCAGCCCTGGGGATAACAAGGCAATAGAAGTGAAATAGAATTAAAGAGAAAAGAAATGGACAGAAAGGAAGCAAGCAGCAAAAATAGGGATAAGGAGCCAGTGTCAAGAAATGGACATATTCCTTACCTTAATTGCTTTGTGTGTACTCAGCTTCTTCACCATTGACAGAAGCCAGATGCAAGCTGCTTGCCTAACATGTGGGTTAGGGCTGATAATGTGCTTGTTCAAAATTAGGTCTAGGACCCAGGGAACCAAATCATTTACCTTCAGATCTACATGAAAGAAAGGTAGAGAGGAAGAAGGGAATTTTCAGAGTCAGACATGCTTTTTTTTTTTACTTTCATACAATACAACATGTAGCAGCAATGTAAAAACTACTCACAAGTGAGTAAGGAGGTGAGGCCTTATCCTCTGCTTATTCAAGAAAGATGTACAGTGTAGCTTCTGGGAAACTGTTTCTCTTAAAAGAAATTCTGAAGAGAGCTCTGCTAACCATATAGTGATAGTGCTTGTGGCCCAGAAGAGTGTGAGTATAGAAACACTCATACTGTGTACAATCCATTGCGCTTTTTTTTTTTGTAGCATGTGTGTTCAGACACAAAAATCCTGGAGTAAATGCAGGGTTTGGCTCTGCCCCACCCACCATGCTCCCCTTTGTGTTCACTTGAGATCTAACACATCTCTGTCAAGTGGCAATGAATTAGATTTCATAAAAAAGCTATTTAAAAATCACATGAAATACTGTTTTCTATCTACTCCTTCATATCTACCCTTTGAGTAGATGGACTTGAAGTGGTGAAACAACTTGTTTACAACTCAGTATTGCAGAACAAAGAGCAAAGCACAGTGTAAAATGTCTCTTACTTCTACTATTAATCGAACACACCAGATAATAAAGCCAGTGTTAAGCCACAACTGTGAGATTTCACATTTCTCAACCTAGACCTTTGTATAAGGAAGACATACCTGGGGCAGGGATATATTCCTCCTCTGTGACTGTCCACGCATCACGTGCAGCCACCGAGCTGGTTCCTACAGCAGCACTGGTAATAGCTTCACCCACAGTGAACTGCAGTTCTATTTGTTTGGCCTAGGAAACAGTAGAGCCTCACTGACTACTGACTGAATGAACACCACAAGTTTCGGCACTTAATGCAAAAACCCACAGCCCATTTCTCAGTCCCAGTACTCAGCACTGATTTACAATATCACACTTTTGGTGAGCTTCTAAGACTACCTTGTGACTCAGATCCCTTGGAGCTGATGAAAGCAGTGCTGACGTCAAGCACTCCAAATTGAATAGTAAGAGCTAAAGCAAGAATTTGCCAATCTCTACGCAATATAAAGAACAGGAAAAAAAAAAAGAAAAAGGGATAGGATCAAAACAAAGTTTAAACAAGATCACCAGTCATTAACAAAAGTTACCATGACTCTAACAAATGAACACTCTTTTTCCCACATGGAAACAATTTAGCCGAAATTTTGCTTTGCTTTCTGTCTTCCTTCCACAATTTCCTTAAGCCCTGAGGAACAGAATGCGTAAAACTCTGCCAATTTTTTTGTCCGTCTTTGTGGTGAATTTTTATCTCTTAAGAACTGACTACTACATCTGCTGAGTACCACTGCTCTCTTTACTCTCTGTAAGAACAAAACACTCATGTAATTTGGACAAGCAAGCCTTTAGCTTCCTGCAATCTAAGATAAGTTGTTTTTCAGTTGTTTTTTTTCCCCTTCAAGTGCATCATTTATAAAGGAAGCTTTATTTATAAAGGAAGTAATGTCCCTGAACATTTCCAGGTCAGAAACACTCAAAAACATGATTTTGTAGATGTATACACAATGTTCTTGCTATTCTTGCTTGTTTGATCACATCAGACCGAAAGACTCTGCAAATTCAGTTTGTTTCATACTCAATAGATGCTTCTGCAATGCTGAATTCTATGCGAGTATGAACAAGAAAGAAAGATAAAAACAAGCTAACGTAAAGAAAGATACTAAAAATCTCCCCGACTTTTAATTTTGCAGCCTGGAATATGGAAATACATATAACAGCTCTGTAGCACAGCAAAAGAATGCAGTGCACTACTGGTGGACTTAGGCTGACAACAGATCTTCCTATAAATAAAGCTTCTAATTCAAGTGAGTTACACCAGCGGATGTACTTCTGATGGAAAAGAACATGTATTTATATTACCACCTCATAGGATACACTTGAATGGCAAAATACAGACTTATGGAATCACTACTAAAAGCTGTTAATGTTTACTGTGTAAAGGTAGTCCCCTTGAACCAAGGACACATACTTCATCTCAAAGACTGGGGCACAGATCTTAGCAGGCAAGCTTTTAAACCGCGGCATAAAACATTTTAGAATTTTACACGCCCCAAACCTATCTCAGCTCTCTACTCCATTCCAGCTTTAACAAAGTTAGAAGCACTACAGATGACAGCTTCTTCATAAAACTGTCTCCAGAACACACAAAAAATATTCAAATGGAAATACTGATGAAAACAATATGCACTAATTTCTCACCTCCACAGAATCCATCAAACCTTGCAACAGTAGCTTTTGGTGGGGGAAATCTCCATCTCCCACAGGTAAGTAACCCAACGTTTGTATTGCTCGTTCCTTCATCTAAAATACAAAGAAAACCAACAATAATATCCTCTTCCTGTAAGTCCAGAAGATATACTTTCAAACTTCTCCTCACCTTCTTGCTGAAGTTTCACTTAAGGTATTTGAAGTTAATATGCAGTACACTTATTAGCTAATTGCTGTTTCTCTCTTCCAAAACACGGTTTTCCGTATGACACAGAGCAAAATAAATGTCATTGTTATGTTTGACAATTATTCTCCAGAAGACATTCCTGTTTTCCCTGAATTAAAATTATCCCTTTTTATAATTTTCATCCCATAAGCTCCTGCTTGGTATGTAGAAAGCACATACAAACAACTGCTGGACAACACCAGATACTCTGAAAACGCTTATTCCAAATCTGACTCACTAAAGCCAACAATTAGTCCTAGTCCAAACAGGTTCAGTAGTGAATTCTTTAAAAAACTGGCTGAGTTGGACAGGTAATACATTCCAGAAATGAACAAGAACCATAACAATGTAACAAAATCTTGCCTTATTTGTTTCCTTGCTGGAAGGGATTCGGGCCAGTAAGCTTTCAACAAGTTTCAGCTTTGTAAAGCCCGTGCCTTCACTGGGGATTGGCAAGGGGCCATTTCTGCCAATCTCCCCCAGAGCAGTGCAAGCAGCCACCACAAGAAAGGGAGAGGTGCTGTCCAGAAAAGAACCTACAGGAGAAAATAAACAGGATGACTTGGATCGCGTTTTATTATCTAACTGAGAGTAAATAAGTAACAAGGTGCTTATTTCCTTTACAACAGACAGGAAGCATTATGCTCCAACAAAATCAAAAGGTGAGGAGACAGTGGGAGGAGTCTTGGCAATAGCACCACTGCTCACTGGGCTATGTTGGTCAGTGAGCTAAGAGGCCATCTAACTCATGCTGAAAAGGGTTATATCCATACACCTAATCACATGGTAGTTTCATAGGCTGTAAACTGTATCATACAAAGTGAACTCAGGATGAACAGCATCTAACATCTCAGAGAAGTCTTCAGCCTGCAGCAGTTTACAGACAACGGTTACATGCAGCAAAGTGTCGGGTGGAAGTTACCTATTGTCTCTGTTGTTGACTTTATGAGCTGCTCTTGTTCCGGCATGACTGAAGTGTTTGGCTGTTGTATGTCATGTAGCTCCATTGCTCTGATCTTCCCATTGGCCAAGTACCTTCCTATTGTAAATCCCAAAGCCAACAAGGATCCATGTTGGACCTCCGGGCTCTACAGACAGAACCAACAGTGCAGAAAAATCTCATTTTCAATGTAAGTAACACTTTCCACAAAGCACTGATTTAAAAACACACATAGATGAGCCAGCTGGGAAGAAAGCTGAGATCTTACATACAATACAACAAGAGTTTGATATTGCTAGTGCTCTCTGATAGAGTCTTTTAGGATAAATTAACAGAACTATTAGAGACTCAGGAGGACAGACTTAGAAGTTAGCATCAGAACTCACATTCCTAAAGTCTTCCCTTGGAGGCTAGGCCAGAAAAAAATCAAACCATGATTTTTAAGTACAGACTTATCTACATGGGTCCTTTGTACTTCAGCGAGCCACCTACACTGCAGTTCTTACTGAACCACTGAAAGATCTCTGCCACTCTTACCAGCACAGAATGAACTGTTTTTGTACGTCCATCAAAAACCAGCAAAAATGTGTGCTAACATTTTCTTGTTCTAAGATTACAGCCCTCTTAGTTGTAAGCCATGGGTCTACAGAAAATCAGCCATGGCTTCACAGCCTGCTGGTAAGCAGACCACCGGGACAGAAAGGAGTTGGCTTTGCTACTGCAGAAGCTGCACGCTCTGTACAATTGTGCAATGATGTTGCCTTGCATCACGGCCAGCTTTCAAAGACTCAAACCAGGTCTGTCAATTAATACACAAAATAACCAAAATTTCTTGTCAGCATTGGTCTGTTTCCTGAAATGTAAAACGTAAAATTTCTGCAGACAAAATGAGATTAAAAAGTTTTGGGAAAATGCAACTTAGACACACTGATACTTTCCTTCACTTTCAGAATTCAAGACACTGGCAAAGAAATATGCCCCTTATTCATCTCTCCAGATAAGAAATTTTCTCAGCTCCTTCCCCATTCTGTAAGTGGCAAAAAAATGGAGAAAGATATGGACAAGGGGAGGGAGATGGACAAACAGTGAAAAAAAAACACCATGCAGATGGGAGACAGTGCTAGGGGAGGAGGAGGTCTGCCGAGCAGTCTCTTATGGGGTGAGAAGAAGCTGGGCTTCAACCAAGCCCCAAGGCAATGAGATGCTGTAGGGCCAGTGGCTTAGCTAGGGGAGGGGAATGAGTAAGGAGACAAGATCTTCCTCCTTCTGTGGGTGCCTTAAATTGCCCAGAAATACGGAATTAGGGAAGTGTTGGTGATAAGTAGTTTGCTCTATTACCATTCAGTGAGACAAGGTATATCTAAGGGAGTAAAACTCATAAGCATGTGACTGAACTGGCTCTACTTTATGAGAAGTGTCTCAAGAAACCCTCTTATTAAACTGAACAGCTTCAGGGATTAATTTATTTAGAAATCTGTTCCACTCACCTACAGCAAAAATCCCTTCCAACACCCAGCTAGAAGCCAGCTAGTTAATTTTACACTCAGATTAAAGCTAATACATCCTGAACACACTGTAAGAGGTTGAGACTTCCCATCAGTTATATGACACTGAAAAGCCCAGCAGGAAGCAGACAAAGGAAGGTAGTTACATGATTGTCTTTTGTCATCTTGATCAGCTGCTCCACAGAGGTCCTAAGCTCATTCCCAGACATTGTAGACAGCACTACAGAATAGAACAGGGCAGCGAGCTCACGCATTTCTTCTTTGTTTGTGTTCATCAGGCCCTGCAAGAATTTTTTAGTAAGAAACAAAACATGGTATCAACTAGTGTTCATGCAGAACTCCTAACTGCATGGCTACAACAGCCATGCAGTGGCATAAGCAGTATTTAATTCTTTAAATTCAGAGTATTATCATTTAGTAAGAAACAAAGCGCTCAATACAAAGCATTGATTGCACATTAACCTTTAGCAGGGATATTACCAGCAGCCCCAGAAGGGCTACTCACTGATTCTCAGATAAATAGCTGACTGAATGCTTTGCTGAATTTTGTTTTCAGAGAAAAGCTTCCATATTTCACATACACATGAAACTTACAAAGAAATAAACAAGAAAACCCACCAAACCTGCAGAAATGCAAAGACACTTCCCTCTCTCCCCCCCCCAACACAGGCTTCAGTCTCCCTTTTATTAATCAAATGGAAACATCTGTAGAGGTCAAACCACTGAAACACAATGTCGACACAAAAAAAAATGCACAGCTGAGGAAATCACAGTGTAAATTTATCCATTTTGTATTAGAGATCATCTGACATTTAAAATTGTTAAAAGGTCGAATTTTTGAAGCCTCAGACCATTTGATAAGATAAAACTAATAGCAGAGGTCAGATTACGTGTATAATGCAACACACTCACATGAAAAATTCATACTTTAAGCTTTCAATAATTTAGTTCATCAGTAGTAATATAGATGTGAACCAAGTGAAAAAAAACAAACCCAACAAACAAGATATGAGATCTGTCAAGCTCTTGAAATATAACTCCAATTTCAGCTGAAAACATGTATCAGATCATGTTGCTGACTTCTAACAAGCTCCTGGAACTGTTCTCTCCACTTGGCACAGTGAAATTACAAAGGATAATTTACAACTGGAAACTTGGTCATATCACTTACTATCCCTAGAAGCTTGCAAATGGACATGAGACCAAAGAAAAAGATTTTCCTGCAAATGAGAAACAGTAATGAAGAGGATAATGTTTTTAATCCTGTTCTTTGAGGGTGATATTTGGACTTAAATGAGGTGAAGTAAATTGCATTCAACGCAGCGCAGGTTTCAGTAGGACAAGTAATTAGAACACATTTTAAGCTTTTCTGTTGACAGATTCCCCAAACGCAAGAAGTGGCAATCTGTAATAGCTTAGCAAATCCTGGATGCTTAAACAGGATGAAGAGAAAAGAATTCAAACAAAGGTGAGTTCTCTTTGGCTTAATATCTCCAGTAGGCTTCACTTTATCAACTCTTTGTACAGAGCTAATAAACAAGCAAACAACATAAAAACAACATTCCATAGGACAGGCTCTAAAAGAATCACAGACCTACTAATCTCATTTTCTGGTAAGACTTTTACATCTTCTAACTGGAACATTCTCATTTATATACAGTTCCTTCAAAAACTTGCAGACTTATGTTCTTGGTTTTCTTTTGGTGTTCAGCACATTTCTGATCAAGGAAATACTGACTGACTGTCCCAGAAGGATCACTGATATATGTTACACAGAACACATAAGTAAATGAACAAAAGCAATAACATCAAAGAATCAAAAAAATACTTTTTCCTACCCTGCTTATATAACGCTGAATGAGGTGGTGTTCAGTCCAGGTAAAAATAACAGATTTGGAATTACGTGTATATTTGACAAATAAAGCTCCATTTCACCATGGGAAAATGCTCAATTTTGCTAATGCCAAATGTCTCTAACATGCTCCCTCCTCACTCCCTCTGCCCTCCCCCAAACAAGTTACAGAAAAAAATAAACAAAACTGGCAGGTTTCAACACACCCTTATCCAATCCATTTTGTCTACAAATCTGGCGGCTAGCTTCTCTGGATACACTGAAACAACTTCCAGAAGACAATACATGACTGGCAAACCTGAAAAGGAATTAAAGAATCAGGTTATTTACAAGAATAAAACAATCCTCAATAAAAAACTATAAAATGTACCAGGTATTTTAAAGTACCTGCTTGCAATTCACTAGGGATAACAAACAATACATTAACGTCAGGGTATCGTATTTCTTAGAGATATTAGATAAATAGTAGCAAACATTGTGGTAGAAACTTCTTCTGAAGGCTTTCAAATGCTTGAAGATTACAATTGTCACAGATATATAGTTTTTGGGATGAGGAAGACAATATTCACAGGCAAAGAAATTGCTGTAGACAGCTTTATAACACTCTGTCAAGTGCTGCTGAGACTTTACTATCCTACTACCTCCTACCTACTCAGAAGCATAGAAGGGAGCAAGTTCACACCGAAGTTTACATAGTCTGTGTTGCAACTCTGCAATTCAAAGCAATGGGCACTGGTTTCTAATGAATGATTTCACAAAGATGGTGCTCTTACCTCCAACACCAGCTAAGAGCTGCTGAAGTAGGCCAATATATATCTGTACAGGGTTAGTTTCTGCACTTTTGGAGGAAGAGGTGGAAGAGAAAGATATGTGGTTGCCAGACATGAGGTTTCGTATGTAACGTCCAATGGCTGGGGCGTGGTCTTGCATATCTGCCAAGCTCTGTGAGGTTGGCACCACACCTGCACTGTGAGCAAGACACATCCGCAGGTACAGGACTATCTGAGTAGAGAAAAGCAAAAGATCCTTACGAATGAATGCAAGAGCACTTTGGAAACTAAGGAGACAAAAGAAGAGCAAGGAATAGACCATATTCAACATAACTGAAACAAGACGGTTAATTAATAATTAATGAACTTAAGACAGAACAGCCAGCAATGATACAGGTGCATATACAAGGTGCAAGAAATCTTAAGATCACTTCCTTTTTTTAATTTATTTGTTTATTACAAGCTGTTGCAACCTGCCTGGAGGCAGGTCATCTTGTACCCAGTACCAGCCAGGCAGGCATCCAAATGCGACTCAGTGCATTACTAACACAGACACTGCATCACATCTGAACTTGTCTCCAGTTGAGAAGCCAGGAAATCTACTATGAAACGAACAGCCCCAAAGAACACAGCAGGGCTTAAGCAGAGGATTGCCAGTTTCTTCCTCTGAGAAGGTCCGACACTATGCTTGAGGTATGCTTGAGAAAGCAGTAGGACAGCCCTCCCAGAAACACTCCTCCCAACCCCCTGTGAAAATTCAGTTCAGACCTCTCTATTTATGGACAGAGGGCTAAGATAAGGAGAAGTTAACTCCAGCAATTGATTACATGGGGTTAATTCTGGAATGTGAGATTACTTCTAACTACTAGCTTCTGACATTATTCTCTAAATAAATAACAGTAAATGTATCCAAGGGAGTAGATTCTGAATTACCTCTCCAAACGTGGCAGGATTGAATGGCAATGCTGCAGTTCCTGTCATATATTTAGCTGGAGTTTTCATTCGGTGAGAGGCCTACACAACAGAGTATATTAAGAGTGGAACATTCAGACCCATGTACAGCAAAGATGTTGGAAAGGTCAATGAAATTTTTCTGATGCAACTGTTTGTCCTCCATTGAGCAAGTGAAAATGTACCAGAGAACAATAACAGCAGGGGAAACTTGAAAAGATGACCTGAAGTGTACTGCAGGTCCATTGCTTTTACCTTCCTGCCAAAACTCAAAAGTGGAAATTCTCAATTCATGAGCTGCAGGGGAGACCAGAGGAGGAACAGTACTCTTTTTTGCCCGTACAGAAGAAAAAACAAAAATAAAAAGCTTTAAAATTCAGAAATAGAATACCTCAAACTTCCAACCAGAAGGTTACTGTGAGAAGTGTGTATATGTATATATATATATATATATATATATATATATATATTTTTTTTTTTTTTTTTTTTAAACCACACTCAGCAGATAAAGTCCTACTCTTTAAAATATAATTTGTGAAGAGGGAGAAGATGATGACAGTAACTTATGCAGGAAAAGCATTTTGCATTTTGGCCTGCTGTGCTAAGCAATGCATACGAACTCCTCAAACATTTCTAACACTCACACAGTGCATGATATGTGAAAAAATTCACACTTCAAAACTCTAACCAAAGGAATGGACCTCAAAGATACTTTTATTATATCTTCAGGATGTTGAAGGAAAACCTGAAAAGTGCTTGAAATTATTATTAGTTATAAATATGCCTAGGTGAGAGGGAATCTTGTTTTTCTCCACAGTGATTAAACTAGGTTAATCCTTGATGTCACTTAGTGACAATACAAAAGTCAAGGAAGTTAAAAAAACGACATGAAACAAGCACTTGTTAGTGCTAAAACTCATTTTTGGTTTCCTTTTTTAAAAATCTATTTGAATAACCAGTGGTTTGGATAAAAGCAAGTATTTACCTAAACCTTCCTATACCTCTAATCCCAACAAAGTATAATACTAGCAAAGCACAAAATTTTACAAAGAAATACCTCATCTATGAGAGTTTTGTTGTCACGGATCTCATGCAGAATTATACTTCTTACGTTTAGAAAAAACAATTTAAAGTCTGAACCATAGATAGATTAAAAAAAAGAAGGTACTGTCAGAGAATCTTCACAACACTTCTACACTTTTGAAGCATATTAGAGGTACTATCCACAGAAGTGTGTACCACAAACTAGATTGTCAACATCACCCCAGGCAATTTCTCACTGCCAACAGTTAGGGCTAACTTATTGATGCTGTTTTCGGCATATCATTCTGCTGGAGTTCTGAAAGGTCACAAAGCATTGCTTATGAGGCCATTGGTTTTACTAATAGCAATGAAGATGAACAGCTTGACCTTAACTAATTCCGATCCTTGCAGAAGGCAGAGGAAGTGGAGATAGGGATGGAAAACATCACCCTTGTACATGCTTAAGCATCAGTCTTGTCATTTAGTAGGACAGAAGCACTTTACCTTCTCTTGAATATAATGAACCATTTCAGGGAAGGAAGGCATCTGCTTCCCAGAACTCTCTTTTTCATTTTTACCAGGAAATGTTCTCAGCACTCGCTGCGCTTCTCCGTGTACCTCCTCCCGCCTTTCAGAAGAAAAGATGAGAGACAGATGCTATTTGCGCAGTACAAATGAACAACAGTCTTTAACGAACAATGAGATCTCAGAACTGAGTAAGAGCAATCAGTTTTAAAATAGAAATGCCTTTCTGAAATGAAGTGGAAAGAAAATATGCACTGGAACTTTATACTGCTTATTACAGAGAAGGGGAAGAAAAAATGCACTGATGAGTAGCTGCCACAAAAAAGTCTGGACCAGGCAACCTCTGCACATCTTAGATCCTACTGATGATCACCTCAAATTCCAGTTCCCATGTCCTTGTTTGCTTATCTTCCTACTTGGACTCTCTAAGTGAGGGGACAGGATGGAAATCCTCATCACTTCCTATCTACAAGCCTCGGATGACACCAACCAGGTTTACTGCTCCCTGTGTAGCTGAAACACCTAAAACAGCATTGACACTTCAGTGCTAAACTGCAACAAACTGTTCCGTTGCTTTCTCTGTTGCTAAACTTTCCTCAGTTATATAACAGCTGCACGAATTAAAACAATGGAGCAATTAAGTATGCTGGAGAAAAAAGACATTTAAGTGACAAGAACAGATAGCTGTGAATGAAATGATTATTATAATTTAACAATTCACCTGCTCCTCAGCTGCAAATGGCAACCTGTATAAAAGCAGACTCTGTTTCAGACTCTTTACAAATCCAAGACAACAACAGGTTGCCACAATTTACAAGGAAAAAAAAAATGACAACTGTAAAGCTGACCAGAAGCACCATGCCACATTTGACTTTGACTGCAGCTGATCATTAGCATAGAATTACATAATGGCTTGGGTTTGAAGATACCTCTGAAGCCCTGCTGTGAGCTGGTTGCTACACACTACATCAGGCTACCCAGGACCCCATCCAACCTGGCTTTCAATGCTGCAGTTCACCAGAAACAAGAAAAAGAATTCAAGCCATAGCAAGCACAGGAAACATTAACAGTTGTCCACAGGACTACCAAAAATACCACTGTGTTAGAGGACAATTTTCAAAAAAAATATTTGATTTTTAGAACATTAGTTGTCAGGCATTTCTATCTATCTATATACACAAACATGCACTTAATCCAAATACATACTGGATCTTTTATATATATTTTTAGCTTAAATATGTATGTGATTGGATGAAAATAATTTAAAGTGAAAAAAATAACGTTAATAAGAAAAAGAACTTACGGGTCTCCTGCTGCTAAAAGCAGTAAGTATCTGGAAGGGATGTGATCTGGAGGGAACACTGTGCTAGCAAATTTCACAGCCACTTGACGTACTTGAACTTCAGGCTTAAAGAGAACAGATAAACGTATGGCCAAGCTGTAAATGTACACCAGTGATCTGCACTCACCACTGTGTTTATCAGCAATCATCCACTCTGCCCTCTCGCACCAACTTAACTCGAAAGGATTTATAAGTTTTTGAGACATTGCTCTTGCTAACTCTTCATATGGCAGGAATGGCAGGAAATGGAGAAAAGCTAGCTTCCCACATATACCCAAGTGGAGAATTAAATGGTAAATTAAACACACACACAATTTTGGGAATTACAAATCAGGGTTATCACTAATTCTAGCGTATCTGAATGATCTCACCAAAGCAGTTCAGAACTGAAGAATGATACCTATAATCTACCCTTGGAAAAGAGAACTGTGCTCAGGAGCAACACAACCAGAAACACTGATTCAGGAAGACAACTGTCTCTGCTAGCTTCAGATTTAAAAATGGTATTGCCTGGAGACCTAGATTGCTGGAGTACCCAGGCAACCACCATGAAAAGAGTCCTGTACACAGCTATTAGTGCAACAACTGGAAATATCTATACCTCTACAGTAACCCTGAGTACCCATATGAACATGCAGTATACAGAAGCCACTCACTAAAAATTCAGGCCCAGACCTGTGGGGAATCCTGAGGAAAATCAAGACACTTAGTGAAGTCTAGATTCCTCTGGATTAGTGTCTCAAGCCTCTTTAGGAGGAGACTATGAGAGAGGTACACACAGTTGTAGACACTGTTTCTTTGTGAAAAAGATCACAAACAAAACTGCATTAACTTTCCTCCAGCCACTGCTGCAACATAGTACAAACATTTCATGGCAGAATACTGCATTCAGCAAGAAAACAAGGTGCGTTGCAAAAGAACTCAACACACAGGGTCAGGAAAAAGATGACCGCATAGCTCTTATTCTAAGCTACTTAATTTTGACATGAATGGAAGTACCTTTATTAGGTAAGAAGCTACAAGAGCTTCCATCAGAGTACGCTGGGCTCCTTCTAAGTTACTGTATGCTCCAACCATCATAGACAAGGCCTCCTGAATGGCAAGCCTTGTATCAGCATCTTCCTGCAGAAGAAAACATAATTCTGTTACTTCACAGTGTACATTGACAAGAAGTAAGCAAAACCAGCATGAAATACTTATGATTTCACAAAGCCCTGTGAGCACCCACCTTGCACAAAGCTTCAAAAAACTGCTGTACCAGTGCTATATCCTTGGTAAAGAGTTGAGGCACTCGGCTGAAACAAGATATTTTCATTCATGAGTATTTGGGCTTTTTAAATTGAGTTGTTTCACTTTTTATTGATCTTTCCCTCACTCCGTATTTTAACTGTCAAACAAAACACAGCCAGTACAGATAGTCTGCTCTATCTTATCCATTTCCACCACATAGCAGAACACCCCTCATCACGGTTGGAAATCAAAATATTCTAGGGAAAAGGAACTAGATCACCAGCAAAGCACTGAACATACCACTTGTCCAGCCACATGCATTCTAATCTTTGCTGTACATTCCTTAAATTTATGTTTCTGTCAATCCACAAAGTGGAACCATTTTATAAATTCTATATATTATTCATGAGCTGCCATTAATCACTTCTAGTGAAGCTATCAGCCAAATGCATATTTCATTTTACACCTCCATAGTTATCAAGAATGCTTTCCTCTGTGCTGTACACTCAATTGCAAAACTGGCAGGAGGTTCAGGGCTTGCTGTTGATAAAATAACACATTACTGTAAAAAAGCTATTCAATGACCCACTACTTAAATGGCGCTTCTGTTACCTGGAGAGTTTTCCAACTGCTGAATAAGCCATTGACAGCAATTTTGAATCCTTAAATGATAAAAAAATATATATACATAACTCAGCAAAACTAGAAATATATAGCAATGATATAGAAAGAAATGTTCTTTAATTAAACATTTATTTATTTTCTATTCTGTCTCCAAAGTGCTCAAGCAGGCACTTCATGGACAAAGTCCTGGAACGTAATGACATCAAAGAATAAAAGCATCAGATAGGAACCAAGAGAACATGCTTTTCCAAAAGAAACAGAAAATTAGAAACAGTGACAAAACGCACATCTTTCTTCTGGTGTCAGTTAATGGGGTTTTACTTTGAGGCTGGTAACTACGAAGATCTGGCAAAAGTACGAAACAATACCTAAGGAACACTGAAACTTTCCACTGACCCTAAACACTAGCTTTATAGAAGAGAAGCTGTTTGAGCAATGAATCCTGCAAATGACCAATTCCACCTACTTAAACATGCCTTTACTCCCTCCTAATCAGTCCTTTTTCACCTCTTTCACAATGGCAGGGGAGATTCACACCTTCAAACACCAATTCAAGCCAGAGGATCACAGCCAATGGTTCAAAGGTACCAGCAAAAGGAGGAGTATTGCACAACAGAGGTCTGGGCCAGAGCAGCACTTGCAATTCTGTTTTTAACATGATTTCCATAGCAATACTCTCACTGGATAAATAGGAAGGAAGGTATTACAGTTTCACACTATACATGCTTGGCAAAATGGAGTGCACACCTAGAGTTGAGGTCTGTCTGCTCCAAAGTAATGACTAATAGGAAATGGATGCTACTCTGTTTCACTCTTTAGATTACCATCACTATTATTTCCCAAGAATTAGCAAATAGTGATCAAGCACCGATCCAGAGCAGTTAAACAAATAAAACAGTTTTCCCATAATATGTAACCTTTTAAAATATTTCCTTCTTCTCTTACAACAAAATTTCTTAAGGAGTGTCCATGGAGAGCCACCTCAGGCAACTACATACAAATAAAAAGATTTATCTGCTACCACCATAAAGACATTTGTCTTTTGCTTGTAGGTATATGAAGATTCGCAGTTCTGTAAGTAAAGAACTTTTCAGCTTACCTCTTTGTATTCATTGATCACCTTTGTAAGTCCATTTAGAAGCACTGGGCCTAATGGCTTTATTTTACTTTCTGGACAACTGAAATTACAAATATCAAAGAACATGAAATTTCCTGCATCCCTTAAAAATATACTGTCAATATTACTTTTATTTCCCCTCAGCTTTGCAAAATCACAGCTTGACATGCGCAAGCATACACACAACCCCTGTGCCCCTTTATTCCCAAGATTAAAGGAAAAAAACCCATCCTAATTTCTGTGAGTTATAGTAGTATTCTTCGACCTTAGTTACGTTACATATTTAATGAATATGGTGGCTCCTAGGCAAACTGTTAGAACACTTTATGCACACTCCTGATTACTTACATAATACAAATATGATGCACAAACTGCAGGGACAGACTTCTCAGTTTTGCATTTGTGTTTGCACCAAAGAGTCCATCATAAACCACCTGGACAGACCAAATACAGAACAGATCAGAAAGTGTCCAGTCTCATATTCAAAGATTTTCTAGTTCCCCTGCTTCAAGCAGCACTATTATCAAGAAGCTCATTTGAAAAAGCAGCTTAGGAACATACATGTTACCTGAATGTTGGCTGGGAATGTTTCTGCAGCTTGTCTGGATTGTAGAAGATGAGGAACAATCTTTAATTTAACACGAGTGCTGACTGACTCTCGTTTCATTTCTGGCTTCAGAACAGATCCCTGTCATAAAAAGAGCTGAAATAAGACGGGCATTGTTGCACAGCAGTACTTTCAAGTTTGCTAAATTACCTTCTGCAACTCAGATGAATTGGGACATTTCTTTGAGAAAAAATAATCAACAGCACATTCACTGAAAGCAGAGATCAGAGGAAGCAACAGATCTAAGAAACACGTGTGCATAGTTTAACAAATAAAATAAGGCAACAACAACTTCAGAAATTAAGTATGTATACAACTCTGTACATAAATCCTACCTCCTTGGTTTTCAATGGTATATCCCCAAGATACACCTTATACATTTTGTTGATGATAGCAGGGTTGTTCCAGTCAATTAAACTAAAGAAGAAAACACATCGAACACCAACTTAGGATACTGAACATTGATTACTTAAAAAAAAAATTCATCTTACATTGCGCATCACATGTCTATTCTTAGTCGAGTTTAATTAAGATTTGATTTGACTTCTAACCACTTCTCCCATTTAGTGTATAATAAGGACAAACGGGATTACATGCTCCAACTATAAATTGCAGTAATGTGACTAAATAAGTCATCAGAAATGTACGCTCTCACTTCTTGTCCAATGAAAGAAATCTACTGACTGAATATGAAATGGTTATCTATTAAGAAATGCCTTCATATTCATAAGCTGCAGTGCCCTGGTGTTTTGTTGAAGAGGTTGTTCGTAATCTTAGGATTATTTAATCACAGTCTACCAGACCCATCTATTTGCCCACATGATAACTACAGCCACACAATCATAGAATGGTTTTGGCTGCAGGAGACCTTTAAGACCACATCGAGTACAACTCCTTTGCCATGGGCAGGGATAACTTTTACCACACCAAGTTCCTCAAAGCCCTATGCAACCTGCCTTTCAGCACCTCCAGGGACATGACATCCACTGCTTCTCTGGGCAGTTTGTGCCAGGGCCTCACCACTCTCTGAGTAAGGAATTTCTTCCTAATACCTAACATAAATCTCCCCTCTTTTCCCTTTAAAACCATTCTCTTTCGTCCTCTCGCTACATTCCCTGACAGGGTCCCTGTCCATCATTCCTGCAGATCTGCTTCAACATTTCACATCTTTCCTGAGATGGGGGCCCCAGACATGGACACAGTAATCCATATGGGACCTCACGTGGGCAGAGCAGAGGACAACCACTTCCCTCCCCCAGATGAAGCCAGCCCTCCTTTGATTCAGCCCAGGATACATTTGGCTATTTAGGCTGCATGTGCACACTGCTGGCTGACGTGCAGCTTTTCATCCACCATGGATCTATCAGTAGAATTCTATGCATGTGAGGAAACTGATTAAGTATAAATGCATTTTACACACAGAACACAGTGGTAAGAAAAATCAGAATATATTCTCTTCAGATCTGAAAGAATCTGAATCTCTATCTTGTAACTTTTCTCAGGTATCTTGATTTAGCTGATGCTGTCTATTGGAGAACTGTTTCAAACACACAAGAATATACAAAATAAGCAAAAGGAAACAAATATAGACATCCATACTTCAAAATCTGAGGAAGACACAACCATCTCCTTTCAGCAAAGCAGCTGATTTCTAAACAAGTGAATTGTGAAGTATGCTCTGTTTCTCATAAAAGACTCAACACTGCATATTAACATGTGTTTTGTCCAAATACTTTGCTTTCCAGATACAGAATACCAACACCAAAGGAAAGATGAGACAATCACTAAAAGAAGAGAATATCTTAATTCACCAGACTGTCCTATTTCTCTCCAGACAGTAGAACCATCTCCTATGCAGTTTCTGAGGCACATGAACAGACTCGAATGGAGACAGTTTCACATTACATAACTGACTCCAAGCTAAGTAGCTCTTAGCTTCTAGTAATAGGGAAGCTATCCACACTTTCCAAAGACAAGTCTATCTCAGTCTACATCTTGGAGCACAAGCCAACATGCTTCACATGGTCAGTGATTCAGCAAACAGTATCAACAGCAATTTTCCTAGTCTCATGAACAGTTAATGACAGAAGCATTATCCACAGATGATGAAAGCTGAACTGCAGACAAGCAAAAATGCAAACAATGGTGGCTGCCAAGCTTTCTAGACTACAGTTCACTTCACAATTAGTCTCTTTACCTCCTAGCTAAACCAAATGAAAGTTTTCTTTTCCAAGAAAGGCAGTATCTATATATACTGACTAGCTGTGACTCACTTACCCAGACATAACAGGTCAACAGTAATCCACATGGGACAATGTGGAAACCAAGGAGTAAGAAAATGGCTCAAATGTAGTACCAAGGATGACTGCAGTTACAGCTTCAGCTCCAGAGCCTACTGATTTTCCCAGTTGTGAGACTAAGCTACACTGTTCCACATTAGCTGTACTGAGCATCATCAGAAACACTAGCATCATCTTTTCTAAATATCCAGATCTGTACCTTTGTTTGCTCTTCAGTTCAAGGTCTGCTGCAGTGGCCACGCTGTGTCTTGTATCACTGGAGGCTACAACCAGATGTACAACAGCTTCAAGTTCCGGCACCTGCTCTGCTTCAATGAACTTCACTATCCCCAGCTTACACTATTAAACAAAAAAGTGGAAGGTAAATGCAGTTTTACTGACATGAAAGCATATGTCAAAATAATCATAGCAACTCAACTGTCTGAAATGCCAGCTTTTGCCTGTTACATTCAAGTTCATATGCTCTCAACAGCATTATCCTCTTGCACCCCTTCAAGCAACTACTTGCTGCTCACTATCTGCATACTGATCAGGGAAACTGCTGACACCTGCTAAAAAGGCAAGAGTATTAGAGCATAAGTTCTTCTACCTTACTATCTGCAAGAATAAGATGCAAGAGTATGCTGTGGTCATGCCTGCTTCCTAACCAGCTCAGAGAACTGCTGGCAGAAAGAGGGAGGTACCACTTACCTCTACTCCACTGCTGGAAAGCTTGTTAAGGCACCACATCTAAATTACTCAGTACATTTGCTCAAGCAAATGAAAACCTGGCCAGAATTAGTTTAAAATTTTCCCTCCAGCCTTCTCCTGCTCTGCGTGTAGCTGTCCTGGTTACCGCCCCTCAGTTCCCCACAGTCAGTTTCTGTGACTGCAAGTACCTGCTCCAGCAGCTCTGGTGTCCATGGGCTATCTCCAATTACTCTCTTGGCTGCATAAAAGCTCATCCCTGGAGGCGGCTGAGGGATTCCAGGACCTCCCATAGTACTTGATGAAGAGCCCTGGCCTGAGGGCATGTTTTGCCGACTCTGAGATTCATTCAGTACGTACCTAAATATGGAATGGAGTTTCATTAGAGGCTTTGCCACTCCATATTGCTGATTGAATTGGAGGCTGGAATGGGTGGAATACAAATGACCTATTCAATTTCATGTATTCCTCTTCAATTAATCCACAACTCTAACACAAGACAGAATTTTAATGATTTGAGACACTATCTTATTATACTTGTTTGGAAAAAAAGAAACAAAATCATGAACAAAACAACAAATAACTTTATTGAGAGAAGGGTCCACCTGCATTTCTGGGGAAAGCATCTCAGGTTACAAACCAAAATGAATTCTCTCTGCAGTATTAAGTCAATACACAGAGTACTAGATTTGGCAAAGTTATATTAAAAGCTTTTGCAACATTTGTATGATTTCTGTGAAACACCTCAAACTTTTTAAGGGAAGTAATGACATGGGCAACACAGCAAAGTAGCAAGAAGCAATTTCTGACAACAAAAACACAGGTATAGGGAGTGGCAGTTTTAGTGGCAAGAAAAGTTATGTTTACAGAGCTCGGTCATTTTGCAGACTGGCGAGTTTAGCAACTCTAAGAATATTTGCATATCTTGGCAAAAATCAACCTGCCTCTCCCTGTACACCTGGAAACTCGCTCAATACAAGCAGTACAAGAAAGCATCAAAACTGTAGAAGAGACCAACAATAACTGTACTGCTCCAGACGGCCATACTGTGTTCTGCATTTAGCACACAGACAACAAACAGAAGCAAGCAGTCACAAGAGCAAGGACAGATGTTCACACTAAATCTCCAAGAAGAAATTTTGATGTCATAATTGTAAACACTTCATTTTAAGCCTTAAAGCCCCGAAATTAGGCTTTCTGGCTTTTACCATATGTAAACTGTCAAGGCTAATTCACAAACAGGTAATGACTGAGTAAGTTCTACCAGGCATAAATTAGCAGTCAGCAATTGCAACATCTTGCCCCAGGGAGCAAGACTTTAGAAGAGGGTCAACCAGAGCCACAGGCTAGATGAAGACACTCTTTGAGCATTTTTCTTTCTGAAAAGAAAATGAAGTCAGAAAAAGACGCCTACTCCTTTCCCCCAACATCACGGTCTCTCTGAGTATTTAAAAATTATTTGGCATGCTTGGCCAAAGTACAAAAGCATAAGGAACTGAAGTCACATTAAAATACCACAGGACTTCACCCCTGAAGTTACAGATGCATTAGTGTGGAATGAAGCTAGCAGCATAAACCTGGGCAAACCTGAGCTGAGAACAGAGAATTAGACTGGACATTGAGAACTCTCTACACTCTCAAATGGCAAAGATGTGGCCTCAAACTGCTGACAGGAACATGCCTTTCAATAGAGATGCATGGAGAAAGACCATATGATCACAATTTAAAAAGTCACTCTTGCAAGTTATTCCACTTGCATATAAGATGGTAAGGTGCCCAAAAGATCCTACCAGCATCCATGAGCTATTAGAAAATCTGTTCCTGCAATAGAATTATTTCTATTTTACTTCAAAAATTTTTCAAGCGATAAAAAGACATTTTAAAATTGGTAGAAAATAACTTCTGAGAAAGTACTGATTTTAGACACCGGAAGATTCCTGACTAATAGTAAGCGCTAACTTCAAGTTGTTCTGTAAATTATTCTTGCTCTCAGAAACATGACACACCATTACAGCTCCATTTCAGATGCAAGAAAATCTTCTCATTAAAAGTTATGTTCTGAAAAGTACAAGTATTAGACTGTGGTTACTTATGACCTTGGAGGGTTGAGACTCAAAACTCTACTGCACAAGTTCAAACATTTTGATTTCTATTTTAAAGATGTAGTTATTTAAAAAGGTAGCTCATATGCCACATAACTTCACTTCTATCCCAAAGAGGTCGAAGACAGAGTAGTATAATATCTAATTAACCAGAAAAAACATGTTTCTTTAAATAAGGAAGGTGTTCATCTCATTCTTAAAATAAAGATCCTGCTTTGTATATTCCTGAAATATGTAATCAATTCCATTTGAGGTAGGAAATAACAGCACGTTTTAAGTTATGCTTCCAAGGGTGCAGTTTGTGAAGTTTCAAACATAAAGACAACAACGTTACTGGACAGCACCAACATTAACTCTTACTTACCCATAAGGCATAAGAAGAACATCCAACATAAAGTCCAAAAGCAGCTGTACAGTCTTTGGTTTTTCAGCAAGATTAAATGGAGAAGCTGCTGCTTTCAGTGGTTCAGCAGGATATTTCATGTGAAAAAGGGTTGGTATTAGAAGATGCATTAGGCTGAAAAACAATTACATTTACTGCAACTATTTAAAAAAAACAACAACACAACAGTTTATTCCTAGCATCAAAGATATAGGTCTTTAAGAAGAGATATGGTCCTTAGTAGCAAAAAAAGGTCTTAACAAAACTTAAAATTAATTCAATTCAGTAGCCTCTGATACTCAATCTACTAAACAATGGAAGACAGGATATAAATTAGGATTTGTGTTTAAATTAGACTATGAAGTATGCAAGCATACACACACACTCACACACCCTGGAAAGACAGAGTCACTACCTTTCTTCAGTCTTGAGTGTTTTGCCATTATGCCACAAAGTACGCTCTACAGCAACGTCATCCACAAGACATGTAAGGATATAAGTTTGAGTCAGCCTAGAGCAGATGTTGACTGACACTGTTCAGCTTCAATAAACTGCCTACACAAAGTAGTTCTGGTATTTATGCACCCAAATTTCCCAAAGCCCCTTTTACTCATGTACTTGCCTTTTGATCAGGGTAAAGCCATGCTCCCAAAGAAAACAAATATCATGACACTTATCTCAAGAAAACCAGCAAGATTTTAGTGCAAGGCCTTTCAGCAAGCCTATTTTTAAAATACCTCTATATTGCAGCAGTGCTGTAGAATAAATGAAGGAAATTATTTTTATGTCTTTTTCCATGGACACCTCAGCCTAAGTTGCAAATCTATAATTAAGTCTTCTAGAAACATTTAGTACACAGCAATTCACAGCTTCTGTTGTGAACACACCACCACAGAAGAAATCTTTTAGGAAAAGATACAGATGACTTTATTAAGATGATACAAACAGAATTTACTCCAAGCATACGCATTTATACCTGTCTTGCTGTGGTTGGGGTTTCCCTTCCATTGCAGTGAGAAGAGTTGGAGCCAATTCACATTGTCTTTCCACAGGCAAACGAGGGTATCCCATCTTAACATAAATAATGGTAAAATTCTAAAGAAATTAAAAACAAAACAAAACACAGTAATGCATAATAATGCAAAATATCCATTCTTTAAACTCTTCTGGAATGCAGTATTAAAATTTGTGGCTGGAAACAGATTATGTTTTGGAAGACTAATTTCTTAATTACAAGGCTGAATAGAATCAATGCTTTTTGAGGGCTGGAAAACCCTTCTAGTGAAGAAAGGTTGGGGAGTTGGGCTTGTTAGTTTAGAAAAGAGAACACTGCAGGGAGACCTACATTGCAGCCTTCCAGTACTCGAAGGAAGTTTACAAACTGGAGGGGGAAGAACTTTTTACACAGTCTGACAGTGACAAGACAAGGGGAAGTGGCTTTAACCTAAAAAGGGGGGAAATTATGTTAGATATTAGGAAGAAATTCTTCATTCAAAGGCCTTGGCACAGCTGCCCAGTGCTTAAAATGCCCTGTGCAGGTGTTCCAGGTGTGCCAGGTTGGACGGGGCCCTGGGCAGCCTTACTCAGTGGGTAGCAAACAACGCGCAACGGAGAATCTGGAACTCAGCTTAACCTAAACTACAACTTCAATGAAATCAAACAGTGCTTTCACTTACCTATTTTTCTAAAAGAAAAATGTTACCCATTATTGAATAAACACAGAGCCAGCTGCATAGGCAAGTTTTCTTTTGAGATGTGTTTCTGAATCATCATATTTAAAAGCTGCAAATGCAATCCAAACAGAGTCCAGGGACAAGACAGCATAGCAGTACTGAATACTGGACAATCTTTAATTGCTACCACTGATCCAAATCTAGCTTGTAACTGGAGAGAAAGAGCTTTGTGCTCTTGAAATAATAATGTAAATTCAGTTATCAAATTCTGTATAAAATAAACAAAAAAACCCCACAAATCACTTAAAAAACTAACAACAAACTGCTACTAAGAGGTTAAAGACTAATGAAAATGAAGAGCTGAAAACAGAGAGAGACTATTCTTGATCTTTAATTCACTCTGATAGTCTCTCTGACTGAAAATACATTGAGAAAAAACAGTAACAGAGATAATTCCAGAATGGTGCTGACAGTTGTGTAAGCTCCTTTCTCCAGCTAGCTCAATAAAATGTGAGACCTAGTTATGACCTACTGGATCTAGTCACAATCTGCTCATCCCAACTACCACTCTGTGATAAAAATAAATACTAAGTTCAGCTTGTCAAAGGATGCAGTGAAGAGGAGAAACTCAGGGAAAACCTACATGCAAGGAGAAGGCTGGCAGCCACAGTACACCAGTGCAGTCCAATGCAGTGCAGATCTCAGCTGTGTACCTCATTTGCTGGCAGTTATTTGGCAAGAAGTACAAGCAACAATTCATAGCAGGAACTCTTAAAACACTGAAGCAGACCTACACAGCGCTGAAGTGGGAAGCATTACATTTCTTCATAGATGGCACTTGCTAAATTTTTTCAGAGCCCACTACCTCACTGCACATAATAATAGGTATCACCCATACATCACTGAACACAGACTTCTGACACATGCTGCCAAAAGCAGTTTGTCTTCAGATACAATGGTTGTTTTGCTGCCCTCAGAACACATGCAGACTAGAACACTGCACCCACTTTGCAAAGGTGAACTCTGGATAATCATACTTGTTTGCAGTCAATCTGAGATTACTTCCATGTGACTGCAGTTTTAAAGCAGAAATATCTTCCTTTCTGTTTTTTGAGGCCTTATGTTTTCCATTAATGCTGCATACGACGCAGCAGCCAAATGAGATGAGCAGAAAGCTTCCCTCCAATTTTATCCCTTGCTCATGATTGGTATTTGCAATAGATTTATCACATCTCAAATGACAATCATCTTCCTCAGTCTTACAAAACATCTAAAAACATTTTCCAACTACATCTAACGAAACTATTTTGTATGTAGTTTTACAACCCATAAAATATTCTTAATCTTTTCTTGCTCAACAAGGGTCCTGACTCTAAAAACATAATTAAAAAAAAAGTGCTATCAGGTGTTCAGAGACATGCAGATGCTTTAAGTAAGGCCCCATTTCTTCACACATCAAGACGAGGATTGGCAGTAATTTGCAGAATGGGGCTGCTGCAACAAGCAGGCTCTGTACAACAGAAGCAACGACAACGGTTTGTGAAAGATCAAGAGTAATTTTAACAAAATCAGCACCTTAGCTGTTTCATAAAACCAAGTTTTAACCCTACCAGGCTATATAGTTTAAAAAAATGCTTAAGAGGTCAATATCCTTTCAATAACATACTTGCTAGGAGAACAGACAGAACTAAATGCAAAAGCTTTAAGGCATATTCTGCTTATTTCAAGCAAACCAGCAGCTGTTATTGGAAGAACAGATACTTACAGTGACAAAAGACACTGCAGAAGGATCTTGATACTGAACTAGCAATGTCTCAACAGGAAGCTGGATTTTTGGGCGACTTTTTATTCGCTTATTCAGATGAACCAGCAGCTCCATGACCTGAGAGGAAGAAAAAAAAAAAAAGAAAGAAATGAAAGAACCCCCGCTGTTCATCCACCTGCACTGCCTGGGTGGAAACTAGAAGAATGGAGATTGAAGAGCTTGGAAAGAAGGGGGCTGGAGGAAGGTGTTTTCACTTTGAATTAATTCTCACTGTCTTACTCCATTATTAACAGAAAATAAATTAAGTTCATCTCCCACAAGTCTTGTCAATTCTGCCTGTGTTGGTAACTGGTTAGCAATCTCTGTGTCATCATCCTCACCCACAAGTTGTTTCACCTTGTTTTCCTGCTGCGGAGGAGTAAGAGTGACTGGGTGGGCAATCAGCCCAGGTCACCCCACTACATAAACAAAGTGCCCTGAAGTAGGGTGAAGGCAAGTCCTGAAACTCTTTATTGGTCTATACTTCAGCAGCATACTGGCAACAGACTGATGTTATTTTTTACTCATTTATTAATTGAAGGAAAGCTACATTTTCAAAACAATTAAAACACTGTAAGATTTCAAACCACAGTTAAGTTGCATGTGGATTTTTAAAATAACTTAATCTCCTTTCATGACAAGGTTGCCTATCTAGTGATCAAGGGAAGCCAGTAGACATGATCCTTCTTGGATTTCAAAGCTGCCTCTCACATCCTTCTGCACAAGATATCCAGCAAAGCACTAGAAAAAAAAATAAATCACAGTAATGATGGGAGACAGCTCAAGCTCAAATGGTTACATCAGTAGTCAGGGCCCCAAGCTGCTGTAATTCAAGGAGTGTATTAATTTTGGGTGACACTGCAATAACTGCAAGAGAGTTACAACACAGTACCTCAGTTTTGCCACTTTGTCTATAGTCAGTAGCTTGGTGAACAAAGACTGTCCTTCTCCTTCCTTTCTACTCTATCTACTTTTTAAGCCTTAACTTTCCAATGGTATGAGCACTCGCAGCAAATATTAATTCCATTGCCTTAACCTGTTTTTGAGGCTAGAGTTCAACAACAGGTACATTTTTGCTGATGTGCAGAAGTCATAAGCCTTTCTCTCTGCTCTAGGCAGGGGGATGGTGGAACTAGAAAATCATTAAGGCACATTCAGACATAAATCACTCTGTGATCCTATGAAAAATATACTATAAAAATATTCTAAGAAATTTCATTAGCTAATTGAGTGCCTTTCTTCATAGTTTCAAGAGCACATGATTACTACATATTTATAAGGACCCTCCCTCCGAGTCTGAATACATCCATTAGCACAGTGGAATGGCATCACGTCTATCAAACCCCCTCTCATGCTATCACTGTCAGGTCCATGTTTTATGCAGAACCTTTTAATTGCTTGGACCTCTTATATTCAGCTGCCTTTCTGGTCAAATCCTCCTGGCAGAACAGCAAACACAAGCAGGTGTTCCACTGTCAGAATCCATGTCTCATCACTCATGCCTTTAACATGAAGTTTAACAACACTTCCACACAATCACAAGAGGAGCATCTCCACTGTGAAGAAAGGCTGAGTGAACTGGGTCTGTTCAGCCTTGAGAAAAGAAGGCTGAGAGGGGACCTGATCCAGGTCTATAGATATCTGAGGTATGGGGGGCAGAATGGCGAGGCCGGACTCTTTTCAGTGGTGAGTGGAGACAGGACAAGGGGAAACGGCCGGAAACTGCAGCATAGGAAGTTCTGCACCAATGTGTGCAAGAACTTCTTTACAGTGAGGTGACGGAGCACTGGAACAGGCTGCCCAGGGAGGTGGCGGAGTCTCCTGCTCTGGAGATGTTCAAGACCTGCCTGGATGCCGACCTGTGCGACCTGCTGGGAGCCTGCTTTGGCAGGGGGGCTGGACTCGATGATCTCTGGAGATCCCTTCAACCCCTACAATTCTGTGATTCTTTTTCTCACAATTACTCCTCCCTAAATCACCTAGGTCCATCCTTTTCCCCACCTTTGGCTCCTCCATTGAACACCACAAAGTTAGGCTTCAGCAATCCCAGAATGCTCTTCCTCTGCATCTCCTTGTGTGCTCTACCCCTGGGCAGTAATACCTCATTTTAAATAGTGCTTTGACGTTGGCCCATTTTGGTAGGCTTTGTCTCTTGACAGCAAAGTTGAGATTCTCTTATGGCAGCCATGAGAATGATCTGCACAGTGTCCCTTATTCTGAGTCCATAATTTGGGTTTCCACCTGCCAATGTATCTCTGTGCTCATGGACAACACAGCTCCACAAGCTGAAAGACTAATGACTGCCACAATGTGTCTGCAATTAGGCGGGACAAAGTGTCACACAGGTTCCTCCCTTTTCTATTGCGCTCCAGAGCTGTTTCATGGATGTGGAGATGAGTTTTTATTATATAAGCTAATGCAGGGAACTGAATTCCTTAGGTACATATTCAATCCTAACTACAAAATATTTGTTCTCTCTAATTCACATCCAAGTAGGAGAGGGCCAAACCATTTTGCACGTAATACTGAATGTGTATCTGAATGAACTCTGAAACAAAGCAGTCTTCTGTATTAGGGAAATGAATTCCTTCAGACAGACATTAATTCAGACCTTCAAAATTATTTGGTTTTTGCTTCTACTCCTGCTGTCAAATACTGAAAAACATCAATGAGGTATTTTGCACAGAGAAGGGGGCTTGCTCCACATGCAATCTGAGCCAGGTTGGATGTACAACACCTCTATCCTGGAAGCTGTGGCAGATGACTCTGAGGGAATAAGTCTCTGTTTCAGGTTAACTCACAGTAAGCTGGCTTCAAGCAGAAGCAAATACAGTCTGCATGTGCAAAAATCACACATAAACAAAACACCTTGTTTACGCAGGCAATGACTATCTTCTTCCTCCCTATCAGGCTCACAGTAGCATTTCCTGAAAGAGTAAATCTCTTCACAAAAAGCACCAAAGAGTATTTTAGTGCCATTTCCTTCTGCCTGATGAGAACAATGTACCGGTAGAGTAGACTGCATCCTTACCTTTTTACGAACTCCTTCCTGAGTACTGGACAGCTTGAGGAGAACAGGGGGTAGGAATTTGGAAATAATATTCTGCAACTGCTCGTCTGTTTCTGCATGGCCGAGACGCAAAAACACACGTTCAAGTTGGTCTGCAGTTTAAAAAAAATAAGATAGGAAAAATAAATCAACAAGATTCAAAACTGCAGCAACATGATTTTTTTTTCTTCCTGAACATCCCTTAGTAGGCTCATAAGAGATGCTACGCACAAATACCTTTGTCTCAGCAACACTAAGAACAGACCCACCTTTTATTTTTAACACTAACTAACTGAGTAAACCAGCCCAATGATTCTCTGTACTCTTCTCCACAAGTACGTACAAAGGACTCCTATTACAGACAGAAGCAGTTAAAATCTCCATGATATTGCTTTATATTTTGTTTCAAGTAAAAACCAAAACATGTCCAAAGGTGGTATGAAAGGTTGTCATCTCTAATTCACCTTTTGCACTTCTTGCTTTCACAGCAAAGCTGTGTGGCTGTAGAGCTGCTAACTTCTGGAAGTATGCTGTGATCTGCATTCAGACCATGACATCCCATATCTCTACTAAATAATAACAGAACACAAAAGATTTAGCAGCCAGTTCTTATTCTTCTTCTTGTTAAATTTATGGTTCTTGTCATGCCTGGGGACCTCATTGTTGTAGATGCTGTGCAAACAGAACAAAACAACCACATAGAGCAGCACCCAACACAGATTACAGCTAGTGCCACAGCAATAAAAAAAAGTCCAGGCAAAGCACGTGATATAAGCTTTGGGACAAGTCACACCACAGCAGCAGTGAATTAACTAACAGGCTGTAGACTTAAGAAGCATGAACAACAAGTTATAAGCGAAAAGGTCCTCGAAAAGCTGAAGACTGCTGATCAAAATTTAATATCAGAGGGAGAATTCATAGGACATCTTGACACAGATCCACCCATTCTGTCCATAACCAATTTTTTTTTTTTTTTAAGCCACACAGATTCAGAATATCTCTAAAAAGCTGTACAAACGTTGTTTCAATTAGCTGCTGACTTGTTACAATTTTTTAGTTTCCCCTCCTTGTCCCCCCCCAAAAAAAAGACAATATTGCCATCAGAAGGAAAAAGGCTGCAACTACAAAACACAGATATGTTGCTGCAACTTAAAACACTACTATCCTACTATCACTCTGTGAAGCTGCTGGAGTTTTGTAACAAAACTCAAATAGCAGGTCTCCTAACCAAAACAAACAAGGAAAATAACAAGAAAATTAAATTCCACAAGCAGGAAGAAGTTGCAAATCCTTCAAGACCGAGAGAAAAAAAAAACAACAGAAAACATCCATTTTCTCATTGAGATAGCAAAAGGCCATTTCAAGAAAACGGATGAGACCAAGTTCTTCTGTCAGCAGCTCACATACATGGGCTGAGAACCATCTGCCTTTGTATAGAGGATGGAGGAGCTAATGTTGAAGGCATCTGCAGCTGGCCTGACAGCTATACCTGCAGCAAAGCCAGACCTCCCCAGCACTCCGCTGCTCTGACAGCCAGGCTGGGTGCTGGCACACAGCACTGGGAGCCTCCCTGCAGGCAGCAAGGAAATGTCTGATGTGTTAAGGGACTAAAGGCCTTAGTGCACCCTGCAGGAGGAAACTGCTTCCCTAACGACTAACCTGGAATGATCTGGCAGAAGCCAAGATTAGAGGGTGACAAGGAAAACTCTCCTTCAGAGGAAAACGATCACTGGGAAGGCTAAGAGGTAAAAGAGAAAGTGTGTCTGCAGGGAATAGGTAAAAGACTGGGTAAATATACACTACTAAATGTGAGTGAACATAAAGGACGCTCAAATACAAAAGCTCTGGTCAGGAAGTCCCCCATGATGTAGCTGCAGAACAGCTTCACTATCATATATATATTTTTTTAATCTGTCCTATCCATGCGGTGACTCCTTATAGCGCCATCCCTCCTCTGCCAGCTGCAGATTAAACACCTCCAACATATCACCTCCAACATTTTATTTTCTGCTCAGTAAGTGACAAGCAGCTGAAAAGAGAAATGTGAAATTTTAGCATCAGGGAAATTATAAGCCAAAACTCTGCAGCGCTCACAATGCAGACTTGCAAGTTGATCTCATTTCAGACAGATTTCACAGAACATTTAGGCTGTCAGCTAGTCAACAATCTTAAGATATTTATCTCTTTTTATTTTTAAATCCCAAATCCCTTTTCACCTTCCTTTTTGTGTTGTATTTTACTACTTGAAATACCTCCTGCCTCCAGGATGTCTAACGACCCAAAGAGTGCTCAGAGGCTGCCTGGGACATCCTATGCATCCTTAAGCACTGGAATAGGCTCCCCAGGGAGGTGATTAAACACAACCATCCCTGAATGTGTTTAAAAACCATTTGAATGCGGTGGTCAGGGACATGATTTAGCAGACAGTTGTTAGAGTAGTGTGGTTAGGTTGTGGTTGGACTCGATGATCTTTAAGGTCTTTTCCAAACTGAGTGATTCTATGATTCTATGCAGAAGAAACAGCTCAAGCAATCAGTGGAATCATCAGATTTTTTTCCCCTTGGAACTAGGACTCCAGGACACCACTACAAATCCACTGTTTTCATGGCAGCTGACTCAGGAACCTCCCCAGCACTACATTCCCTCACAAGGGAAGAGATCATGCTCAACTGTAATGAAACACAAGTGAAGTTGTTTCCCCAAGCCATTTGCTTGAGCCACCAGGCCATTGGCATCTTCCAAAAGGCACAGAAGTACTGAACTACCATGAACCAGCTCTGAGTCCTGAGGCCATGAAGGCCAATGATATCCAGGGATTTAGAAGGATTTAGAAGCAGCACAAAGGAAGTTCTCCTCCACCTCCGTTCTGCCCTGGTGTGGCCACATCTGGAGTACTGCATCCAGTTCTGGGCTCACCAGTTGAAGAACAGGGAACTGCTGGAGGGAGTTTTGTCATCCTGGTGGATGACAGGTTGGCCATGAGCCAGCAGTGTGCCCTTGTAGCCAAAAAGGCCAATGGCTTACCGGGGTGCATTAAAAAGAGCGTGGCCAGCAGGTCAAGGGAGGTGATCCTCCCCCTCTACTCTGCCCTGGTGAGGCCTCATCTGGAGCACTGCGTCCAGTTCTGGGCTCCCCAGTACAAAAAAGACAAGGATCTCTTGGAAAGAGTCCAGCGGAGGGCCACAAAGATGGTAAAGGGCCTGGAGCATCTCTCCTATGAGGAAAGGCTGAGTGAACTGGGTCTGTTCAGCCTTGGGAAGAGAAGACTGAGAGGGGACCTGATTCAGGTCTATAAATATCTGAGGTGTGGGGGGCAGAATGGCGAGGCCAGACTGTTTTCAGTGGTGAGTGGAGACAGGACAAGGGGAAACGGCTGGAAACTGCAGCACAGGAAGTTCCGCACAAACATGCGCAAGAACTTCTTTACAGTGAGGGTGACGGAGCACTGGAACAGGCTGCCCAGGGAGGTGGTGGAGTCTCCTTCTCTGGAGATGTTCAAGACCTGCCTGGATGCCGACCTGTGCGACCTGCTGTAGGGAACCTGCTTTGGCAGGGGGGTTGGACTCGATGATCTCTGGAGGTCCCTTCCAACCCCTACAATTCTGTGATTCTGTGTGTCCAGTGGAGGGCTGCAAAGACTATCAGGGAGCTGGACCATCCTTTACAAGAGGAAAAGCTGAGAAACCTGGGCTGTTCAGCCTGGAGAAGAGAAGGTTGAGAGGGGAGCCCATCACTGCCACTAAATATCTAAAATGGTGGGTGTCAAGAGGCTGGGGCCAGGCTCTTTTTGGTGGTGCCCAGTGACATGACAAGACGCAATGGGCACAAACATAAGAAGTTCCTTCTGAACACGAGGAAGAACTTCTATACAGTGATGGTGACAGAGCACTGGCATAGGCTGCCCAGAGGGGCTGTGGATTCTTCAGCTCTAGAGATATTCACAGACATACCCAGATGTCATCTTTGCAAACTGCAGAGAATCTGTGTTAGCAGGAGGCTGAACCAAGGGATCTCCACTGGTCTTTTCCAACTCCTATGATCCTGTGATTCCTATGACTCGTGTGAACTACAAGCATTTACACAATTTCCAGCTTCTCATATCATTCAGTTGGTACAAGGAGCAACCAGAACTGCAGTAACAAAACAGAAGAAGTTGGATAGGAGGAAAGTGAGGAGCAGAAAGAAAAAAAAAAAGCTACCCCGCTGCTTATCCTCTCCATGAAACAAGTTTATTACTTTTCTCACTCTCTTCATTCTCTTCCATCTAGCTGATTAAGCCCTAACACTACAATCACATTTACTTGCCCCAGATGCTGGGATGGCCAGACCATTCAGGGAACCTGGCTGCAGGTAGGAAACGAAGGAGTTTGTGAGCCTGCAAGCAAGTCACACTCCTGTGCTCCATTGCAAGCTGTATCCATAGCAGCAGCACAGGAAAACGAAGAAGGATCATGCCCATAGAGCTATAAATCTCATACACATCAACCATTCAATTCCCAGCTTTCATTCTACTGAGCAAGCCCACCTCTCAGGCTGTTGGTGCTGACAGCAGAGCAGAAGTTCTAGTGAACAAATGGCTCCAAGAGGGATGAGGCAGGGGGAAGACAGCAGATGGAGTTGGACTGCAGCCTACCTATCATAGACCTGTCCAGGGTTATGGCCCCCATCAAGTACTGTAAATCTGCAGGGTTGCAGTTTCCAGAAGGGAGACCACGTGGCTTTACTGCAATAAAAATAATTAAAGCAAGGAGGTCTAACTTGCTTTGCTACATAGCACAGAAGAAAAGATGGCACAATAACACTTTGACTAACCTAAAGCAATTAAAATTTACTGCTGCAGCAATCTTACTGCAATTTGACAGTAACAGCGCTACATTTCACATCAGAGAACCTCTAGCAACTCAGCCTTCACCACTGCTATCCCAAACCATGCACAGAATGCAGTTCATCTGACACTCTTCCTGCAATTTCTCCTTTCACAAGTTAATTCGAATGGTTAACAAAGATAATCTGCAAGCTGTTAGAAGCAGTGAAAGGAGCAAGTAGCGAAGACGACATTTGATAAAGTAGAGCAATAACCCCATCTAAGAAGTTGGTATTTCAGCTGCCTGGGATTGTGCAATGGCATCTCCTTCCTAAACGTCACATTAAGTTCTCATCTCAAAGTCAGGATGGCAGTACTACCTTGCAATTCACTGCCACCTCTAACATCACTAGTATTAGCTAATTATTATACCTGTATAAATTACTTGCATTGTCAACCCACCACGAATCTGCTGAATATAATGATGGGGGAAGAACTCACTGCCGGAAACCACAGATCAACTAATAACAGACCAGCGAATTAAAAAAAAACAACCAAAAAAACCCAACACAAAATGCTGAGAAAGCTGAAAATGAAAGAGAGAAAGAAGCACGCATCAGTGGAAACACAACTAGAAACCCCAGTGCCCAGACATGCCAGGCTCTAAATAAATCACTCCAAGAACAAGCTTGCACTTCAGCACCTTCATGCCAATGGAAAAGACTAGAGCATGCACAGTCCACTGTGATCTTTGGAAGGAAAAATCCAAATAAGATTAATTCATTACTGTCATTCTGCGCAGCTCCGACTCCATTGTTTTTGGAATATTCTTTCAAGTTTCTCTTTAGATACGTACATGAAAGATAGCAGATGTTTCTTTAAAGAAAGATGATCACCACATTGCCCACAGTCTGGCTATGGTGGTGGTGCCAACCGTGGTCCTGGTCAGACTCGCCCACCGCATTAGCAAGCACTTGAGAAATCATGCCTAGTTAAATAGGAAGTCTTCAAAACATTACGCATGCCACAGCTATGACAATGACCTTTCACTAAGGATTAAAATAAACAGCAAAGAATGAACTAACTGCATAAGTAGAAAGATGAATAACAGAGTTTTATTTTTAAAGCTCATACCATTAAGTTCATGCAAAATTTGTAATAGCTATTCATGTATTTTGGCATAGTCACAACTTATTTCCTAAAGGCTCTGCAGTATTTTCACAAAGCATTCAATTTTTTATGAGGCTTTTCTTGAAAAAAACATGTCTCCAAAAGGAAGAACACAAGGATGATTTAACAATAGGCACTGCGTAGGAAGAGACCTTCTCTTTCACCATATGCAGGAAACAAAGTGGCAGGACAACAAGATGAATCTTTGTATTTTGGCTTCCAGCAGCAGCGTCCAATTTGCTCCCACTGACACAGCGTACTTGGAATTTGAAATCCTCAAGTTACCATGGCAATGCAGTTACCTATTCATGAGAAAATGTGTGTTTTACTTTTTTTTTTTTTTTTTTTTTTTTTTTTTTTTTTTTTTTTTTTTTTTTTTTTTGCTTCCTCCAGTCTCCATTTAAAATTACAAAAAAGAATACAAGATTTGGTGCTTAAGACCACACCTCTTGCAAAAACCAAATGACTCCAACTTGTGTGCTATAAGCTTCCAAGACCCTGTGACACTGGCTGTAGCATGGTCAGCAGTATCACTTGGCCTTCTTCAGAACTAATCCTGCAGTCAACAGCCCACAACCTGTTCACTGAGACAACATGCCCCTTCTTCCAGTCTGCTCTATGGTAGCTTGCCAAACAGAATGACAGAAAGACATGGAAAGGATAAAGCAAATAAATAAATAGTTCAGTGTTTTCTACACTTTAAAAGAAAGTAAACAAACACCTTTGGTTTTTTTTTCCCAGCTAAAATCACACATGTGAATTCTTCGGATGCTTGGTCTTGCTAAGAGAGCTGGCCTATCAATTCTGCATTGCCAAGACATCATCTTGCTGAGCTCAGCTCCACTTCTTGCGCCCAGGCCCTCCTTCCTGTCCTCACAAAGACAATCTTATCTCTTTCAAGTATTCATAGGCAGTATGTGCAGCAGGTTGGCCATCTCAGCAACATGTACTGGTGCAACTGAGGATCAAACAAGATACCCTCTCCTTTTCATGAAAACAGACTCCAGAAACTACCAAGACTAGGACATGACTTGGTATTTAACTATCCTAGGAACAATTTAACTAGAAACCTAGGAGAAAGTCCTCGTTTGTCTGCAAAACGAAGAAGAGTAGAAAACCAAAGTTCTGTGCATAAAACAGTAAATTATCTTCATGTTCCTGGAAAAGTCTGTTTGACATATTAGTGGGACTGCTGCAATAAAGCACTTCCTGAAGCATGTCTCAGTACAGCAAACAAAAAGCCTCAGTTACTCAGGCACCACAGAACCAACACTTCATTGGAGTCCCCAGCATCTTCCCCAGAGGGAACACAGGGGTGACTCTGCCTGGATGGCACACAGGCTTAGGGACAAACATCTGCTTCTGCAAAAGCTCCAACATCTTTCAGTCTCTCCAGAGAAAAGTAATTGTTTCTGTGCTATTCTGCATGCAGAAGGATCGAGTTAGGGAATCAAATTGGTTCTTGCCCACTGTGCCACTGCTAGAAAAGATGTCAAGTTCTTGTTGAAACGGTATTAGACTCTGGGAGAAAATACACCCTGTACAATTATAGCAGCAAACAGTGAGTCAGGATTTGCTGCATGCTATTCCTGGCTCTACCAGTAACCCATTATGCACCCAAAGGCAAACCACTTATGGGAGCATTTGTAGAATTGGGCTACATTGTGTTGTTCTAAAGGCTTTGACTGGAAAGCAGCGGGAATGCATTGGGAGGATTATATCCTTTATTCCATCCTGCCCTTCCATATTATAGAATTTTTATTTTTATTTATTTATTTTTTTTTAAATGGAAGACTGCATTCCAAATTCCACATATCTGCAATGTGCCAGGCTCAGGCCTCCCATCCAATTGACTGGCGATTACTCAAAATGAAATGCTCACTCTTACATCTGAACTTTTGCAGTTTCAGGATCAGTTAAATGGCTTTGCACTGATTTTTAACCTTCACTCTGATGCTGCTCTCAATAAACTTGACCTCTCAAACAGGCAGTACCCACCTATGTAACCTAAGCAAAGAACTTCGTGTTTTACTGGTGCTACAGAACTAAATACATATAAAAGGAAAACTGATTCTCAAATCTAAAACTAGTAATAATTACACCTCTTATTTTGGGACGTACCGTCATTCTAAAAAGAAACAGATTTCTTTCCCCTTATGCTAGTGTTATACTCTTTAAGTGCATCAAAAGAGGGGATGGTTCAGTTTCCCACTCCTCCTATGCCTTGAGGATAAAAGTTAATGGAGAAAGAGGAATTTAAGTAAGATGACAGTGGCAGATGAGGTACCAGGGAAAAACCAACAAACCAACCAAAAAAAACCAACACTCTTTCTCCACTGGACCAAACACAGTTTCTCACAAGGCTTAGAATTCAGTGAAATTTGCTCTGTTCTGAGGATGCAGCAGAGCAGCAACGACAACACCAGGCAGTTTTTGACACAAGTCTCGCTCTGAAGACATTCAGAGCAGTTCAACACAAAGGACTGTGGAGAAGCTGATCCGCAGCTCAGGACCGGTTTGCAGGATCAGCTCTGGGGCTGGGGAAGATAGAAACGCTGCACGGACAGAACCGGCAGAGCTGCGGGAAGGAACCGCACCGACTGCTGCGCCAAGCGGCGGAGGGGCCTCCTGGAGGACAGCAGCAGCCAGGACTGCCGCGATCACGGCTTCTCCCAGTTGTCAATGGAATAAATAGCCTGGCATTCGTGCCCTCCAACACAAGGCTCGGCGTAACCCGAAGACCCGCACCCCGCCACGAGGCCCTGCGTTACATAAAGCACATCCCCGGCGCTCCGTGTGCCACCCAGCCCCACTCCTGAGCAGAACAAAGAGCGGTTGAAAGGTCACGCAACGGGCCGGACCACGAGCCCCCGGCGGGGTCACGCCTCAAACGGGTCTGGGCGGGGCCGCGAGGAGAGAGGCTCCGCCGCCCGCACCGACCCGGAGCGCTTTCCTCCACAGGAAAGCACCTCCACAGAAGCGAGCTGAGAGAACGAAAACCACCACGAGAAAAATCGCATCGGCATAAACAGCACCGATACGCCGCCAGACCTATCGTTCCAGAGCAATCTTTCGCTCAGCTGAGTCACACGCTGCCCATTAATTAATCCTAACCGGGAAGAGCTCTACGTATCGCGGGGAAGGCAGGGAAACAGGACTCAGCGGAGAGGAGCAGGGCGCTTCCCGCGGACACGGTGCCGCTGAGCGCCGTCCCCACCCCGAGCCCCTCAGCCTCCCCCGCAG
This sequence comes from Tetrao urogallus, assembly GCF_951394365.1. Classification (NCBI taxonomy): domain Eukaryota; kingdom Metazoa; phylum Chordata; class Aves; order Galliformes; family Phasianidae; genus Tetrao; species Tetrao urogallus. Next base: position 4,725,781 of record NC_136816.1, on the reverse strand, counting down.
CCGCTCCCCGAGCGGCGCAGCCCCGCAAGGTCACACACGCCGCGGGGCAGGCCAGGCCGGGCCGCCGTCCCGGACTACATTTCCCAGCCGGCCGCACGGCCTTCCTCCCCAGCCCCCGATCCCCGCAGCCCCGGCAGCGCGGTGACCGCGCGCGGCCGGGCCCGCAGCCCGCCGCCACTCACTGAGCTCGTCCTGCGCGGCCGCGGCGGCCGCAGCCATGTTGCCGGCCGGGGAGCGAAGGCAAGCGAGAAGGCGGAGGGCGGGCTGGGAGACGCGCCGCGCTCAGCCCGGCCACCGCGAGGCCGCTCCCGCCCCTCTCTCTCCGCAGCTCCAGGCGGCACCGGGCCGCTCCCGCCTCCTCCCCCGCCCCGACGCAAGCACCACGAGGGACAGACGGACGGGCCCCGCGCCGCCCTCCCTTTATATTTAGAAAGAGCTGAGCCATCGCCCCGCCGCCCCGCCCGCTCCGCCATCACGCTGACCCGAGTCCAGGCTGCTCTCCATGCCGGCCCGCGCCCGTCTGCGCGCACCGCAGGGGCGGGGGAGGAAAGCGCTCCGGGGCGGCGCAGCCTCTCCTCCTGGCGGCTCTCCGCGGCCCCGCCCAGAGCCGGCGCGGCCCGTTGCCCCTCGTCCTTTTGACACCCGCCCTCCAGATATCTAGGAGCACTGCTGAGATCGCGCCTCGGTCTTCCCCAGGCCGAACAGCCCCGGCTCTCTCAGCCACTCCTCATCAGGGAGCCGCTCCTCATGCGGCCCCGCGCTCCCCCTCGGATGGGTGAACAAGCGGGATAAGCTGGAAGAAGTCGGGAAGAGCGCTGGGATTTGGCAAGGCACGGGGCGCGAGGAGCCTCCGAGACGGGGCGGCCGGCCGACGTGGCACGGGCAGGAGGAGCAGCCGTGCAAAAAACCCGTCTCGAGGGGCAGTGAGGCGCCTGCACGGCCGCGCAGAGCTGCGCGTGCCCCGGGCGGCGTCTACGGCGGCGGCAGCCCCCTGCCGGCGGCCGGGGCAGGGCGGGCTTTACGCCCCGCTCCCCGCCCTCTCCCGCCCCTCCCAGCCCGGCGGTAGCGCGCAGGCGCGGCGGCAGCGACGGCGGCGGGGCGCACCGAGATGGCGGCGGCCGGTGGCCGGCGTTGGCTGCTGTGCCTGTGCCTGTCGGCAGCACTGCTGCTGCCGCGCCCGGCGCGGGGCCTGATCGAGGGGCTGTACTGCGGGCGGCGCGTGTGCTACGAGGTGCTGGGCGTCGGCCGACAGGCCAGCAAGGCGGAGATCGCCCGCGCCTACCGGCAGCTGGCTCGTCAGTACCACCCCGACCGCTACCGCGGGGAGCCGGCCGCGGCGGGCGGCTCGCGGGCGGCGCACGAGAAGTTCCTGCTCATTGCCACCGCCTACGAGACCCTCAAGGTGAGAGAGCGGGACCGCCGCCGCGGCCGGAGCCGCTCCGGTAAGAGACAGCGCGGGGCCCGGGCGGGAGCGGGGCCCTCGGGCGGGCGGCGGCGGCCCCGCGCGCCCCGGCGGCGTCGTGCCGAGCGGCGCGGGCTGCCCGCAGCGCACGGGCGGCGGCGGCGCGGACTCCGCGTGTGTGGCGCTGACCCGCGGCCGCCCGAGCGGCTCCGCTCGCAGAGGTCGGACCTCGGGATGGGACGCGTCTGTGTAGTGCGGCGGATCGCGAGGAGTCGATCGGCTTGGCGTTCCTTTGTGTGGGCTCAGCCGAGGGAGGAAAACGCCGCCGGTGTTTTGCGATAGTCCGAGAGCGTGGGGGGAGGACGGGCTGCCCTTGGAAGCCCCTCTGAAGTTAGACTTCTTGTACAGCCGTATCTTTAAGCGAAAAAGCGTCGGTAAGCAGCAAATTGACAGCGTGTGAGACCTGTGAGCAAATCCAGGCAGGGTGAAAACGTGTGGGCTGGCCACGATGTGGCCAAAGAAATGGGAGTTGGAAACCTGCAAGTGCTTGAGGGTCCACGGGGAAAAGAAACTGGAACTTTTTGGAGTAGAAGAGGAACGCAGTTACGGCTGACAAAGTTAAATTTCTCGTCTCATTATTCTGTGGGTCAAAATGAGAAATAGCTCAAGAAAATGGGAACAATGAGGTTTTGAAACATCCTAACACCAGACAGATTCCTTGGCCCCATAAGCAAATCCTGTAAGATTTGAAAAACAGTCTTTTGCTATTTGGTTAGTCTGGAAATCTTTCTGTGAGCAATGTCTATCAGTTCCAGCTCCCTCAGTATCTGATTCAGAAAATAGGTTTGCTGATTATGTGAATTTCAGTTGCCTGTCTTTATTTCAGTATTGAATCAAGTCTTCTTATAATCTATACTATAGGTACTTAAGCCTGCATGTTTGTAAGCTGTGTGTGGGCTGATTTAGGGTAAGAACAAATTAATTTAATGTACAGGAAAATGATGAAAGAATTTCCTCAGTGCTTCATGGCTGTTCTTCTGCAGAATTCATAACAGTGCAGTCCTTCATGAGATGTAAAACACAATGGTAACAGAGTAAGTGAAAACAGCCATCTGAACCTACACATGCTTGTCATCTCTGATTCTACAGGATGAAGAAACACGTAAAGATTATGATTACATGTTGGATCATCCTGAAGAGTATTACAGACACTACTATCACTACTACAGCAGGAGATTGGCACCTAAAGTGGATGTCCGAATAGTGATTCTCGTTACGGTGTGTGCCATCTCTGTGTTTCAGGTAAGATCTCACTTTCATGTGGCAATGCTCTGTGAATTTCTGAAATGGAAGAGAATCATCTGCAGGTCTTGTAGCACGCCAGCCTTCAAACAGTGCCAGCAAGGAGGTTCTTCTGTGGCTGCTGTGGCAAACTTGCCCCTGGCATCTGTAACAAATCTGCAGTCAGGGTGTGCCAAGCGGATTTTGTGCACTTGGTAGCTTGGTCAAAGATGCACAGTGCAATTAGTGATTGGCTTATTTACACAGTGGAGTATTTTGTACAGACTAGTGCAGCTCTCCTAGAGAAGACACTTAGTTCTCCATGGCAGGCTGAGGACAGCCTGTTCCTGTGCACAGAGAGGGCTGGTGATGCAAGGTGGGCGTCAGGTTTTCAAGCTGTGTGAGGTTATTTTTTTTAACAGGCCACTTGCAGTCTAAATTCAAAACGCAGTTTAGATGACAATACAAAGTACCAGTAGTGTTGTTTGCTAACGTGTGTATTTTATACAGTAGTTTACTTTAAAGGGCAGATTAGTGAAGTTTCTTCACTAAGCGTGGTAGGTAGTTCCATGTTCAAGGAAACGGTCAGTGTTTTAGATGAGAAAACTTGTGCTTTTGCTGGCAATTACTTAACTGGAAGAAAGTATATAATTATTTTGTTTAGCATCCATTAGATTATTGATTCCAAACTTGCTTAAGGAAACTCCCAGAGTTGGTTTTTAGGAGATGAAAATGCAGGTTGGTCTGTGGTACGGATAACTCTCTTTTTAATTGGAAGGCAAAAAAGCCCAACAAAACATGTTGATCAGATTTTGAGAGTTTGAAATAACACGTTCTAGTGGCGTACTCAGCCAAATACGTAATTTTCCATCAGACTTACTTCTAATTACAGTTTTACATTTCACCTCTTATTTTGGCTATAAGTGGGAACACTTACTTTGCCTGTAGGTCACCTCCTAGATGATTAAATACAAGTTCACAATGAATTACAGAATCACAGAATCACCAAGGTTGGAAAAGACCTACAAGACCATCCAGTCCAACCATCCCCCTGTCACCAATAGTTCTCACTGAACCATATCCCTCAACACAAAATCCAAACGTTCCTTGAACACCTCCAGGGTCGGTGACTCCACCACCTCCCTGGGCAGCCCATTCCAGTGCCTGACCACTCTTTCAAAGAAGCAGTATTTCCTAACGTCCAGCCTGAATCTCCCCTGCCGTAGCTTGAAGCCATTCCCTCTGGTCCAATCACTAATGACACGAGAGAAGAGGCCGACCCCCAGCTCACTACAGCCTCCCTCCAGGTAGTTGTGGAGAGCAATAAGGTCTCCCCTGAGCCTCCTCTTCTCCAGACTGAACATTCCCAGCTCCCTCAGCCGCTCCCCATAAGCCCTGTGCTCCAGACCCCTCACCAGCTTTGTCGCCCTTCTCTGAACCCGCTCCATGGCCTCAATGTCTTCCTTGCAGAGAGGGACCCAAAACTGGACACAGTACTGGAGGTGCGGCCTCACCAGAGCTGAGTACAGGGGACAATCACTGCCCTGTTCCTGCTGGCAACGCTGTTCCTGATGCAAGCCAGGATGCCATTGGCCTTCTTGGCCACCCAGGCACACTGCTGGCTCCTGTTCAGCCAAGCATCAATCAACACCCCCAGGTCCATTTCCTCTACGCAGTCTTCCCAAGCCTGTTTTTGAATTAGCAAAACTAGCTGTTCTGAATTAGCAAACTGATTTGCTTTTCTCTTGCTTATTGGTGTTTCTGCTTCTTTTGTTAAGAATATAAAGAGTGTACCTGCCTGCTCTGTTGTTTTCACAAATGGGCATGCTGCTGTTAAAAAAAAAAAAGGCACAAAATGGCATGTTCATCTCAAACGTTATTTGTGTTGTTCTTTTTTCCCACTTGAAATTCAGAGGGTAGCTCAAGATTAGAGTGAGGTATTGAATCTTGTAAAGTCAATCCTGTCCAACTAACAAGACTGTCATGTAAGTAAGCTATGGTTAATTAACTATGTAAAGTGGGTAATAATTTTATAATGAAATGCTCATATGCCGGACTTCTGATCATGGCCACCACAGCCCAGTGCAAGCTTCATTTGAAGCAGTGGGAGATAACCATCTTCTCATGAGCAAACCCAGTGTGAGCAATGTCTTTCTTTACACTCTGCTTGACCTTCTTTGTCACTGTATATTTCTGTGTGATAAATATGCATCACACATACATACATGTTCTGTGCATATCACGCAGCAGTATGCATATTAGTTATGTCTGTTTCCCAGGTTCCTTGTCAGGTTTGGAGCAATAATTACAGGTTCTACAGAAGTTGTGCTGTTGCCTTTAGTTTTCACCGTCACTGTAATATAATTGTGGTTAAAGGTATACAGCAGCATATTTTATTCTGGCAAAGCTCCAAATAGAAATGTGTCCATATCAAAACATGGCTTCTATTGCCTTTTTTTTTTTGTTTTGTTTTGTTTTTTACTGTTCTTAAATTACAGTTCTTCAGCTGGTGGAGTAGTTACAATGAAGCTATCAACTATCTAGCTACAGTGCCAAAATACCGTATACAAGCTACTGAGATTGCCAAGCAACAAGGTTTACTCAACAAGACCAGAGAAAAAGGCAAGAACAGGAGGTCTAAAGAAGAAATTCGTGAAGAAGAGGAAGAAATCATCAAAGACATTATTAAAAATAAAATAGATATAAAAGGCGGTTATCAGAAGCCCAAGATATATGATATCCTTCTGTTTCAAATCCTTCTAGCTCCTTTCTACTTGTGCAAGTATGTAATTTGGTACTGTTGGTGGATTTATTGTTTCACTATTAAAGGCCAAGAATATGGTGTAGAAGAGAAGCTGTATATCATACGGAGATACATGAAAATGTCTCAGTCTCAGTTTGACAGCCTGGAAGATCATCAAAAAGAGACCTTTCTTGAGCGGCAGCTGTGGATACGAGAAAACTATGAGGTGAGTGGCCGGGGAGGAACAGATAATGTTAGTTAGGCACCGTTCCCAGAGTAAGAGCAGGTACCTTGCAAAGGTCTTTGGAACAGTGATGTGAGAAGCCCTGCTTCAGTTCTAGCTGTTGCTGTCTACATTTGAAATGGTTAGAGAAGCACTTGGTTTGTTTTCTTCATCATCTTATGTTCACTTGCTGATAGGCAGCAGCTCCTGGACATGCCCATTGATAAAAGAAGGGATTCACTTGCTTAGGCGTTGAATCCACCTGTGATAGTTAGCCAGTCTGTGAATACAAGGTTAATTGGATCTGATGACAGGCTGTCCTGTGACCATGTGACATAATAAAGTTCTTGCAGTACATTAAAGAGCATGGTTCTCCAAATAATAATAATTTTGTAATGAAGACTACCTGGATCACCTGAAACTCCTGTATTATTAGTCTCTTGAGCCATGAATTCCTAGCTTGTTTTTGATAACTATCCCTTTTATAACTATTCTTTTGCTTCCACTGAGTCTGAGGCTGTTCTTTCTGTGCTGTGTTCCAGCTTAACTAAAAATGGCATATGAAATATCACAAGGCACAACTGCTGCTTCTTTGCTGGGATAGCCAGTTACAAAACAGCAAATACATAATTTTTCTCAAGCTTTCTGTGAGAGCAATGAAAGAGCATGAGCCCCAGCATGTAATTTGTATTCCAGACAACTTGGGGTGCCAGGAGGTGGCAGACTGGCAAGCACTCTTATTGTTGTATTGAAGCTCATCTGGGGGCCATCTGGGTAGGAGACTTCCAGAAGTGAAACTGAGAAGGAGGATTTGTCCTGCCCAAAAGATGTTGCTGCAGCTTGCCTTCTCCAAAAAAAGATGGCAGAACTGCTTTTGCTTCTGATGAGAGGCACCATAGGGAATATCACCTTGAAAACAGTCAGAACTGGATTAGTTTAGAAACTTGACGAGAAAAATGCTAGAATTGATGCTAATATAAGGAGAGGAATAGCCATCAGATTAGCCATACATGTCGAATTAGATTAGGTTTTCTCGAAAACAATCTGAAAGCTTGAAGATCTAGTAATGTTAGTAGTCAAAGGAGATGTCCTAAGGAAAATGTAGGGTAGAATAGGTATTCTGTTGCAGAAGAAACTTTTCATGGTTTGAGTTGCTGCTTCTAACTGCTGTTTTGTTCACTGAGTGTAAAAGAGCTGTATTTATAAGAGGGAAGTCTCTTCAGCCCAAAGTCATCTGTGGTGGCCAGCAGGTGATTTTTAGTGAAGAATACAAGAAATTTGCACCCATGTAGCAGTATTTCCCCCTTGCAGTCTGCAACTTTAGAACTTCCTGAACAGGAAATGGTGCCTTTGTAGTTTACATCTTTAATTAGTTTTTCTTCAGTAAACACACCTAGCTATTCCTTGGTTGCATTAAAAAGTTCAGTGTTTGCATTGCTATCTGGTTGTGAGTTCAGCAGTATCTTCAGATAATAGATATATATATATATATATATATATATTAAGGCCCCAGACACCTGCTGGTTATATGGAGAATAAATTGTAGGGAGAAATAATCATTCCTCTTATGCTGCCAGTTCTTCTCTGTACCACTACTATAGACTTACTAAAAGACTCAGTCTTGTCTTTTCAAGGCTGAAAATAGCTTATATGTTACTTTTGTTATAGCAGCTGCCTGTCTGCATATTTAGTTTTTTCCAGTGTCCTTCTGGGAATGAGTGGGAATTCAGTATATTGGCACATTGTGGAGCTCAATAAAAACATGTTTTCTTCTGTTGCTTTCCTGGTAATTTTTAAAATCTGCATGATCACTGAACCTTGAGCTTGTGTATTTATACAGTCATCAGGAATATTTAAAAAAAAAAAAAAGGCTCTTTCAAAATCTTTGCTTACAGGTAGACTTCAGATTACATAAACATAGTATCTTGTTGAAATATAGTGCATGTATCTACGTGATCTGCTGTTCAACATACTGTTGCCTGTTTTAGATACATGACTGCTATTGAAATCTACAGATATCAACAATGACACTTTTTCTTGCCATATTTTATATACTTGTCATCCCTACCATCAATATTTACTACAGAGATTCTAACTTAAACTGAATTAGAAAAAAGAAGGTTTATTTCTGTCTAACTGAAGGTGAAAAATAAAATAAAAGTGAGAAGCTAAGCTGTGTTGAATGGTGCGTGTGCTGGACTGAGATTCAAACCAGTTCTTTACTGGCAAATTTCATTTTGTTGACTGCAGGGCATTTAGTTCTTTGGCAAAACAAGCAAACAGTGAAACTGTGCTAGCCATTACAGCACAGTCTTGCAACAAAGTAGTTCTGCTGTCAGCAGAAATCCAGAGCATCTCAACTACAGCTTCTAGGCTCCTTGCTGAAGGCTCGTACACCACATGTAGGTCGGGGTCTTTTGCTTGTCGCTTTTCAGCTTTCTTTGAAATCAAGGTGACGGAGGGTTGAAGTATTACTGTTTACACCTCTCTTCAGGTTCTCTTAAGATTTTTCTTCAGCTTTACTAAAAACTTCTGTCTGTCTTTCAGGTCTATAAACAAGAACAAGAGGAGGAGTTAAAGAAGAAGATGGCCTTGGATCCCCGATGGAAGAGGTATCGGAGGTGGATGAGAAATGAAGGACCTGGAAGACTGACTTTCATTGATGACTGAAAGTTGCTGAACACAGCGCGTGCTGATGTCGGCAGTGATCTGCAAAACTTTTTGCTACATCATTCAGAGTTTTATCTGCTGGTTTGGCAGTGATCTAAAACTCAGGAATTATTAAATGAGGCCGAAAAATAGTACAGGTTTACGGTTTTTATAAATCAGAATTATTAAACAGGCATAACTCAATGTGTGTATCTTACATGGGGATCTTAATGTGGAATTCATTATTTCAAATAATGTATTTCCTCTACATATTTCATTCTCATGATCAATGGAATCGCAATTTCAATCTTTCTGGAACTGTTTCTTGATCTGTCGTTGGAAGTCTCAGTTCTTGATTCTAAACCGAAGGGTTCATGCGAGTGAACACTGGAAATTGAAATTGTTGGTAAGGACTCTGAAGCAAGGGCCATTTCTTACTTTCCTCTTCTCTTCCACCTACTTTTCAACTTGCTTTTTAAAATGCCAAATTGTTTTTTGATGTAGACAAAATGGGGATTATACCAGACTACTTCTTTTGCTATTCCCTCTCCAATTGGAAATGAATTTTATTCTTTGTGGGAATAAATGATGCATGATTGATCACCGTTATGGTGCAAACCAGCCTTAATTCTTTGTTCTGCAGAGTGGTTCACGAAATAGCATACTTAAGTCACTTACGTTTGGTTTTTAATCTTGTACATTAGATTGTACCTACATGTTCAGAACAAGCGTACCAGTGAATACTAGTCAACTAAATGTGAAACTTCTTTCACCAAAGTATTGGTAAAGGGAAAATGACCCTTTGTTTAAAAGGGCAATCTTGATGCCTTATGTAAATAAAAGTTTATATAATATACATCCTGGATTTGTTTTAAATTTAAACCTGAAGTATTCTTTATCCATTCTGATTCTTCTGATCAGACATCAGCGTACTTAGAACACAACAGTTCCCTTTGCTTCCGTCTGTAACTGAAGCCAAGTCAGAGTTTCCACGTTTCCAGGTTATGATTTCCATATTTCTACTCGAAAACTTTACTGGGGAAAAAGTACTCAGGGTTTGCAGCCAGACTGGGCTGCTTCTGTCTCTTCTCATGTCTGTGAAGATCTGTATCTGTGCAGGTTGGTTCTGGGAGAAGGTCTCTTAAACTTGCCGCTGCTTCCAACACTTGTAATAGCTAGAAGTTTTGAAGTGCTTATAGACCAATTTTTGAAGTAAGACAGTTCTGATTCTGCCAAGATGAGCAACCAATCATAGAATCATTTAATTTGAAAAAAAACCTAAGTTCTCCAAGCCCAACCATCAACCTGACCTACTGAGTTCCATAAGTAAGCCATTCTCCTCAGTGTTCACTTGTCAGTTCCACCACTTTCCTGTGTAGTCAGACTCTGAAGAAATTCTTTCAGATATCCAGAAAGATCTAAACCTCTCCTAGTGCAGCTTCAGGCCACTACCTTGCATCCTACTGCTTGTCACCTGAGAAAAGAGGCTGTCATCCACCTTGCTGCAGTCACATTCTCAGGTATCTGTAGAGAGAGAGGAGGTCTTCCTTCAGCCTCCTCCAGACTAAACAACCCACTCTTCATACATCTTCTTTTCCAGTCCCTTTACCACTTAGTTGCTTGCCTCAAGTGAGGGGCTCAAACAACACAGTATTCAAGATGTGGTCTCACCACAAGGAGGCAATCCCTTCCTTAGTCCTACTGGTGATGCTATTTCTGATTTAAGCCAAGATGCAATCAGCCATCTTGGCCACCTGGTTGCATTGCTAGCACATGTTCAGCTGAGCATCAGTCAGTATCCCAGGTCCTTTTCTTTTGGGCAGCTTTCCAGATACTCTGCCCCACACCTGTACCACTGTGTGGAGCTGTTGTGAGTCAGGTGCAGAGCCCAGCACTGAGCCTTGTTGGGTGTCACGTGGCTGGTCTCAGTCCATCAATCCAACCTATCCAATGCAGATTCCCCCTACCCTCCATCAGATCAACAGTCCAGTCCAATTTGCTGTCCTGTGCAAACTTCCTGAGGGTAGACTCAATCCCCTTGTCCAGACTGTTGATAAAAATGTTAAACAAAACTGTCCCCTACACTGAACCCTGGGGAACACCACTGGCGACTGGCCACCAGCTGGACTGAACTCCATGATCTCCAGTCATTCTCTATGATTCACTACGGCTCTTTGAGACCTGCCAGCCAGCCAGAACTTCACCCAGTGAACTGTGCACCTGTCCAAGCTGGGAGCAGCCAATTTCTCCACGAGGATGCTGTGGGAGATGAGATGGTGTCAGGTGCTTTACTGAAACCTAGGTAGATAGCATCCACAGCCCGTCCATCATCTGCTAAGTTGCGCCACCTTGTCATAGAAGGAGGTCAGGCAAGACCTGCCTTTCACTAAACCTATGCCAGCTATTTGCAATCACTTCATTGTCCCACATCCTTTGAGGAAGACCTTCACTTCTTGGTGCCTCTTCTGCTAATTTAGCTCTCAGTAGTTTTTGGAATGTTATCTCAGTTTTGTGTTTGAAATAACATATATCCAAAAATATGTCAGAAGCACTATCCTGAATGGCTAACTTCCATGTGCATTTCCAAAATTCAAAGGAAGTTTCTAGTTTTGTCCTTAATCTCTGCTGCCATATAGTGCTGCTGTAAACTTAATTCAGTCTATACTTAAAGGTCAAACCAAGTCTTAGGTTTGTTAAAGAAAACGTTCAGAATAAGTCATGCTTGTTCTCAGGAAATAACCTTATTGGCCTTGTAGTGACGTTCCAGAGACACCACAAAGATGTTTGTCAAGTTGGACACCTTCACAGCTTAGATGTAGTACTTCTTTTTCCACAACATATTCAGCCTCCTGCAAGAGTGGAGAAGAAAAAAAAAATTGTAGTTTCTGTGGCAAATACAAAGCAAAAATGAATACAAATGAGTTAAACGGTGCTGCTTACCCAGTAAGGTCAGGCAGCTATCTCTGCAAAAGAAGCCAGCAGTGTACCTCTATGTAGACACAATTTCACAGGCAAAGAGCTAACAGCTCAGCTGCTCTCACACTAGTTTCCACCCGTCGTACCATAGAAAAGTGTTTGTGTGATAAGATGGGTCACAGAAATAAGCAGGCAAGACCCAAATCACACATCTATCTTCCCCCTTTTTAGGTTAGTTCCGACCAAGATTAATTTTCTGACCTGATCCTGTAGCAATTAAAAGGTGCAATGGCAGGGCATTCCGAGGGAGGACAGAACCGTGTCTTTCAGCAGCAGTAGCACCTTGTTTTTGTAAAACGATGGCCCGAAATCAAGTGCAGAAGGGAAAATCAGCAGGTATTCTGCTTTGGGTGGAAAAGAGCCATTGCTCTTTTGTGGTCTTGATTCTGAATTTCTGATTTTCTCTACACATGAGCCCATTGAAAATACCTAGACAGAGGCATAAGCTCATGGGTTGCAGGCAGAGTTTGCTGGGCTGTGCCATTTACATTTCTGTGATAGAGGCCAGAAGAAACAATTGTCTGTCACAGAGCTGTCAGGTCGCAGTGACACCTTGTTAGCTGGGTCACTAATCACTTACAGCCTGAAGTCTTATTTTAGTTCTAAATACATGCATCTTAGTCACATATTTTAGGCCCTATTTTATCTTGAAATCGAGTCCACAAAGCAATATCATACACAGATTGAGAAAAGTGCAGTGATAGCACTGACAGTAGTGTTATTATGCCTTGTGAATCCAGCATAAGTGGACTTTGAAGGGAACTGCCTGCATGAACAGGAACTGACCATGCTGCGTAGGGTGAGGTCTTGTGAAACTGTGTGTCTAACAAGGGAACAGAACAGAACAGAATGGAATGGAACAGAACAGTTCTGTTGGAAGGGACCTTCAAAGAACATCAAGTCCAACTGCCTGAGCACTTCGGGGCTAACCCGATGCTACTGAGAGCATTCTCCAAATGCCCTTTGGCCACTGGTAGGTGTTGGGCAGTAACCGCCTCTCTTGTGTTTGACCACCCTCACAGTGAAGAAATTCAGAAATTTAGTGAGAACTGTTGGTGATAGGTGGATGTGGATGGCTGGACCGGATGATCTTGTAGGTCTTTTCCAACCTTGGTGTTTCTGTGATTCTGTGAAATGCTTCCTTATGTTCAGTCTGAACTCCCCAGCGCAGCTTCGCGCCGTTCCCACGTGTCCTGCTATCGGTTCTTAGGAAGAAGAGACCGGCACAACGGCATCTCGAAGGAAAAAAGTCGGAGTCGCGGATGGAAGGTGGAGATCCCCACCCGAGGATCGCTTAGCGGGGCGGAGCGGCGGCGGCCCCTCCCCCGGGCGGCTCCCGCGGTGCCGGCAGAGCCGAGCCGCACCGCACCGCACCGCACGGATCTCCTCCGCTCCATCCCGTTCCTGCCTGCCCCGTCATGTCGTCGCCCGGCAGCCTGAGCACCATGCAGCGCCTGGTGGAGCAGCTGAAGCTGGAGGCCGCCGTGGAGAGGATCAAGGTGAGCCGGGCCTCCCGGGGGAGCAGAGGAAGCTGCGGGGGAGCTGCGGGGTCTCGGCGGGGCCGGGCGCGGGCGGCGGTGCGCGGAGAGCTCTCTGTCCGGGATTCGAAGGGTGCCCGGGCTGCGGGGGCTCCGAGTCCCTCCCGCACCCGCGGGGAAAGAGCCGCTCCCCGGCGAGAGGCCGTGATGAATAATGGAGCAGCTCCGCGTTAGTTCTGCTCCGACGGGCACGCTGCTCTGCAGCCGCGCCCCACAGCTCCCCTCTGCCCCGCGCGGGGTGTTTTCGTACCGGCTGACAGCTCGGGACACAGGCGATTTTCTACGCATGCATGAACCTTCTGCATATCTCCAGACAAAGACTGGCCAGTGAGGCAACCCCGTTATCTGTCTGCTCTGATATTATTTCTTTCTTCTTGGTTTTTTTTTTTTTTTTTTTTTTTTTTTTTTTTTTCCCTGTGTCAATCCAAATGCAGCCCTGCAGTGCTGCCTTGGTTCCCAGCAGGTGCAGGGTCCACAAGTTCTTCTGGGATATGATTTCTTTTTCTTTTTACACATAAAATACATCGAAGGCTACAAGGTGATAAAAGTCTATTTAATCTGCATCCTGTACTTCCCCCTGCCCTCACCACCTCTGTGCATTCTCCATTTTTCTTTGGCCAGTTGCAAAACACTGACTTGCATAGCACTGGACTAAGTTCATGGGCTTACAATTGATTTTGGATTCCTTTTCTCACTGCTCCTGCCCTGGGCTGCTGAAAAGTCCAAGTGTCCGTTGCGCCACACTGAGCACTGAACAATGTTGCCTTAACTGATTTATTAATGCTACCAAATGTTATTAGTGACCAATGAGCTTGCAGGTAGGCTGAAAGTGGCCACAGCTCCTCCTGGCTGTGTGTGGGAATCTCTGAGAAATGACACAGTGCAGAACAGAAATGCTCTGTGACGAGGGGTCCCGAAGAGAAATGGCTGACTCATCACTGCTGTCATTTTAGACCACCAGCATCATCTCTCTGTCATGCCTCATTTTGAGGCATATTATACCCCCCCCACATCCAACTCCTTGTTCAGGTGGCTACAGCCAATACAGTTTATTGTTTAAGTGGGATTGCTTTGTGGAGGTAGCAGCTGGACTTCCCGAGGCTATTGTGTTATACATGAGTTTGGGAGGTTACAGAGGCTGGGCCTTAGTGAAGCTTTGGTCTCCTCTTTCTCCCAGTGTTGCTACTGAAATCTCTTTCCAGGTCTGTTCTAAGAACCTCTCGGTGTCTTCACAGCAACAAACCAAGCGATGCATGATAAAAATGTGTCGTCTAGGCTCCTTGATACAGAATGTAAAAACAGCAAGGGACATCTGGCTGGCAGAAACTGCATGAATCAGCTTTAGCTTCAGCTGATGGTTGGATAGGAGTAAACATTGTTTTGGCTACTTTGAATACACAGCGTGTTTTCAGGAGGAAGCTGAATATGAAAGGAGTTTTATAAATACATCCCACACTACAAGTTCCAGCGGTGATTTTGTTTACCCCGACAGCTAAAAAAGTAGACAGGAACAATATTTTCAGAAAGAGGAAACCATGAAGGAAAGAAGTACCCCCACGTGTCTTGCATGCAGGAGGCTGCTGTTCACAGCGTGCTTGTGCTGGGATGAAATACAAAAGAAATCCTTCTACTGTCCACGTCAGCTGGAGGAGAGGAGTGCTGTAGCGGCTTGCGCAGGGCAAAAACTGGGAAGATCTGTCCTGAAACTCGTTGTGTTGAGGGCTCAAGCGTCAGTGTTGTGCTTAAGGCAAGAACATTAGTATTTCAGGGAGCCAACAGAGCTAGGCAGGGTGGAGGCTGCATCGTTCTTTGCAGCATCCATAAAGAGGTTGTTCCCAAGAGAGGGACAAGTGGCAAAGCCTGCTGAGCAGCAGGGAATCCTTGCTGTGGATTTTCCTCCTTGCGCTCCTCCCAGGAGGATCTGGCAGGCTGTGGGAAAATGTTTCTCTGAACAATTCCTTGCAGTGCTAACATCTGCTGGAAAGTTAGGCAGTTACTAAGACGAGTGTTCTGAAGCAGAGCTGGCAGGCAGGGAATGGGGCAGCAGCAAAAAAGCAAACAAGTGCACCCATCAGGCCAGATTTACTGATGCATTTCCAGGTGTTGTCAGATTGGATGGCCCAAAATGAAAAGCCCACCAGGGCTCCAGGGTGGCTCCTTCAGACTGGGGAGTGCCAACGGTTGTTCTGGCTCATCCCTCCCCCGTCAACACTGCAACACTGTATAGAAGAAAAAGCAATATTTTAGAAGTTCTGTGGTGATTCTGGGGTCAGAGGAGAACTAGTATTCCAACAGTATGCTCAGGATACCAAAATGTGGCAGACAGTACGAGCACTGGCATCTCCCTGCAGCTGTTATCAATGCACATCCCAGAAACTGGGAATTCCTCAACATTTCCCTTCAAAAATACAGACACATGATGGTCCACAGGGAGAACAACCAGCTTGCTTTTGGGCTCCTGGGCTTGTTCTGCACCTCTGGGCTGTCCTCTCCATGGGTGTGACTTCACTGCCTGGGGAAGGTAAAATTTGAACCAAAGGGTTTACATCCTTGTCCTCTTGCTTTCTTTCCTTATTAAGCTTTGTGTTGTTGAACAGTTTGGAAGTAAAAGTCCTTTTTGTAAATTATCTGAGAATATAAGAGTTCAAACACAAAACTGTACGACAGAATGGAAAATGCTGTGGTCACAGCCTTGACTCTTTCAGTGAGGGTGAGTTCCCCATGGCACTCATACTTCAACCCTGTATGTCCAGCTCTGGCTTGTCACCAGTGTGGCAGGACATATGTCTCATCAGAGCTCTGCAGATGAGTGCTTGTGCTGATTTACTTGATGGTTCAGAATTCAAGAGCTGACTTGGATTCTCCCCAACTTTTTGATAGTGTTTCTTCCAGAGGAAATGCTCAATAGATGCTTGTGAATGAATTAGTTTCCTCTCTATATTTGTTTTTCCTTTTTCTTTACTCAGGTCTCCCAGGCAGCTGCAGAGCTCCAGCAATACTGTATGCAAAATGCCTGTAAAGATGCCTTGCTGGTTGGGGTCCCTGCAGGGAGCAATCCCTTCCGTGAGCCCAGATCCTGCACCCTGCTCTGAAATCAGGTAACAAAATCACAGATATCACCACCACTGCTCTCATTTGGAAGCTCTAGCAAAGACAAATGGGGCACTGTGATAGCTGCTTGAATTTTGAATTCTTCGTAGCAAATTGTTTGCCACTTTCCTGCTGGCTCTAGAAACTGTTTTCTGCTTCTTTTAGATATGGCAACTGAACTGCACCTCTTTTTTACTGTCCTTTCTTGTATTTCTGTTTATTTGTTTTTGCATTTCAGCAGCTCTGTACTCATTATCAGCATCTAAAATAATAAAAACTTCCCATGTGCAATTGACAAAGCCAGAATCAAAAACAGCCATGTAACTAGCTTGGGGAAGTGAGACAAAGCCATGATACTTGCATGTGTCTTGGCATAGCTTAGGCAAGAGTCTTGTTAAAAATACATTTTGTCTTTGACGTCCTCCTGCAATTCATTTGGCTGTATCAGTCTCCTTAGGGTTTTTCTTGCTATAGCTGATACAGCATCAGAATTCTTGGAAGCAGAGCAGAGCTGGGACAGTCTCTAAGCACGTTCTTTTGACGGTTTTCAGCTCAGGGCTAGAAGATAATGTGCTAGCAGAACTCTGTCTGCCTTAGTGCTTTGCTGTGATGTTACCTCCATAACAACTTCAGGTAACCATTCAGCACATGGCAATCTTTGCAGTTCTACAGTTCTCACCCTTGTCTCTTCAGTTTGTCACAGAGATGTCACGCAGAAAGAGGAAGAAATGCCATGTATGCCACTAGACTTGGGCAGAACCACACCATTACTTTTGTCAAGAAATGTTACTTCTTCTGCAGGATTAACAAATATGGAAGTAGGATAATTAGAAGAGGCTATTCTTCTGTAAAACAGAGATAGGTACTACTGAAGAACTGAGAAAGCTACAGGGAGGAAAAGAAACACTGAATTCTCTTATTTATTGGAGAATGCAATCAAAGTGAAATGGAACTGTTTTCTGAAACAGCAGAATTTAAACTAGAATGCATAATATTTGTAGGATCTTCCCCTTCTCATTGCTGGGGTTCCTGAGCTTACAGTCACTTTTTGCCTCACTAATAGCACGGTTTTGATTGTTCCTGGAAGGGTCTGAGAAACAGAATTGAACAGGAAGAGAGAACGCAGCCAAGCATGAAATGTTCTTGTGGAAAAATGGGTTGGAGAATGCACAAGCAAGAGACTTTCTTAATTTAGATGCTATCCCTTAATTCTCCCTGCCTGGAATAATGTTGATAGTGACTTTTGCACATGTTTACATGTTCTTCTGTTATTAAAGCAGCCCTTTTTTGTGTGTGTTTTGTTTCAGTTTTGATTGCATTATCAAGGCAGGATATGAAGTACTTTCCCAAGCCAGTGTTTGATGGTTGATTTATGATAGTTTTAGAGAAGTGTAGCTGGGATCAAGAAGTCTATTTTTTTTGCCAATATTTTTCTAGTTATTAGTTTAGTTACCTTAGCACCATAAAAAAAAAAAGAGAGCAAAATTGGAAAGACCAGTGTAGAAATTTTGCAGTATTCAAGAATGTTAACACCCAACAGAGGAAGGTGGCTACTCAGATTTTCTCTGTTCAAAAGCAGTTTTTTGTGCTACAGGTTATATAAGAAATGTACCAGAATAGGAAGAAAGCATTTAATGAGCTCTTTTTCCTTTAACAGGGAAGGTCAGCAGAGAGATACCTTGAAGCATGACATGACTAACAATGGCCTTTTCCTCAAGAAAGTATCTCTGTGTCCTTATTTCTGCGTGGCTAAAACTTGGGTATTTGTCTATTCATTCTTGTGCGTTCATACCTCACTGTTTTACTAATGTTTTTATAGCTTTTTAATGTAAGTAGCTCTTTTTGTAAAAAATCACCATTGTTCTTACACTATACTATCTGTACAAATACTACTTGAGAAGTTTACATTTTTGAAAGCAAAAACATGATTATTTTTACCAAATTACCTATTTCTATCTTGGACGGTTGCTAGGCTGGAGTGATGGTGATAATTACTTGTATTTTCTGAAACAGAACATCTGAAAAGTGAGCTGTTAAAACCTAAAAGCAAATGCAGATAGTATTATGAGAACTGTTCTCTGAAGGGTTTTCTTTAAATAGCAAGATCTGAAACCAGCAACACTGTTTTTTTTCAAGTGCTTGTGAGTCCACAAACGACGCCTGTTAGAAACTGCTTGATGTGATGTGTAGCACACCCTTGTTCCATAAGGCACCTTACTTACAAAAGCCCCGTATTGTTTAATGCTTCTCATAATTTGTATTCATAAACATACTGCCTTGGTGGAATCCCATGTTTAAAATGTAACCAAACTCGCTCAAAAACACTTAAGTGTCTGAGGACAGTTGCGTGCATGATTTTTGAGGTTTGAAGTACACAAAATTACACTTGGTCATTTGCCTTCGCTTTTCTATAGAACACTTTTACAAGGACAAATTTTTTCTACTAGGTTTTTCATTTTGTTTACCTTCTATTGTTTGTATTAATCTTCTAGAAGTTTGGAAATAAAATTCCTTTCCTTACTGGCTTTGATTTCATTATTTAATTGTAGAAGAGAGCAAATTCATTCATGTACTTCAAAGGTGATATTTGGATTTTGCAGTGGGAGGGAAGGCTTCACACTTTTTTTTTTTTAAGGATAAGGTTACTGTTGGAATTTTAGAAAATATTTTACTGTTAGAAAGATCTAGGGTATAGTTACATAAATACTGATGCTAAACTATTAGGCCCACTTAAAGATTTTGAAGTCTGCAGTGGGGCCTTCAGTGATCTGAATATATGATTTTCATTAATGCTAACTGAAATGGTACAGTGAATGTCCTCCAAACAGTTCAGTTTTAACAAAAGATTTTCACACTTGTTGCCCTGCTGGGAGACATTGAAATGACAGTAATGATATTGCCAGTATAAACTGTACTTCTACAGAAGTGAATGTCCTTCCTCAAGTGCCATTCTTTGCTCCTGCTTCCTTTTCATTGCAGGCTATGAGAGTATGGCTGCCAGCTTCTCCTGGATTTCACTTGAATTTCCTTCACTAACTGAATGTAGGCAACATATGGTTTGCCTTTGTTTTTGAAGAAATCAATAGATTATTTGAACTAGCCTTTAATGAATGTGTACTTAAAGTTCTGGTGCCAGCCTCTGTGTGAAAGGATATAAATACACAGCTAGGGAGTGGCTCCTGTAATTTTCTCCACTGTGGTCATCTGTGAATAAATTTTTGCAGAGCTGCACTCTTAAAAGAAGAAATTCCCGAGCCTGGCAAGCTGGGAGACAGTTCTGAAAAACAGAGCCAAATCTGTGTTGTAAAGAGACGGAAAATGGTTAGGTCAAGCAACCACAAAAATGGGCCAGAAATAGCGAGCAAAATGCAACTTTTATTTTAGTAACTATTTTGTACTGGTCAAACATGGAAACACTGGCAAATTTACAATCCTACAAAAGATTTTATTAATATTACACATGAAAAGTATTTTCTGAATTCCTGCTAGCAGTTTGGATACAAATAACCTGTGGATATTACTGTGAACAACGATTGCTCCTGGAACTGACACTGTACTTCTAGGAGTTCTCAGTTAACAATCAGAGAAGCCAACGCTGCTCCTTTAAGAACTATTTATCCAGATAATGAATATGTGCTTAATGAAGACTTAATATCAATAAACTATTTTGCTGCAGGCCTGAACCATACATTTGCTTTTATTCTGTTACTGCATTAAACTTAAAAATAAAAAAAAGCGAGTTTGAAAACTGACTCATCAGAATGGAAAGTCACTGAGCAGGCACTGATCTTCTGAAGCTGGCAGAGTATGCATGCCAGCAGCAGCATGGAGTTACTCTCTACCACTGCCTTCACAAATATTTCTAGCTCTGTTGTAAAATCTTTTGCTGGAGAGTGGGGAGTTGGACACATCCTTTCTTCTGCAACTTGCAAATTAGATGATTTTTTTGTTGTTGTCTAATCTCCTGTCCTGCTTTGCTGTAGAATTTCTGGTGTTGTCTCCTAGATGATTCTCATCTTTCACACAGAAGCAGTGTAGCAGGCTGAAAAATGGGTACATCAACAAACAGCCTCCACTAGATTATGTGGAAAACTAGAGTCACAGCGTTATCTTCTGAATCAAATCTATGAGAATCATAAACTTCAGCTGTCTTTCATGTGCTGTCCACATAACAAGTGAGTTGTTTCTGAAGGTTAATTATGACTAAAGCCACACTCAAGCCATGAAGGAACTCGTAACACAGGGCTCCCAGAGGGGCTGTCAGAAGGAATGAAGTGGAATTGAACCCAGAGGACAAACAGAAAGATCTCTTGCTTTATTTCTAACACTTTATCGTAGTTCTGAGATAAAGGCAAATCCAGTCTGCTATAAAATGTGGAAGCCTGCATGCTCAGGGAGGAAACATACTTTGTTTGAAAACTCAACATGCTTTAGCATGTTATTTCTTTTTTCTTTTTTCAAATAAAAAAACAAGAAGGTAACTTTATACAACCTATATGAACAAGCATTTAAGTGTTTACATCAGTAATTCTCCTGCTTAGAGGAGCTGGTTTGTTTAGTGAGAACTAAAAAAAGAAATCCTTATTTAGTCAGAAATCCCAAACACTATTTTCCCTTTAAAAATGAACAACAACAACAAAATTGTAATAAATTTCCACTCAAATGGTTTAAGGATTGGGAAGAAAAAGAAAAAAAAAAGATGTGGCATGCAAGTCGCTATTCAATTCAAAAGAATTTAAGACGTGTTTGTCCATCAGCTCTTCCAGGCACTCTTTCATACATCAATCTCCTTTTTTTAGTTCTTGGTACTTCTTCAAGTCCCGAATCTGGTAAAGAAGTGGCAATTAAGTATTGGTGTAACAAGCTAAAAATATAAAATCAGCGACATGTTTCTCAGAAGCAGAAGTAACAGGCTTCAGTTTCAACTAGTTTGTATGAAAAACACTAAGTACTGTAGAATTGAGTATGTACAGATATTAACTGCTGTTTACTGATCAGTTTGATGCATTTTACCTCATAATAATAGTATAGGACCTTATATGCAAAATCAGCCTGCACTGTGCTTAACCAGAATATTTCAGCACAAGTTTTCAAACTTATTTCTATTTCATTAACACTACACTCAGTACAGTTCAGTAATTACAAAAGCTAATTCTTTTAAAACAGAGACAGAAGTTGTTCAGTTGTTCCTAAGTTAGTTTAAGAAAGTTTTTTACATTCTTAAGTATTTTTTACAATAAAATATTTGAGAAGTTATTTTATCAGTACACTTTAATGGAAGAAAATTCTGTTTAGGCCTTGCAAAGTGTACTTTATAGAACTTTAGATAGAGCTTTAGATACTTAGAACAATAGAACTTTAACACTTATTAAACAATTTCATCTGCGTCAGTAAAAATAGTGGTTCAGTGTATTACCATTAATTGTTTGAGGTTTAATTAATATTTTTTTCTGAAATTTACAGAAATCCTTGAAGGTTTCCAATGTGTATTTCTAACTTGACTCTGCATACATTTCCTAAATCTGAGATTTCAGAAAGCTTTCACTGTATTGAAGTGTTTTTTGCATTTTTTGCACAGCTTACCTGGTTTTTCCCTTGGCTAATGGATGATAAAGTAAAACATGCCTGTTGTTCCATAACATCAGGCAAATTCCCTTACCCTTTCCTGATTTGATTCAGTTGTAAGTATATCTTTGCCATATCAGGCAAGAGTATCAGAAAATTAATCAGTGGGAGATCACGTTGTTTTCAGAATACTGTAACAGAAGCAGTCCTGATCAACTGAAACTACTGTGTTAGAATTTTCTGCCATCAGTGTCAGTTGCAGGTTACTGAAACACTGTTAATTATCCAGCAATACTGCAGGTCACAATTTGTATTCCAATGGAGATGCAAAAGGTCTGCTCATAACTTCACTTGAGCATTTTAATTTTCATAGGCTGAAAATTGAAAGCAGTTCACCATATCCAATTACCTTTTCCTCTGTTTAGTGCCAGAACTGCCTTAAGCAGCCCATTAAGCACAATGATTTCAATTAGTTACACATGCTTTACATGAATGAGCCTGATCTAATTAGTGGAAGTATTTAATAGTGCACTGACTGCTCTGTCACCGTGAGTTTTAACTACAGACAGTGAAAACACAGATTAAATTATCTATACTAGGGGTTAGGAGGTTTATTTAAGAAGATTAGCCTTATATTTTTTAAGAACTTGGCATCTTGCTTTTTAAGAAGTAGCAGATTAAAAAAAAAAATGAAACAAAAACCTATAACCTACAACAAAACAATATTTAGTCTAATAGGGACTAACAATATTTTCTTACTTTCAAGGCTCCATGGATACATACCAGGCCTTGTAAAAAATGCCTTCAGCTGTGCTTAGGATGGATAAGAAACTGTGTTTAGCCATGGATAAGAAAACAAAACAAATAAGCAAACAAAAACACTGCAAAAAAACAAAAAAACAAAACAAAAAAAAAACAACACAAAGCCAAGCTTGAATTTTCTATATAAAAACACACTAAGCTTTCTATTAGATGAAATACGCCTTGTAATAATTTCAAGATTCATAGTTTAGCCCTGCAAAGAAGATGGAGCAGAGACCTCAGTGCAGCCTACTGTAAGAAAGACTGAGAGAGACATTTTAAGAGGGCAAGTAGTGATCAGACTAGGAGTAATGATTTCAAAGACAGGAGATTTAGATTAGATAGAAGGAAGAAATTTTTTACTCAGAGGGCAGTGAGGCTGCCCAGAGAAGCTGTGGGTGCCCCATTCCTGAAGGCATTCTCAGCCAGCTGGGACAGGGCCTTGGGCAGTCCATCTGGTGGGTGGCTGCTCTTTCCAGGGAAGGGTTTGAGCTGGGTGGGTTTTAAAGTCCCTTCCAACCCATTCCATGATTTATATTTTAATTTCCTATTGCTCCAAACTGAACCTAGGAATCTTTCATTACACAAGAAAAATAAGTGCAAGTGTTTTGCATAAGAGGAAGCAATATTGTTAGATTGGATTAAATAATTACTTAAAGAAAATACAAAGCTGAGTTTTACAAATAATACTTTTTCCAGTGAAGTTACAAATAAAATTTCAGCGAATTCACCTTGCTTTGTGCATACCTGATATTTTTTTTCCTTTTGCCCACACGAACGGTGGACTTTGCTTTCTGTTTCCTGAAAGTTCTCGATCTTGGTTTTGGAAACACAGAACTTGAATTTCATCTGGATCAACAAGGGAATCAGAATGAATTAAGTTAGGTGCAAATGAATTGTATGTGCAAGTGGATGAAAAGTCATTCCATGGAGTCTCATAAATCTGAATTTCTGGGCTCTTAAATGCTGTGCCTCTAAATTCTTCCAGAAAAGCTGTAGAGCTGTCAGGAGGTACACAGTCACTGAAAGTTGTAAAGAAATCTTCAGAATTTTTGGAGGAGTGATCAGAGATACAGTGTGTCCTGAAAGCCTGACCTTTAATGTAAAAAGAATTCATAGCATTTAGACGATCAAAATCTTCACTGCCCTTTGGTACAACAAAGAAATTCTGTTTTCTCTCTGGAGCTACTTCTGAAAAACATGGTCTCTCATGCATATAGCTTGAAAGGTCAGAGTTGATAAAACTTTGATTATGTTTCAATGGAAGAAACGAGACTTCAGAATTCACATGAGATGGCCCTGGTGGAAGAAAATTTGAATCATTCTCTTTGAAAAACGAAAAATTAGCAAGTCTCTCTAAATTTTTCAGTAACAAAAGGAATCCACTGAGCATTAAAATACAGTCTGCCGATCATAACAATTCATCTTTCAATGGTTGGAAAATAAATGTTCTAATACACTCAGACTTCCACCTGGTTTCAGAGATGATACACTTTGGCAGTAATTCAAACTACCTGTGCTGGTTTGTGCCTTAGCTAGCAACTCTAAAGACTGAGAATTTTGCTTACAATCTGGATAGAGTCTTTTAAAGATATTCCAGTTTTCTGGAGGTGATGAGTGTTTCACTGTTGTTTTCAGTGGCGCAGCAGCATTTGTGCTGTACGAAGAGGTAATGTCACTAAAATGCTGAAACCAAATAAAAGGAGTTAAGCAGTGTTTATAGTGCAAGTCTACACTCTCAAATATGAAAATCAAATCACTAGTAAGAATTCCAAAGCTTATATATAAATTTTTGGTTACTGGAAATAAAAATAGAAGACTTGGTAATATAAAGTCACTTACGGTGGACGATGTGCTGCCAGTCTTACATCTATAAACAGACTAAGTAATAAACATCATGTTACTCAAACCATGAGAAGCCAGTATCATAGTATATTCTCTATCATGAGATAGGACTGGAAAAAAAGTGGCATCTGCAATGTATTGGTGCATTTCACACATCATGGAAGGATAAACTAACAAAATACCTTTCACTCAGTAAACACTACCATACAAACACATGGTTGCTACAGTAACATGTATAAGTTAACAGTGCCTAAATATCTTTTCCCTGGCTCTTTCACTTTAATTGAATGATTCAGGAAAGCAGGATGTCCTCCCTTTTTAGAACAGAATCATAGAAACACAGAATAATAGAATTGCTCAGGTTGGAAGAGACCTTAAAGATCATCGAGTCCAACCACAACCTAACCCTACTACCCTAATTCCAACAACCCTCTGCTCAAACATGTCCCTGAGCACCACATCCAGATGGTATTTAAACACATCCAGGGATGGTGGCTCAACCACCTCCCTGGGGAGCCTCTTCCACTGCTTCAACAACCCTTTCTGTAAATAACTGTTTCCTGATATCCAACCTAAACTTACCCTGGCAAACCTTGAGGCCATTT
Organism: Tetrao urogallus; assembly: GCF_951394365.1. Classification (NCBI taxonomy): domain Eukaryota; kingdom Metazoa; phylum Chordata; class Aves; order Galliformes; family Phasianidae; genus Tetrao; species Tetrao urogallus. The sequence continues at coordinate 4,701,063 of NC_136816.1, read as the reverse complement.
CCCCTCATCCTGTCACCTGTCGCCAGTGAGAAGTGACCAACCCCGCTCTCGCTGCAATCACCTTTCAGGTATTTGAAGAGAGCAATAAGGTCTCCCCTCAGCCTCCTCTTCCCCAGACTGAACAGACCCAGTTCCTTCAGTTGCTCCTTGTAGGGCATATTCTCCAAGCCAAGCTGACTATAATGAGTCAGTAATTTTCTTGGACTTGGCCCAACTGAAAACAGTAGCAGCACCAATTGCAGCTGCAGACAGAATTTCAAACACTTTAGTTGACAGAATTATTCCTCTTAAACTCAAGGGCTCTTTCAAATGATTCGTGCAGTGAGTTTACAAGTGGTGGGTTATACTACAGTGCAAGCAAATGGATGGCAGGAGGAAAGGGGAAAAAGAAAGGAAAGCAATTGGAAAACAATTCTTGTTTTACAGAGGTGTATGAACACATATGCTCATAGGACACTTGATATGATAGAGCTTAGACTTTTTTTTATTTAATTTTTCAGAGTACTTTACCAGTTAAAAAAATTTTCCAGAACTAATAACCTTAACAAAAACACAGTGATGGCTCAACAAAATCTGCTGAGGATTAGCGAGGACAATAATTTAAATATGAACAATACACTGAAGTTCTGAAAGTAATAAAACATTAATTCATTTTTAGATGACACTAGAAAATAGCCATGTAGCATCAGATTAAAAAAAAAACAAACAGGAAGAATGAGAACTGTGCAAGCAGTCCGAGATAAAACATAAATTACTTTTGACTGACCTTTAGAACTTTTTTTGGAACCTCTGGTAGTAATTCCTGAAGTTGATCATAGCTTGCCAGAAAGAGCCTGTTCAAAGAAGATTCCTTCTTTAGCATCAGCTGAGCAACCAGAGGGTTGATACAAGGAAAAGCAAGCAAGCATTTCTCCATCTGGAAATGGAAATAATTTTGTCAGATATTTATTTTCCTTTCTTCAGTGACATTCCTATCAATAGGTCACACCACATAATTAGATCTTTGAATCTGTGCAGTTTTGGATAGGTGTTTTACGCGTCACGTGAATTTTATTTTATTTTTACTACTTTTTTAACAGTGTATAATTCTTGTTAAAGAGTAAATTTTTGAAAACTACTTTGATAAAAAGGAAGTACATTAAAAAGATATTTCTGTATTATTTTTATATAAATCAGCGAGTCATTCAAACTTGATTTCTAAACACACTACCAAATTTACTTTATTTTTATTCTGTGGTTTGATAAGAATTATTTACATCAAGATAAACCAGCAAAACTATTTTATTTTACAGAAGTTACATTTGTAAACAGCAATGAGACAAGTGCTAGAAGCAGGAATTACTAGGTGGAACTGAATGTCACACAACGGGCAATAACTTCAAAACTGTGGTATCTAAAGAATGTCAGCTTCTAGTTCTTGACTTTCATAAAGCTCTGCATTCAACACATCAGGACCTAATGCCTTTAACAGAGATAAAATACAACCAATTACTTTTCTCAGTCTTTTCCTTTTTTTAAAAACAGTATCCTTAATCTCTAATTTGGAAGAGTTATAATCCAGTATTTCACATTTGAAAGACCAAGCCAAGGACTTAGAATGCTTTTGAATTTTGCAAATTCTAAAAAGTATCCTGACTTTTTAATAGTTCAGGCTTTTCATGTGAGGTGACTAAATCTCCATTAGGATTAATTTGGAAATCTCAACACACTAGACAACATCAATATTTAAACATAATTGGTGGTTGTGGTCCAGTAATATTTATTTCCAAATACTGCATGAGGAATTAAGCAAATATTATCAGCTTGTGGTAAAACAACACTGTAAGCAACTTCATTGACTTCAGTAATAGATGATTATCAGTGAATCTGGCTTACTGCCCAAGTAAGCCACCATATCTTTATCTTTTACAGTGTGGATAGTTCTTCAAACGTAGTGCTGAAAGGATGTCAGTCACACATAACAGCCTAGAGGTGTGAAGGATAAATTTCTCTGAAGTTTCATTGTGAAAGCACAGGGAAAATCCTAAGTCTGCTAACAAAGATGACTGATGTCAGAAGCTTTACATAGGCGTGTGTGTTTATGTATCTATAACATATATACATACATACAGATATGAAATGTATAAATTAATTAAATAACAACATATTAAAAAATCACATAGAACTTATTCTGAGAAACAAGAAGAAAACAGTGTAATGCAGCATAAAGTTAAATAACCTCAGATGGCAAGACAGAAAGCCAAGATTTGTCCAGCCATTCATGGGGAGTGAAACTAGATGTCATCAAAATGTTGTCAGCTATTTGACGAATTAACAGTGCTGCCTCTTCAATCCCTGGTGTAAGAACTACCTATAATAACAATAATTTTGGTTAAAGCTTATGCTAAGGAGTAAAACTCCAAATGTCTTAATTATCATTAGTAGTTAGCAGATGGAAAAAACTGAGCACAGTAGCTAGCAAGGTAGACTAACTAATCCAGACCTATGCTCATCGTGAACTTCAACAACTGACCACAAATCTAGCTCCAAATTACACTCCTTATTTATACAAATAAGTTTATACAAATCCAATGTAGGCAAAATTTAGTTTCTTCTATAATCTCTTATATGTTTTAGATTTATTGCTATGAATTCAAAACAGGCAATTCTGAAATGCCCAGAATAGTTTAAGATAGAGATGTGCAACCCTTTGAAAAGGTAGGCAATTTCCAAACAAGCTGTCAACTAAAGTGCTGTATAAACAGGTTGAAAAAATCTTGAACTTAACCAGAAAATTTTGAAACAAGAATTAATATGTAAAAAAGTTTTAAAAACTGCCTAAAAAGGCTACTTCGTGCAAAAGGAGGACCGACACAATTTTTGCCCCGTTTTTAAAATGTGAATTAAAATGATACTGCATTTTTTATTTATAAAGAATAAAAGCATATTTGTAGTCACATAATAAAAATGTGACAAGCTATCTGACATTACAGAGAAAAGATACACTTTCTTTTTCTCTACATTAAGAACAATATTAACTCAAAACTTCAAATTAAGGCATTGATAGGATAACAAGAGATTAATACACGCTCTAGTATTCATAAAATTAAAGGTACAACATCATTCCAGTTGTAAAAGACTGTCTAGCCTCTGCACAAATCTGATTCAGCTTGTACTAGAGTCCATCAGAGGTTTTACTGACTTCAGAAGTACTGACCTGAAGTCCTTTATCATCTTATTTTCTGAATTTTGAATTGTTTTCTGTTTCTGTTGTTGGATGTGCACGTTAATAGAATACTTTGGGAATATCACATAGAAAAGATTAAAATAGAAGAGCTGTTACAAAAAAAAAAAAATTACCTTCACTTCAAAGTCTTCTGACTTCTGTGTAAATTCTATCAAATTGGCATAAATTAAGACAAGGCTGAGAAGAGTATCTCCGCTGAGACTGTACCTGTAAGAACAGTTTAATCAGACCATTAATATTTTATATGCACGTAACAAATGTGACTTGTCTGTTCTCTGTGTTAATAAATTTCTGTTCCATCTCCTGGAATTTGGAACATGAGTATATTTCCTTGAACATTATTACCTGTGAAAAGATAACTAGGATGTGTGAAATGACTGACTACTGAAGGACACATTGTAAAGAAGAAAATGGAACCAGCTCGCAGCAAAAAAGCCTGGCCTGAAGCAAAAAGGCTGAATCGGGGTCAGTCACTGGAGAAAAATTATACACAAAGGAAAAGTGAAGCATGAAAGATTAACCACTTCCTTACAGAAAAAACCTTGCAATAGGTAATGAAGAACTGCTTGAGAGACATATCAATAAAAGTAGTACTTCCACAGCAAAAAACCCTACTGATATACTGGAAGAATATCTCCCTCTTGGAAATGATGTACAGTAATGCTAACATAGAAATAATTCATAACCATGTAATTATAGTGATTGATTTACTTCAAACACTTCAAAAGCATAGTTGCTGTTGATAATACCTTTAATACCATGAATGTTCTGGACTTGCTGATTTGAAATATTTAATAAAAACTTGTCCTATATTAGAGCTACCTGAAATTATTTCAATAATTTCTTTAATTTTTTGTCTTGTGGAAGACTAGAAACATTATAAACATGGAAATGAACCTTGCCAGGTTTTGGGGGGCCTCCACTGAGTTTTTCAGTGGAGCTTATGACAATAATGTAACAAGGTGAAAAGATTAGAGCATGTAAGAAATACAAGCCTAGAATATTCACATCCTTTGAAGAGAAAAGTGTCCCTACAGAGAAATTCAAATAACAGAGTTTTAGCTTGTTCTGGCATGCAGCTTCCTTTAGCAATATCTTTGTTTTAAAAATAATGATACAGCAAAAGATTTTATTTACTTACTCCAAACTCAGTCTTTCTCTGGAGCAGAAAACAACCCAACAGCATGTATATTGCAGTGATAATGCTATCAGCTTCAATATTACATTGTCGCAGGACTTCTCATGGTTTAACTCATCCATATTCTACCATGAAATTAATATAAAAATTAAAAACTAGATAAACATATTACCATGGCTGTCACAACCCTTTCATATGCATTGCTGTATTATACATGAGTTATATCAAACATGATCATGAGTTAGATCAAACATGTTTATAGGTGAATAATATAAATAACAAAGCCATATCTGAGAATCATAAAGATTCTAATTCATTTCTTCATACCTTTTTATTCATCCTGTGAAACAGAGACGTTACTTTTTAAGATGTTCTAAGATTTTGGGAAGTTTTAACAATGCAAAATACGGTTGCAAACCCCCACAGTAGTTAACATAGCATATATAAATTACATTATACCTACAATGAATTTATAAAGCACAGCACTGCTAATTGCATAAGCACTTGCAGTAAACAGCATGTAGGAATATCCATCTGCATTGAGCCTGCAGTCCTATTTGATTATTTTATTCTTTATCAGTAACTGCTCTTCTACACATTGAGACATTTGTCTTTCTATGTAACAGAGTTTACATACCATCCCATCATTTAAAGTATTTCTTATTTTTATAAAAAACAGAATGAATTATTTTCTAAATTAATTCTAAACTAATATATTTATTTTCTAAACTATTAACTATCTGAAATGGGAAGAATTAACGTGCAGAGTGGTATGAGAATATAGTCACACTTAACTGGTTATTACAACATTCACGTATACAATCCTCTCCTCAGCTACATATTTTAACTATATTTATACAGTCAATTTGAAGTGAAATGTAATACTTCTGTGAAAAATGTCAGCATTGAGATGAGAATGTTTTTAGCTAGTCAAGCTGGCATAGGCTTAATTTTGGAGTTACCGAATTTGGAAATAATTTGTGTCATGAGAAAATGAGTGATTTTGATATTATTAAGAACAAAAGATACATTAGAAGTGTGCAGACATGGTCAAGAAGTGATACATCCCACAGTAGAATTTGAATATAATTTCGTTTTGTACCTGCAAGAAGATAGCAGTACGTTCATCTACTGTCAACACAACATATCGGTCTGTATCTCCAAGTAGCCTCAAGGAGTAACTGCAGCTTCTTTCAACAAAAGTAATGCTGTAGCTGAATATTATTAGTTTTATCAGTTAATACTATAATTCTGTTATTGAAGCTCAGTTAAATGAAACACTGAGCTTTCTTGAAGGAAATGAATAGCATTCATCTCTTTATACAATTTTTATGGTAATGTGTTGTTTTAATATTGGGATCTTTCTCAAATGATCAGGTTAACTTCAAGGCACATTCACAGAACAAACATAATTGTAGAAGTAAGATATTGAAACACTACTAGGCTAAAACCTGTTAGACTCCTGAGCCAAGGGGCACAAGTTGGAATACATGATCTCTGAGGTCTTTTCCAACATAGGTGATTCTAATTCAATTAGCCTCGTGGCATTGACCTTGACATTTGACAGTTGGTGGCCCTGCATGTGGCAGGGGGGCTTGGAGATTCATGATCCTTGAGGTTCCTTCCAACCCTGTGTGGCCATTCTGTGATTCTGTGTGATTCTGTGACATACACTCTGAGATTATAAACAACGATATATTAAAGAACTAAGACAAATAAGTAAAGCAAATATTTACACTGATGTTTATGGGACAAGACAATCTCAACTTCTTTCAGAGTAATTGCATGTATATTGCATTTATTTCCTTCCTTTCACAATTGTGCAGCACAGGGAAAGCAAACTGGGTGAAAAATTACTGACTGCTCTTTGCATGATGCTAATTTTTTTCTGACTGAATTAAAACTGACAGTAGCACAATGTTGTTTTACAAGCAGTGCTAGCAAAAACTCACTGAATGAGCACTGCATGTTTAGAAATTTAGAGGAGTCTTGGCTGTCTGAGGTGGGAAGTAGAGGAGAAATGATAGTCGCATTAATTGGTCTAATTCCCAGAAAACACAAGGGACCACAATCTGCTAGGAAAACATGTGGACAAGCACATTATCCATGAGCTAAAAGGGGAACTGTAAGCATCTCTGAAACTACTTATTTATGTAGGTGAATCTGAAGAGGATCTGCTGGGAAACTACTGAAAATCATCTCCAAACATTTAGCTAGTGGCTAAGCTGAATAGTGAACTTGAACAGGTCCATCTTCAAAAGTGTATTTCAAACTGAATGTTCAAATTTTGAAGTCAAAGCATTATTTTCATTATTTTTTCCTGTTCAACTGCAATTAGACAGATATCAAAAACTGGAAAGTCTCTTCAACAGCATGGTGAAATTAATGACATGCATCCCTGACACTAGGTTTAATAGATGACTGCTATTTCTCTTCTTCCTTTCTTCCTTTCTTCCTTTCTTTCTTTCTAGTTTTCTGGGTAGAAGACTGTTATAGTGTGTATTTATTACTAAGAAAATTAAATGCAAGAAAATTATGCCAAAGAAAACAATACACATGAACAATGTTTTACAAATACACAAATATTTGTACAAGCTGAAGAGGTATTCAAAATCAAGAAAATATTAAATCTCAAGTAAACAATGAAAGTATTTACTTGTTTATTTTTAACTTAGCTTCTTCCAAAAGCTGTGATACATCAGAAAACAAAACTTCTACTTTATCTGCAGTATTTAGGTACTTAAAAATCCAAAAATACAAAGCAATTACTTCGAAGAATTAATACAAACCCTTTTCAAAGCATAAAAAAGTGGAAAAGCAAAAAATGTTTTTTGTTGATGACACTGTAATTTTCAGGGAAAAGAGACAATGAAAACAGTTGTTTTCATAAAAAGTCCCAGCTCATATTAAAAATTAAAATATCAACATATCCTTTGGTTGACATATGCATGAATCTATAGAATAAATGCACTGACCTCAGTGGAAAAGCTGTCTTATTGTCTCTTGCAGTGCTAATAATCTAAATTTGGTAATGTACCTGACATCAGGAAGATTATACACCTTTATCAGTGATCTAGACAGTGGGATTGAGAGCACATTTGCTGATGACACCGAGCTGAGTAGTGCAGTTGGCACAATAGAAGAGAGGGCTACAGTCCAAAGGGACTTGGAGAAGCTTGAGAAGTGGGCCACTGTGAACATAGGCCCACAAGATGTGAACATCTCAAATATGATTCAAGAAGGCCAAGTGCAAAGAGTGGCATTTGAAATGGGGCAATTGCACATATGAGTTCAGACTGGGAGAACTCATTGAGAACAGCCCTGCTGAGGTATCTGGTAGCCAAAGAGCTGTTTGTGAGCCAGCAGTGTGTGCTTGCAGACCAGAGGGCCAACTAGATCCTGAGCTGCATTAAAAGAGGGCTGGCCAGCAGGGCAAGGGAAGTGATTGTCCCCTTCTGCTTTACCCTCACAAGGCTCTTCCTGGAGTACTGCATAGCACCTGAGGTGCCCAACACAAAAAAGATATGGAGTTATTGGAGTGGGTCCAGAGGATACCACAAGGATCATCAGAGGGCTGGAGCACTGCTCCTATGAAGACAAGCTGAGGGAGCTGGGCTTGTTCAGACAGAAGATAACACCCTGAGGGAGACCTCACTGCAGCCCTCAAGTACTAAAAAGGAGTTTATAAACAGCAAGGAGAGCTACTTTTTGTTGGTCTGATAGTGATAAGACAAGGGGAAATGGTTTTAAAATAAAAGAGGACAGGTTTAGATTAGATGCTAGGAAGAAATTCTTCTCTCAGAATGGTAGGGCACAGACACAGGCTGCCCAGAGAAGCTGTAGATGTCCCATCTGTGGACACATCCAAGGACAGATTGAATGGGCCCTGGGCAGCCTGATCCAGAGCCTGCTTTAGTGGATGGCAACCCTGCCCATACCAGAGGGACTGATCTGTAAGGTCCCTTCCAACCCAAAGAAGGGATCTGTATCCTAGAAAACTGGTTCTATACCCTGGAAAGCTGAAAGTAATTAGTCAGTAAGATTTAACAGGTCATTTTCACTCACTGAGATTCCAAAAGCTGAAGAAAATCTGGCATATTAAGAAGACCTTCAGTGGTGAGAAACACATAAGGAATCTGTATCTCCAGAAGAGAAGAACCACAGTGATTTCCTGAAACATTTTGCATACGTAAGATAATAGTTTAGTGAGCAAAAATCTCAATTTATATTTCAATATTTAAATTGATGTATGTTGAAAATATGCAGCTTTTATTCATCCCCATTATAATGCTTCTGTTATATGCTATTTTTTTCCCCCAAAATTAAACTCTTCTGAATCCCTTTCAAACTAAGCTCTAGCTTAGATTTATTCTTTTATATTCACAGCAATATTCTGTCAGCATGAGGAAAGGTAGATACAACTTCTATTAACTGTCAACAACCTGTAAACTTGGCAGAAGTGTTTTATAAGAGATTACCAACACTTACTACCACATTTATTATTATTATTATTATTATTATTATTATTATTATTATTATGTCCCAACATAATATCATGTACCCAAGAAAAACATCTTCCTATCTTTCTGATTAACTAACCAGCAGTATTTGCCTAGTTTTATCCTGCATAATTTATGATTCATTCTCATCCCACACACAAATGTAACATTTCATAGAATAGAAAATACTTTTCTCTTGTGTGTCAGTCCAATTCTTTGCACTTACCCATTTGTACTGTTTCAGGGAGGATGGTTTTAAAAGTCATGTATGCAATATTTAGATTTTCACACAGTTTTTTCCAGCAAGAGTTTTCAGAATAATCATATTCTATCACTAATGAGAAGAGTCTCCAGGGGAAGTCAGCTCCAATGTTCTGATTTTGTATAATAACACAGGCATATCTACTGAGGATATAAAATGAAAATCAAAAATATGTTCAGGTACAACTACACTCAGAACAAAATAAACAAACACACTTCTAGAGGAAGTGTGAAGAATTACAGTTGTTTGAGGTCTGTTCAGAAAAAGAACTTACCTTTCCTGAATTTAAAACCTGTAATTGCTTTAAAAAGTCATTTTAAAATTTGAAGTTGTACTCCCCCATACTCCAATTATCTACTTAAACAATTCCTATCTTCCTGCATACTCATACTTTGTCATTATTTCAGCCTTACACCTTTTATTTTACACACTGGAGAGTTTTTCTAAAACGCTCATGTGCAATTGCAAGGGCAGCTCCTCTGAGCCCTGTAACTAAGCACTGTGCTGGAATTTGGACAAAATTCTCTGCTCTCAGAATGAAGCTGTAAATCCATATTCTGAAAATGTATTCAGAACAAGATACTACAATGAAAATGAACAAAGTTTTACTGAAGAAAACCACGAGAAAGGACTTCTGGCTCTGTTTTTTGGAATCTAGATTTTAACTTACTTGGTGACGATATCTCTATATCCCAGAATGTTTCCTTTTTTCTCAGAATTCAAATCAATGGCTTTTAAACCTGCATAAAAATTATTGTGATCTTAATCAAATAAATTGTCTTCTGCTAGTACAAAGCTAGTACAGAATGAAGCATTTTTTGCCATTAAGTTTTAAACCCCTGTATGCTTTTTGTATGCTCTAGGTTTTGTAAACATGACTGGAAGATGCAGTTAAGAAAATTGTTATTTGTGTAACATAAAGGCCTCTTTTGTAAAGTTTAAGTTAGTTGGATTGGTTTGTGTTTGGAATCAAGTCTTAAGAAGTGGAAACAAATCAAACACTTAAAAGTAAACATTATAATTAGTAAAAACATTGTGAATGTCTCCCTCCTTTAAAATATTCTGAAAGATAAGCTGTCATTTTTTTAAGGAGCAAAGGAAATTCAACTTTATTCTAAGAAGCAGAAGAATGGCACAATACTTGACATTGCTAACATTTAAGCAGAAAGCCACTCAAATATGTTTTAAGAAACAATATGAAAAGAATCAATAGCTTGCCCTATACATAAGTACAGGCTCAAATATCAAATCTTCCGAAACATTTTTTTCTATCAAATGAATCTCCTATGAAGAAAAAGCTTGTATAATGATTACACAAAAGTAAAATGATGACAGTGTGGCTTTATCAGTGGGACTGGGAGAGAGGAAGTCCATGTTTTTTTCCTGATTGTAATAGTATGTTATTGACGATGCTCATGTATTTAGCCAATTAACATACAAGGTCAGTAACAAGTAACAAGTGGTGAACAGAAATCATGACCTACACCAAAATACTCATTTAGAGCCTTATGTTAGAAAGTTTACTTAAGGCTTCTAAATTATCCTTAATTGTGGCATAGAAGGAAGAATACCTCTGACCCACAGCCAACTATAGACAGATAATCTGAGCAACTGATACAATTGTATTAGGCCATGGGTGCCACATATACTTTGTGTTCTGTTAATTACAATTTTGACCTGACACATGAACTCTCATTCTTTTGTAACAAGATGTTATGTCAGAAATCTCAAAGAGATGAAAATAAACATTAGAAATGAGGGGGAAATGAAGGTTTATAATAGAATTTGGAAACAGAAAAGAGTGAGAAAAGTACATAAAAATGTCCTAATGAAGAGAAGGACGAGAAACTTCTGAAAAAGCACTTAAAGAGGAAAATAACTAAGCACAGAATGCACAAACTTTTTCTTTCAAAAATAGATTAAAATAATTATTTACCTTCTAGTCTAGATACAGTGTGAATGAGAGCTGCCTTTTCTCTCTCAGAGTCCATTCTTAGTATGATTAGTATCTGGAAGAAGACAAGTTAAAGAAGTAAAAACAAATCTTTTAGTCTAATTCTAAACATCAGATAGAAGGTGATGATGTACTGGAGGGAGGCATTACATTCTGCCATACCAATTAGAAAGATTTTCCAGACTGTAAATGGAGTGCTTTGAAGTATTCTAAAGCCAGATTAAATTTGATAGCCGCTAAGCTTTGCTGAAGATGGAAGCACTGAAAAGATTAGAATCCAGCCAATAACCATACTCTGGTCACTACTGGAAAATACATTTACCTTATCCAAAATTCTGAAACTGAATTTGTATTAAATAATCAAAACATTTAAATAAGAATGTGTAACCAGCAATATTTGCCTAGTTTTATCCTGCATAATTTATGATTTATTCCCAGGACTTACACCAGACCTTCAGCTTCAGACAGGATGATATCTGAACTGGTATGAAGTTTTGTATGCACTTTTCTTGGGATAAACAAGATAAGACTTTAAAGAAGGCTCATCACTAATCTAACTCTAAGACTTAAGGTGCACAAGATAATTGTATATGTAAATGTCAAAACTCTGTCAGACCTTTTTAGAAAAAAACTTCTGGACATCTATCCACCTGACAACCTTAAAAAAGACAAATTTCCACATGCTGCTGAAGAGAACAGCCACCTGACAACCCAGTGGTTCCTTTCAAGACAGATTTGGACATCTGTAACTTAAAATGCAGATCTGCTTTTTACTACATCATTGAATAGCATCCTCAGGACATCCTGTTGTGAGCTAGATCACATATTTTTAGTGATATCCTACATAATCATGAGTAGAAATGAAACAAAGTGAAACAGAAAGATCAGAAATTCTTTTCAGATTTGTTTCTTTTGTTTTGTTAGTACCTTATTTTTACAGAGGAGATTTCCTATTCTGTAACCATTAGTAATAAATTTTGTTCATTAAAGGCTAACAAGATTATCATGTTCCATACTGTACTAATAGACGTGATATGACAGAGTAGGAAATGGCTTATGTAATACAGCTTTCACTTTGCATTAAAGCCAGAATACTTCTGTCTCCTCTGTTTGACTGAGACCTGTCACCGAATGTCAGGGAAGCATGAATGATAACTGCGAATAAAATCATGTGTACTCTGAAATTCTGCACAAATTTAAGTCAAAGTGGCAAGTCAAAACTCAGTTATATTTCAAAGCTTTAAAAATTGCATCTAGTGGAGTTCATAAGGAAGGCGAAATTGTCAATGAGCTGACATTAATATGACAAAGTTGTCATATGTCTCCTAGTACAGCATGATCTTAGTGACAGAAAGCAAAATGCATTATGATTAAGAACAAGAAAATGATGATGAAATCAACATACAAAAGATAAGCAACAAAACAAATATTAATATTTTATTTTAGGTGCTTCATATCCAATTTAAATTCCAATAAAACAGCTTGTTGGACTTAGCACACCTATGGTGCGGGCAATCCAAGAACAAGTCAAGTGCAGGTTGGGCAATAAGTGCCCTGAGAGCAGCTGAAAGGGCCTACAGAAAAGCTGGAAGAAACTATTTATTAGGGATTGGGAACAGGACAAGGGGGAATGGTTTTAAAAGAGGTAAATTTTGGTAAGATATTTGAAATAAATTCTTCACTGTGAGGACGGTGAAGTGGAGGCCCTGTTACAGATTGGCCAGAGAAGCTGTGGCTGCCCCATCCCTGGAGACATTAAGGCTAGGATGGGTGGGGCTCTGGGCAATCTGACCTGCTGGGTGGCATTCTTGTCCACAGCACTGGGCTTGGAACTAAATGGGCTTTAATATTACTTCCAACCCGTTCCATGTTTCAGTGATTCTATACTTTTCTTTTCATGAAAGTTAAATCATGACATGTTCTCTTAACAGAGTCAAAAGAAGAAGTGAAGCATAAGAAAGAGCTAAAATAAATGAAAATAAGCTTAGTGATTTGGGGATTTTTTCAGCTGTGTCTTCAGTAGCATAAATTCTACTGCAAAATGCCAGGATATTTAAGTATATGTATAGTATATATATACATATACATATTTTCATTTCTGTTTTATTATGTGAGAAGTGTTCTGTAAGTAAATAATAAATAATACACAAATGAAAATGGTATTATTCCCTGCATGGAATCACTCAGAATATTCACATTTCCAGAAGAAAAACCACCAAAAACTTAAAACTAATTTATTCCACAGTTCTATTATTATCAGTGCCATAACCATACCTCACAGGTATTTACTCATATAAACGTAACATGGGGAGTTTGGGCAGACACATTTGTCAAGCAGAGACAATGGATAACTACAGCCATACAGTCCACAGTGTCTGTGCCCTGAGCACCACTGCACAAATACACAGCTCTTACTTGTGCTATGAGTTTCTGCACCAGAAGAAAAGAAGATTGAAGCTGCCAAATAAAAGGTTATGATGAAATTTACAGTAATTGATATGATACAATATACTTATCAGAGGAACAAATACCATCTGCAAAAAAACGAAGCTCTTACAATTTTAAAACACGTTTTACTCTTGCAGAAGGGGAGATCCAAAGAAACACAAATCTGCATTACTCCTCATAGATGTCTTAAACTTTATGTTATCCTTAATTTTATGTTATGCCTCTCTCCATTATACTTGAAAAGTCATGGCTGTGAGGCAAAGTCCCTGGTGTCTGGAAAAAGGGAAAAACATCCCAGCCATTTTTAAGAAATGGAAAAAGCAACATCTGAGACAGCCAGCACAGCTTCACAAAGGGTAGATCGTGCCCAACAAATCTGGTGGCCTTCTATGATGCAGTGGAGGATTTGTCTACCATCAGTAGACAAACAGAAAGCAACTGCTGCCATTTACCTGGATTTCTGCAAACCCTGTGATATGGTCCCCCACCCTTATCTCTGAATTGACATATTGATATGGCCTTGAATTCTGGATTATTCAGTGGATAAAGAATTGATTGGATGGTTGCAGCCAGAGGGATGTGGTAACTGGCTCTATGTCCAGCTGGAATCTGGCCAAAACTAAAGTCCCCCAGTGATGCATCTCGGGACTGCTGCTCACCATTTTTATCAATGACAAGACAGCAGGATTGAGTGTATCTTCAGCAAGTTCGATGACGACACCAAGCTGAGTGGAGCAGTCGACAGAATAGAAGGAAGACATGCCATTCAAAGTGATCTGGAGAAGCTTGAAAAGTGGACCAACGTGAACCTAAAGAGATTCAACAAGGACAAGTACAAGGTGCTGTGCTTGTGTCGGGGCAACTCCTGTGGAGCCCTGCAGAGAAGGACTTCTGGTGGATGAAAAGCTATATATGAACCAGCAGTGCATGCTACAAGCCCAGAAGGCCAAATTTAATTTGGTTGCACCAAAAGGGCCAGTAGGGCGAAGGAGGTGATTGACCCCTTCTGTTTTGCTCTCATTCCCCCACCCTGAATACCGAGTCCAAGTCTGAGGCCCCCAGCACAAGGTCTTGGAGATGTTGGGGTGAATCCAGATGAGGGCTACAAAGGTGGTCAGGGGGCTGGAGCACTTCTCCTGCAAAGAAAGATTTAAGAAGCTGGACTTGTTCATCTTGGAGAAGAGAAGACTGGGGAGTCCTCATTACAACCTTTCAGCACTTGAGGAGAGTATAAAAGTAAGAGAGAAGCTGATTTCTTACAGGGGCAGAAAGTGATGAACAAAGGGAGATGGCTTCAACCTAAATGAAAGAACATTTAGACTGAATATTAGGAAGTAATTCCTTAATCCAAGGGGGTTGAGGCACTGCAACATGTTTCCCAGAAAGCTATAGATTTCCCGTCCCTGGAGGAATTCAAGGCCAGATCGGTTGGGGCTCTGGGCAGCCTGACCTTGTGGATGGCAACTCTGTCTATATCAAGGATTTGGAATTGGATGATCTTTACGGTCCATTCCAATCTAAGCCATTCTGTGATTCTGTGATTTTCCTTATTTAACAGATACCATTTCTCACTTGAAGATGGTTTTACAATTATTACTATATTTTAGATGAGTTTCACTTGCTTAGAGAGATAGTTTATATCGCTAACCTTAACACTCTGTTCCTCTGCATAAGTTTGCATCCAATCTAACAGTCGACACTGAAGCTCTGCTAATCTCGGACTGGATTCATGCTTTTTCTGGCTGCTGTACTGTACAATCTTCATCTGCCTCCAGGTATTATTCAAACAGGATTCTAAGATGTTTTTATAGATATCCTTTGCTTTAGACAAATATCCTGTTAACAAAACAACAAAAAAAGTAACTGCAGAGACAAAAGACATTTGTTAATCTTTGGATTCCTAATCTACATGTACACTAAAATATATGAGGGTATCTTGCACAAAAAAGCTAAACATATAATGGGTGAACAATAAGGAAGAATACTACTATCACTAAGACTGTGTGTAACTGCCATTTATAAAATTGTTATAACTCCTGTAATATCTATTACATGATTCCAGCTAGAGTTGGAACTTTGTTATATTTAATTGGTCTGCATGGTTTACACTAAAGAAGTTCCACTGTTCAAAGCTTTACTTGTGTGTTTTCGCTATTCTGTTCCCTATTATTTTAATTACTGCTCAGCTGTTAATGATGTCTTTTATACAAATGGTGAACAATGCCAGAGTTATTAAAAAATGCACACACAAAAAAAATAGATCTAAGACATTTGTGGGATGAATCACCCATCGCTGCACAAGTTCATAACAGTAAGTGAGAACTACAGGGCCTATACAGAACTCAATTTTCTAGTATCACTTTTACATGTGCACTATCCTGAGGCAGGTGTTGCTGGGATAAGTGCTGATCAACCTAACAGGGAGAAACTTCTCTTTTCTCTCCCCCCTATCCTCCCACTTTATCTACAATAACAACAAAAACAACCTTTTTAAGAACTCATATTTTCATTCTGAATTTTTCTCCCCATTTTTTATTGCTAAGAAATGATTAGGCAAATACAAATTAATTATTTTTCCAACAGTTCAGTTTATGGCAGATGTTTTCCATTTTACGCCATCTTTGAAGAAACACTCCCCATGAACGGATAATTTGGAATAACTGAAGTTTGAAACTTGACACTTTTTTCTTTCCTATAAACATGGAGGGAGTCTGATCTTAGGGCATCCAAAAACCATTAATTAATTTATTCTGGTAGATCTTTCTGAAAAATCACAGTACAATGGCAACTTGAGGAGCATGGCATTGTGACTGTAGGAATAAAATAAGGTTATAATGAATTTTTCAGATCCCAAATCTGATTAGCATAACAACAGAGAAACACAAAATTGTCATTGTGAGTCCAGTGCTAAGATCTGGATGGTAAATTCAAAACCCCAGCCTTACGATACGTTTGCTAGGCAGTACTTAAGATTTTGTTTCAAATAGCCTTACTTTTAAGTACTTCATTTTCAATGAACCTAAGACTATTTAAGTGGAGATTGTTCCATTTCAGAATGTGAACTGTATACAGCAAAGAACCTGTCACTTTTGCATGTCCAACAGCTTTATCACAGATATTCGAATCAAAACTTGTTGTTTGGAAAGAAATAAACACATTATGTATGTAGACCCTCATATCCACCTAATAACACAAACAGTAGAATATTATTCAGGAACCGAGCACATGTAGCACCAAAGTACAGTCATTCATATTTAAAAATGTAACAAAACAAGCAAGCAAAGGGATAAGAAAATGACATAGAAACTATGCTGGAGGTTTACTCGTTGTCAGCTTACACAGTTTACAGACATGAAAGACTGTAGAACAAACACAAAAAGCCATGAAGATTCTTGGTGTCATTGTTCACTATCAAAAACAGACCTAGTGCTGTGTCCAAGCCACACGTTAACAGAAGGTCTCGACATGTCACCAGCAGATGCACCAGAGCAGCATGCCTGAACAGGATGATCTCTTTCTCATCTACTTTACCTTTACAAAGAGAAGACATAGGTGTTGTCCGTATAACATTTCAGAAATTACACAATAAATATGCAAGCTGTTTAAAAGAACTCAACCTCTCAGAATTTTCCCTAAATCAGTTAAATAAGTATAATCTTGAACTGACTGTTCAAGAAACAAAAGGCTTTGATATAGCCTAACTTTCTCAAGTTATCTTATCCACAGCAAGCACCGTATGAGGAAGCATTTCTGAAATCCATGTAGGCATGGATGGTGTTTGCTGGAGAATGGGTTAACAGTTCCTAAAGTCTGACATTAAATTCACACTGCCTTACTGGTTTTAGTAAGACAATTTTCAAACAGACACAAAAACCTAAAATTTTCCTATCTTTTTATCCTTTGTACTATTGCCTCATCTGACTAGTCAACAGCACACTTTTGTATACTCAGGAATGTTTTCCTTTCTGCAATTCACTGACATGGATATAGATTTCAGTTCCTCCCTCATATATCGGTGAAGCTGATTGCTTTTCCTTTTGAGGTTCCCTCAAGTTAAGAGAACTCTGCTGATTATACTTTAATATGGCAATCCTAAAAATCACAGGCTGTCATCTTGCAGTGACCACTAAAATAATTTTTATCTTCTTGCCTCATTTGCAATTTCATTATCATTGCTTTTATTCTGAGAAAGATACATTAAGCCCAGAAAGCAATAAAATTTGAACAGTTGAAGGTTGTCACAGAGCTTGTGACATAGTATGCAGACTATACAGGCAGTAGACTGCTTGCTGTATTATTCTACAGTTATTAGCAGTAAAAGTTAAAAAAAAAAAAAAAAAAACAAAAAGCAAAATATTCAAAAGCTTTCTATATCTTCCTCAGTCCGTATTTTTCTGTGAAGTGCGCTGTCCCTCTCATATCTGTAGCATAAAGATCTTCATTGGTTGTCACAAATTTTTCTGTTTTTTTTTCTTTTTTCTAGTTCTACAGAGTTTGCATGTACCAGAAATGAAGTGAGAAAGAAAGGAAATCAGTAAGATTTTTTTTTCCTTCTGATTTCTATAGGAGGCTTAGCGTTATTCATTTATTTTCCCTGTAGTCATGTAGATGTGAAAAAAAAGCTACTGAACTACCAAAAGAAACAACAAAAACATATAGACAGCTTTTCACATTAGAATATCTAAAAATGAAATAAAAAACAGTTTGATATAGAAGCAACATTCTTTAATCATATCTAACATATTTTAAAATGAAATTCACTTAGAATACTTCTTGTGTTACAATTTTAAGTTAATAAATATAGGACTAGAAAAGTAGGAAATGTTATTTTAGAAATAAAACTACACAAGACAAACTGCTGAAACTTTGTTACTTAACAGAGACATTGAGCTGCGTGTGACCAAGTAAACTTATGTTATTACTGCAGATAGAACACAGACTTTTTAAAAACCTACCTTCTTTAAAACGATCACATATCACCTTCTCCTGTTGTCTTAGGAAAAATCTTGTGTGATCAAACTTAACGCTGTCAAAGCTCCAACTTACAGAAGCAAGTACACCCAGATGAGTCAAATCTTTTAAAGCAGAAGTAGCTGCTTCCTTCAGCAGACAATATGACTGGCACTGGCTTTCTGAATAAAAGAAAACACAATGGTAAAGTTTGGCTTCATGTACCAGACTACAATACACAGAACACCTAGAAACACAAACAAAGCTGCAACATTAACAGAAAAACAGGTGTTCGCTAAAGAGCTTGCTGGATCATAGAATTAAGCTACTTCTCACAACAGGCAACTGCGTTCTTTCATCCATCTCATAAAGTGACCAAAATACATGATAGATGGTTAGGATTTCATGACTCCTACTAAGATTGAACTATTACTCCATTGTCTAATTATTTTCTTCTACTCTGTACTCTTAAGTTTAGACTTAGCTGATTTAATTTCATTTGTTATGATCACTTCAATTTAAACAGCACTTCTCCTTCCCTGGCATTCAACTTCTGACGTCTTTGCCTAGAGAAGCCAAAGAAACCAATCTCTTACTTATTCTTTAATACCCATTATTTTAATATGTTCACTGTAATCGACCGAGTTGATCTTTTTAAGAAGATGAGAACTCACTGAGTGTTCTCTTCCAAGAATTTACTATTACTTTTCAAAGTATTTTCAGCTGACCTATACAAATCATGTAATGCTGATAATTGAGCTTTATTTGATCAGAGCATTACTTCTTAACAATTAAGTACTCATTAAACATACTAAAAAAAAATTACTATCAAGTCCAATTTTTCATTCTGTGTGAAAATACGCCAGATGCTACAGAATTTTGGATGTTCATTGTATAATTTAGTACAGATATTCCTGCACTGATGTATCATTTTATTCTTAAAGTATAATTCTAGTCATCTATCTTCACTGTTTCACTGTTAAAAAAAAAAAATAGAAAAAGAAAAAAAAGTGTAAGCGAATCTTTCTAACACCTATTTTGGCTATAGTTTGTTTTTGAGAATGATTCCTTTCCATTACATGCAAGGCCATCACAGAATGGATTGGGTTGGAAGGACTTATAACCCATCCAGTTCCAACTCTGTACTATGAGCACGGCTGCCACTCACCAGATCAGGCTGCCCAGGGCCCCACTCAAACTGGCTTTGAATGCCTCCAGGCATGGGGCATCCACAGCTTCATCACCCTCTGAGTAAGGAATTTCCTTTAAATATTAAATCTAAATCAAAACCTTTTCAGTTTAGAACTCCTGTCCCTTGTTCTGTCACTGCATATGTTTGTAAATGTCTTTCTTATCAGCACCTTTTAAATACTGGAAGGCCATAATGAGGTCTTCTCTGAGCCTTCTCTTCTCCAGACAGAAAATCTCAGCACTCTTAGTCTTTCTTCATAGGAGAGAGTCTTCACGTCTCTGCTCATTTTGTGGTCCCCTTCCAAATTTACTCTTACAGGTCCATGTCCTTCTTGCCCTGGGGGCTTCAGAGCTAGATGCAGTACTGTAGGTAGGGCTTCACAAGAGCAGAGGAGGACATTTACCTCCCTCAATCTGCTGGTCACGCTTCTTTTGACACAGCCTGGTGTAGTACAGTGTTTCTGGACTGCATATGCACACTACCAGCACATGTCCAATTTTTCATCCATCAGTACCCAGAAAACCCTCTTTGCAGGGCTGATCTCAATCCTTTAATCCCCGAATTTGTGACATTGTTTAGGATTGCCTCAATTCAGGTGCAGCATCCTGCACTGGGTTTGCTGAAGCACAATGAAACACTCTCCATTTCAAGGACTGTAATGGAGTTGGACATGCTTTGAATGTGTTTGAGGCTGTAAAATATCCTGGATAAATATCTTTTTAATATTTATCTACCAGGAATGGCTCCTATCTACAACTCCTACTGTATGGTAGAACTGTAGTTCTCAGTGCATGTTCTCTGATGTAATGCCTTAAAAAAATACAGCATCAGGAGTTCACTGAGTAAGGCTCAGTCATGTACTAGATAAACACAAGGCAACCTGCTACTGTGTGGATGTAGCACGGTTACTTTGTTGAACTGTATTTTATTAAAGACGTTTTCACTGCTAATCCATCCTGCCTCCCATCATCTCATTTACTCTACGGAAAAATTCACATTTGTAATATGAGAATACTGATTAATCTGAAGAGACTTCATTTCAGCTGATGGGTCAGACATAACTAAAACCTGCATTTTTTGGTTTGCATGGGATCTGTCTTCGTCTTAAGTCATAATCACATAGCCTGCACTCACACCAATGTACACAAATGCCCATCTCTTTTGAATGTCATCAATCACAAGGATGATAGTAAGTTTAATCATCTCCATATTTATCTAACTGAACTTTTCTAATATAAAATGACAATATGCTGCAATGCTATGCATCTGTAGTGCTATAAAGTACATAAAAAATTAGTATACCTGATGCTTGAATTTTGACTATGACACTGCTGTCATTCTCTTGCTCTTTTTTCTCTGTTCTTGCAGGCTCACAAACAGAACTGTCTTCTTTGTGATCAGATAAATGTAGTTCTTCAGGCTGTAGCACTGAGTCATTGAATTAGGGATAAAAATTTTGATACAAACATAACAAAATCCTCTCAATGTTTCAGAAAATTGTTCTGTAAATAACTTTACATGCAAAAAAGCTTTTCAAATTAAATAGCTTGTATGACATACACAATGTTTTCTTTTCACAAACATCTCATTTACTACTGAAAAAAGCGTTGAGACAGACCAAGATGTGGCAGTGTCAGGCTGCACTTCCCTGGAAGTGAGGTGCTAACAAGTTCTCAGTCATTGTGAGTGGAGATGCTTGATAATGAGCAAGTATGAGTAGAAAGGATTAGATAATATAAGCAACCCAGAAAGAACATGGAAACAGCAAAGGGCAGAAGAAAAATTTCTTTTTTGAACAATCACTTACATAACATAACAATTTCTTCCTATCTTACAGCTATCCATTGCAAGTTACTAGTATTTAGTTTTGTTTTTTGTTTTTTTTTTTTGCTTTGCTCTTTATAGATGCTGATGCATGACCTCCATGCACTTCTGTTCACAAAGCTTCCTTTGTCAGTGCTATCTCTTATTTCAGAAATGGGTTCTGACTGGTTGTCTCCTAAACACTGCCAATTATTTTCAGTTAAGAACTTCAGTCAACTCAAAAAACTTCTCTTGTATATTTTCTAAACTAGGTATTATGCAAAGTGGAATCTTTAAAAAGTAAGCTACACAAGAGAAACAAAGGTGGAATAGCCCTATGAATAGTGCAAGTATTTATTAAGCTAAATTTAGAATGACTTTTAATATGGCTTTAATTATTACAAAAACATATACACTCACAACTTTTTCACACCAGTGCTTTTCACATTAATAACTATATATTTTTATGCATTGCTTTTACATCAGACATAACAGACCCCTTACACTGGGGTCTACCTGCTAGCATGTATCTTTCTACAGTTTCATTAACCTAAACTTTCACAAGCTTACTACTCCCTGCTTGGAAGTGTAGAATTGACTGCTTGTCTTTCAAAACATTTTTATTTGTATTCTTAGGAGATGCAGTTGTAGTCAGAATTCACTAGATGGTAGCATAAAGCTGCATTTCTGATAACTTGCTCTAGTAGTTTTAAAAGAGAGATTGCTTCTCAATAAGGCAATGAAAGCTCAATGTTTGTTTGTTTGGTTGGTTGTTTGTTTAGTGAGTGTGGGGGGACAAAGGGGAGCGGTGAGATGTCTTCCAGAAACTGCAAAAGATGAATTTCACCCAGAATTAATTTGCTCGATAAGATTAAAAATAACTTGTAGTTAAATAAACATCCTAACTCAATTCCATAATAATTATTGCTTAAAATTTTTATTTAACATTATTTTTTCAATGATGAGACTCAAACTGAAACACAATAAAAGGTTGGTGTCAAAAAACTCTGGTACCCAAGTCCAAAAAATGAAAAAAAATATTTTCTTGTATGACCATCATGAAAATGAGCATGGAAATATGTCACTGCCTCAGAAATCACCCCACTCTTTTATTTTTAAAAACATGTAAGGACTTCCTCCTATTCTTTTTCCTCTCTTTTCAGTCCAGCAGTGCTCACTCCATACCCTGAGCTTCTCCCATAAGCACTGTGAGAACAAAGCTGACAATAATTTCTTGTTTTCTCTTACACCTGTACTGTCTCATTATTTTCTGTGGTCTATAGAAACAAGAACAGTTCCAGCAGTTCTTTTGAGAGAACTTTATCTCTTGTTCATTGTCTAAGCTATGCTAGCTCTACGAAGGCAAAAATAAAAGTAACTGATTTTTCCAAAGAACTTTCTCAGGACATACTGGAAAAAGAGAATCCCAGCATGGCTGAGATAGGCAGGGATCTCTGTGTTTGCCTGTTCTAACACCTGTCCCAGCAGGAAGACCCAGAGCAGGATGCCTAGGACCACATCCAGGCCTGGGAATCTTCATGGCAGAAACTCCACAGCATCTGGGCAGCCTGTGCCAGGGTCTAGCACTCACACTGTAAATAAGTGCTGCCTGATATTCAGATCTTCAATTTCAATTTAGTACAATTTAAAGTCACTTTTCAGAACAGGAATAAACTCATGTATGTTACAATAAAAGACAACCAATCAGCAACAACAAGAAGAAAAACAAAAAGAAAACAACTCCAACAGAACTGAAAACAAACAAACAAACAAAAAACCCCAAAGAAATCTAAAGAACAAATGCAGTCAAGAACCTTAGATGAAAATTTAACTACATTAAAGATTTTAAAAATTTTACCACTGAGCTGAGATTTCTCCCCCATAATTCTATAAACATGAACTACCAGCATCCATGGTAACTGGCATTAGAAAACAGTACTGAAAATGGAATAACAGCAGAATAAAATGATTCACATACCTTTTTCAGGATGATCTACACCATTTTTTTCCTGTGTTTGAGTGACTGTGCGTTTACACCTTAGCATTATAAAGTTGTTCAGATCAGAATCATCATTGTCCCATTTTGAATCAAGTGTGAACGACGTGAGGTTTTGACCCTCAGAAGGGTTGTGTTGTTTAAAAGGTGTATCTTTACAACTGACAGACACAAGTGATATGTCTGTCTTCTCTTCTCGGTTGAAGAAATAAACAGGTTCTTTCAATCTTTCTCCAGTAACATTTTCCAGAGGTGTATTTGTTTTGTCTATTTTGAGAGAAGATGTAACATTTATAGGCAGGCCAAAGTGCTGCATCTTGGTCTGAGGTGACATGCAAAGATCAGTTACTTCATCCATCTGACCTCTTTCATTAGAAAGCAATTCCTGATCTGGCATGGAATTATTTTCTTCAGGCCATCCTGAAAAATAAAATTTGATTTCTCTGCTGTAATGCAGATTTTTTTTTTTTTAAATTGCTCCTAGTTGAAGTAAATTACTTTGGATTGAAAGCATTTTTGAATTCCTTCTTTCTGTCTTTCCAGATTTCATTTTAGAAAATCTGTACTGATTACTTCTGAATACTACTGAGTACTTCTGAGAATCAGAAGGCCATACTACTGCTTTTGTTAAGTTTTCAAAAGTGATGCTTCCTGCTGTTAGGTTTCTAAGAAGTGGGATAGCAACACATTTGATTGGGAAAACTTCTCCCTTATACCCAATCTAAATCTCTTTCAGTTTGAAACCATTTCCCCTTATTCTATCACAACAGACCCTACTCAAGTGTCTGTCTCCTTTCTCATAGCTGCTCTTTAGGTACTCAAAGGCCACTATCAGGTCTTCCTGGAGCCTACTCTTCTCCAGGCTGAACAACCCCAGCTCTTTCAGCCTGTCCTCATCGGAGAGGTGTTCCATCCCTTGGATCATTTCTGTGTCCCTACTCTGGACATGTTCTATCAGGTCCAGGTCTCTCCTGTACTGAAGACTCCCCATTCTGATGCAGTGCTCCAGGTGAGGTCTCTTCAGTGCAGAGCAGAGGAGCAGGATCACCTCCTTCACCCTGCTGGCCATGCTTCTTGTAATGTAGGATACAGGATACAGACAGCCTGGGCTGTGAAGACACACTGCTGGGTCATGTCCAGCTTGCCATCTACCAGTTCCTCTAACTTTTTAGCAGGACTGTTCTCTATCCTAATGTTTCACAGCTTGTACTGGTGAGGGTTGCACAACTGAGGTACAAGACTTTGCACTTGGATATGTTGAACCTGAGGTTTACCCAGGTCCACTGCTCATGCCTGTCTAGGCCTCTGTGAATGGCATCCCAAGTCTCAGGTGTGTCAACCACACCACACAGCTTGGTGTCATCCACAGACTTGTTTATGACAAAAAAAAAAAGTTTATCAAAATATTCTAAACCAAAATTACTATTTCCAAAGGAATTCTCCCGTGTAGAATCACAGAATAATCATCGTAATGGAAAAGATCTCTAAGATCACCTAGTCCAACCACTACCCCATATCCAAAATGCCCACTAAACTATGTCCTTAAGTGCTATGTCTACAAATTTCTTGAGTATGTCCAGTGATGGTGACACCACTAGTCCCCCGGGCAGCCTGTTCCAATATCTCAACACTCTTCTGGAGAAGAAATTTTTCCTAATATCCAACCTGTACCTTCACTGGTGCAACTTGAGACTGTTACTACTCATTCAGTATCACTGTCACCCAGGAGCAGAAGTCAACTCCCACCTCACTACAACCTCCTTTCAACAAGTTGTAGAGAGCAATAAGGTCAGCCCTGAGTCTCCTTTTGTCCTGACTGAACAATCCCAGTTCCCTCAGCCACACCTCAAAGACTTGTGCTGCAGGCCCTTTTCCTTCTCTGGGAACATTTCAGAATCTGTTTTTAACCCAACAAAGAGTACACTTATTCAAGCAATGGGCTGTGATGTATGAAACCATTTAATTTAAAAGAACTATGGTTGACATTTCATCTGCATACTTTTAGAAAATATAACTTTGTGTATTTAAACGTTTTTGTTACTGCAAGATGTCATAAGTTTCCGAAAGTACCTCTTAACTACAGCAGTGTTTCTGCTTCACAGTGTTACAAAACTTGTTCTTGAAAACAAAAAATCTTTCATTTCTGTCCTTGTTGGAAGTATGTAATCAACCCTTTCTTTCACTTTCTCTGTATCTATCTTTGCCTTTTTACCACTGATTTATTTTAAAGATACTTACTTTCTAACTGACGTATAGAAAATTGTGTGAATGTTTCTATTTCTGTAGAAAACATACTGTTTGTATTATTGGAATCCCTCTTAAATTGCTCCAAAGTATCAACGCAGAGCAGATCTAATCCCACATGAAGCCACCAGTCCTTTTCAAGTGACATAAACATTGGTGTTTCTACATCAACTGACAGCATTTTCTTTAGCTCTGTGAGAGAATGGTGCCGATGCTCAAGTTTAAAGCTCTGATACTCTACAGAAACAGAAATCAACACACAGTATCAATAATTTAGAAACGGAAATAAGCAGAATGTCATTTTGCAAATACCAGGTACTCATGATCCCTGTAGTATGCATATCCCTTGGTTTTACTTTTGTTTGTAAGCCAGTGCCCATTATGAGACTTAAAAGCAAAGCAGTTACTAGTAATGACTATTCTGGTGCTGTCAGAAATCACCTGCAGCTTTTTGTTGTTGTTGTTTTGTTTTGTTTCATAACATGAATTCAGATCTTGTCAAGTAAAAATTATTTTTTATTTTCAGTATTTTCCTATTGCTTGAAAAACATTACTTTAGATAAAATAGCATCCAAAATAGAATTACTTCAATAGATTTTATTTTTATGCTCAGAGTACCTCACTTCTTCAACACAGTTAGTAGTATCGAACAAAATATTTTGTAATGAAGTTGAAACTCTTCATTCAAATTATATCCACGGAAGAATACACGACATACTAAATTCTTTGTTGCCGTATTGATGTTACTCTTGCTTACTTTAAAAAGTCAGGTTATCCAAACCCAAGAGTTATATTAACAGGCTAAGCCTCAGTGGCTCAAAGGACATGCTCTGTATTACAATATTATTTTTTCCACCTCATTTTCTCCATGTATGTAGAAGTGCTCAAAATCAGTTAGAAATTCAGTATTTCCTTACCGACAAGTAAAAGAGAGTTCACATTATCCCAGTACTTCTCTGATTGCCATACCAAGGAGTCTAAGTATTCCTTAGAGGGCTCTGTAATCAAAATACTAAGAATATAAAAGAAGACTTAGAAGTGCGAAGTTTAACAGCATCATCTGTTGAATTTTAAAACTGGTTGATTTATACAAAACTACTTCTAAAGACACCATCTCTTTAAATTTCATGTTCACACACTCATTCATCAAAAATATTTTCTTGTGCCTATAGAACATTCTCTCTAGATTGTGTTCTCTTCCAAAAAAGGTATTTAAAGCCTTTCTGCATATGCGGAAGAGACAGCAAAATGAAAAAAGTTAGTCTTACAGCAGAATAAAAAGGAAAGGATGAAGCCATCCTGATTCTATGTCAGTATGAAAAGGCTTGAATTCCATTGCTGTGTACCCCCATGCCACAGAACATACTTTCTTACTTTCTCCAGAATCTCTTCTGGCAGGTGATACCTGGTAAATGCATATACTTGCTATATATACATGCTATACACACATATTTACTGCTGCCTATTCAAAAAATGAGAATGGATTTTCAGTCTATCAAGTCTCCCAGGAGAAGAAGGTTTACAATAGAAAATGAGGTTTCTTTTTCAAGCTCTGTTAAAAAAGGCCACAGATAGAGATAATTCACATTGTTTATATGGTAAGACAATATATGTATAACTCTCTCAGCATACATCACTACCAATTAACAAATAGACCAAAGCAGTTTCTGCACTAATTTTAAGGATTTATGATTTAGAGTATTTATGACATAATTTATTACTATAAAGTTTTCATTACCTGTTATCAAAAAGAGGATTAAGTTCTTCTTGAAGTCCTACGCAGAGAAAATTCACCTGTGATCTTTGTTGTTTGCACAGGGGAGTTAAAGGTACTTCCATTTCATCTTTCAGATATGAGATGTGCTTGGCTAGAAAATGTATAAAACCCCACCCAAACCAAACAAAAATCTAATATAGTTCACAAGGCTTCACGTGAATGAAGCATGAAAACTTAGAAATTTTACAATGATGATGGTCTGCACTAACATTCCTAATGTTTTAATGGGATAATCCACCACTTCAGCAATAAAAAACAAATAGGCATACTTCGTATTTAATTCCCAGACAGTTTGGAGATAAAAATGTACAGAGATTACATTCCCTCATTCATTCTGTAACGTAATTCTGGCTACCTATTCTGCCATGTAAGGCAATTAAATTACCATGTATTATGAGTGAGGTCTGACGTTACGTGATGACCACTGTTGGCTTTCTGAGTTCACACATAAATGAAACTATTCAGATTGGAGAGATGAGACAATTTTCGTGGAGGTTATAACAGTGCACATACAACTGAATAGAACTAGAAAATTCGGGAACAAAGTTCAGGTTTATAAAGATGGAATTATGTTTCCAAATAGAGCTAGTTCTTGTTTCAATTTACAGGTGTGAACACTGAAATGAATCACAGAGATGTTTCTAAAAGTCGTATATAGACAAGCATGCTTGTTACTATTATGTGTCAGTCATTTTTCACAAGCTTTTTTTGCTAATCATATTAAATGTGAATATTTTAATGGATTATTTCTTTCCATTAAAATCTTATGCAGAATTTGCAACTTGGTGGGTTTTTGTTTTTTTATAATTCCATAAAAATTGCAGGTCTATATGATTGGCCTGGTATTCATCTCCCCAGCACTCTTCCAATAGTATTGAAAGTTATGTTTGACCAGAAAGCAGAGGTCACAAAAAACAAACAAACCCAACAGTTCTTCCATGTTCTCAGAAAACTAACAGCCAGAAAAATTGGAATTAAATTAGTGCCTCCATATGGAAAAACGTTTGTAACAAATTCGCTATTCATTTCAACAGACTGTAAGCAGCTGCAAACACCATAAGCACATGGTTAGGCCAACTGTCACTCAGTAAGCTCAGACACCTGCCCAGCTGCTTGCAGCTGCTCCTTGTCCAAACTAACAAGCAGATTGTAGGGCAGGAAGGATACAGGAGAGTGTTAGGAAGCCAGAAAATAGGAAACAATGTATGTTGAAAAATAAGAAATTAAAATTGTCACAGAAAGAAGCACATTTCCAAATAAGTATAATTTCTTTCTCACTTAGAACAAAAAAAACTCAGTGAACTTCAGCAGTAAACTTCAGCTATGAACTCCAGATTTCCTAATATGTTTTTCACGTCAGGAAACAAATGTTATGATTTTTCTTGGACAAGATTGGAGCTTATCTCAGGACAGCAAAATTTCTGAATAAAGAACAATTATTTCTCCTTTAGCAATACTGTTCATACTCATTCACATCTAATTATTCTGCCCTGGAGACTAGAACATCATGACCTACCACTACATTAGCTGAACATTGCCTCCACTTAGAGAGTTATTCACTTTCCAAATACATAAAATCCTGAGTGGCTTCTCTTGATTCTCATTTCCTTTATCAAAAAATAACCCCTATAGCTAGCAGGAAAGGTTGGTAAACAACGAATGTTGATTAAAAATGCCATTATTTTCAGACTCATTCTTCTTGAGTCTTAGCAAATATGTTGTGCTTCTGCTAACTCAATACAGCAAAATTAAGAAAGAGTTGGAGAATACTAAGGTTTCCCTGTTGAAATTCGATTCGATATAGGAACTTCCATTAGAAACTGTGTCTTACTAATACAGTTGGGTTTGCAGATGTCAAGCCTACAGATCTGTGAACATCTTTAGAAGAAAGAAAAAAATAAAAGAAAGATATGCAAGCTGTCTGTGCCCCAGTGACTGAATCTTACTCAGTTCAATAGCAGATCTCAGCCAGGAAATTCGTAATAGAGTTAAATGATGTTGCTTTCTTTTACAAAACAATTCAAGATGTCTCTCCTACTCATCTGTGCTGGAAGAATGGACAAGATACTAGGTAAGGCCATAGCCAACTTTACTTCAGCTCCTCCTGCTTATTAGTTTAGTGGATTCAGATTGAAGTTAATCTTGTGAGACAATAATTTACGGAGGGAAGTTTAACTTTGTCTTCGTGGGAAAACAAAGCTTAAGGCAAACTGACCATACACCACACACTTTGAGCACATATGATTGCTCCCATCAAAATCCCACTATAACACAATGTCAGGAACACGATACTATTAGTCTGAAAGAGAAAGACATAAGTCTTCTTTAAATCATATCAAAACTGAGATTAAAAAAGGGTTTTTGATCTGAAGAAAACACAGAATTACTCTAGAATTTTTAGAAATGCTGAATGGAAAATTATCAAGTGAACATGTGCTGTAGGAGAACGCTGCTACTGCCCAATACAAAAATGGGTAGACCTTCTGCAAGATAGAACATACATTAGAGGGAGAAATTACAGAATCATAGAATCACTAGTGTGTTTGGAAAAGACTTCTGAGATCATCTATCCAACTGCCTTAATAGTTATTCATCTAAGTGCTGTTTAATCAAGTATTGCCACTATTCCCATGACACAATGAATTTCAAATGCCACTTTCTGTCCAGGCTTTTCAGAATGAAATTTCAGCATAGGAAAAGCAAGGATTTAAGTCACATTTCAGCAACTCAACATTTTCAGTTTATTTCTGCGGAAGACAGCTTCAGTGTCTTCTTGAATTCATTTCACACAGCACTCCTGAACCACTTACAAGCCAAATGATTGCACAGTAGTTTTGTACCTCTGGAAGACCTGACCTTGGTACTTCTCCCAGAATTGTCCTCCAACACCATTCTTTGAAAGTATTTACATAAGTACTTAAACTTTAAACTGCACTCTTTCACTTCAAAACCATAATCAGCTTGACTTCACTTTACTCTGCCCTCCATGAGTAGATAAGTTGCAAGATAAAAAAAAAATAATAATACAAAAACTAAATATGAAAGTTACAGGCACCATCTTTAGCCAAAAGAAATGTAAAGAACCAAAGCTGGCTGCTATTATCCATCAGCACTCTCAAAAGGAGCATGGCACTTCTACCCATCTATGGTGAAAGTACAAAATAGATTACCCAAGCCAAATGCTCTTATTTTAAGTAAATGAGGCACATATGCTCCCAAGAATATACCATGGGGACAACCACCCAAAGAATTTATTTGAAGTATCAGTATTGGGTGTAGGTCTTCTTACCTGTGTCAGAGATTTCCAACATACTTATGCTGTTACTGGAGCTAACCACTGAAATAGGACAGTATTTGGCAACTTCCATTTTGTTCGCAATTTTTTCTTTGAGAGCTGAAAATGGATTTTAAAGGATGCCATAAATTAACCATTTATTGATCTTTCCTGTCAAAACAATTAAAAAAAATCTCCTTGTTAGATCTCCATAATTTATCAGTATGAAAAACTCCCATTATGCTTAGTAGCACAAAGTGCCATAAATCAGTGATTTATAGACCAGAACAGTGCCCAGTCTTGTCCTTGGACTTGCTGGAAAACAACTGAAGTGCACTGTAATTGCCATGTGAACCACTCAGCCTTTTTACTTCTTCAGTGACGTGATTTCTGAAACAAGTGGGTAGCCTAAATGTAGTTTACTAAGTGCTTGTGTACGCAGGTTCTCTTGCTGCTGAAGAGGATTAAAATAAATGTCAATCCATTCCTTTTTATTCTATACACAAAATTCTCAAACATCTGCACTGGAGGCCAGGTCATTTTGCTTGGTACTGGAATATGACATGTACAATTTAATGTACTAAAAATGTATCAGAGAAGCTTCCCTCTGCAAATGTTGTTTCAAAGTCTTGCTCCTACCTTCAATAAGCGACAGTTTCACTCTTATTTGCATCCCCCAAAAAGAAGCAGTTTTCCTCACTTGTTTGATAAAACTAATGCAATTTCATTTATAATTTATTTTTCAGCTCAAAGTAAAGAGTCCCAGGCAGTATCTTTTTCTCTTAGCAACACAAAATAATTCCACATAATAACAGAAACCCAGATATAGTTATGAATAAGCCTCCTGTTTATTTCAAGTTTACAGCATAATTGAAGACTAAACCAGCCATTTCCCCTTGGCTATCTGATGATACATTTCTAATACTCTGAAATTTCTGTATGGCATAATTCATGGTTTCACATATAGAAATTCTAATTTGATACAGTCTGAAATAAATTCCAAATGAATTGAATGTAAAAGATTAGATCATGTTAAGCCTTATTCCTTATTGTAAAAACAATAAGGAAACTGGATAAAGCATTTAAGAAAACCAGCTCTCACCTTCTTTGATTACCTCTTCACACATATTTTCAAAAGCCATATTTTCTGGAGCTAAATTTAGTAACTCCTTCAATTCCAAATATAATGGAATCTTATTGGACTCTGATTTGCTGTTGCTGCTTTTGCAGAATTCTAACTCAAAAGGCAACACGAAATACTGAAAAATATTAATCATCACAGAATGTTAAGTAAATTTTAAATTTTCTTTGACATTATTGTAGAGTCTTAACTTGGAAAAAATTAATTAGTTAATCATGTTAAATTAATTCTAACCTGATCTCAGAGCTTTTAAGAAAGAAGACATGAAATACACGTGGCAGACACAAAGCTTTGTTCAATACACAGAAAAAGGACAGCGTACAATATTTCAAAATGAACCAACGCAATAAAAAGAGTAGATCTAAACAGATATTTCTGAATCAAGCAAAATCCCCATTTGTTTAACTGAATGTTTGTTTTTTATAGAATATTAAAATACGGAGAAAGATAAATTTGATTTTCATTTTGTTTCCTCAGAAAAGAAGCTTGGTTCCAGAGCATGCATTAGAACTTTCTCTATGGCTTTCCACTCCAATTCATTTTTACTCTTAGTGCAACGTTACCTACACAAATATGCCAACACGTCAGGTTTTAGTAGGAACAATTTAACAGGGTGAAATTCTTACCAACTGTACTGAAAAATTAAAAATAGGCAAATAATACCAGTGTTTTTCTAACCACAGAAACAAGAAGCTTCAAATATTTACAAAATATATATTAAAAAAAACCTCCATGACCAGCAAATGAACAAGCAATAACACACATAAAACAATCACTAATAAAACAATTGGGCAGAAACAACATCATGATACCTCTTTATCTTCTAATGTTGTTTTACAGAAGTCCTCCATAGTTCCTTGAAATTCATTCTTACTCTCCTGCATTTCTATTTTATTTCGGAAAGTCAAACACTCCCTTTAAAAGGCCAGAAAATAAAGGAAGTGATTACTTCATATCTAAGATTGAAAATCTTAGCAGTAGCTTTGACAGCTACATATGTGGAAAAACTTTTTTTTTTTTCTAAACACATACTTGGCACTTCCAAGGGATGTTTTAACAAAACGTATAATTATATGCAATTGTTTTTCGAGAAACAGTACAGCAGGTGCAGAGTAGTATCACTTATTTGGATCTGTCTTAAAGCAACAACAACAAACAACTAAAATCTACTAAAATTTAATAAAATTAAAATATAATTAAAAATAAAGTAAATTAAAATTTACTACTATCTAGTAAAAATCTACTTTTTAAAATTGTTAATTTATAACTGTTCTGTGTTGTGAAACTGCCTACTTTCTGGAAAATCTGCAGATCTTGTTTTTCCTCTAAGATTTTATGCTTTATGCAAAATTTCTCTAGTCTAAAATGATATTATTTTATTTCAGTTGCTTTTCATTCCTATTTTCAGGAATCTTTCACGCACTAAAAAAGTAGAACATGCTGACTATTAAAAAAAGTATTTTCCTTAGCGTGACAGTATTCTAAAATGGAGAGAAATTAAATTTAAGAGTCAGACTATTACTTGCTTTTCACAGCAACAATACAAAGACAGGGTGAAAGATTTTTCAAGCAGAAAGAAACCTGTTCATTGGACCTGCTCCTTGTGGCCTTTGTAGGGTGGTAAAACTGAAAAGAATCGCCCTTTTAGTGGGACAGCTTTTCCATCTACACCTGGCACCACTATCTTCCTAGAGGAATACTGTAGATCAAAGAGTAAAAATGTGTCCATGCCTAGCTTCGAGATACCACCCAACTTTACATTAATTTGAAATTTATCTAAATGTATCTTTGTCTACATGAGTCTCCCTGGGTGCTCTACTAGGTGATTAGGACTCCCCACCATGATATATTTGGTGGCTTGCTAGCTGTGCATCAGCAGGCCAGAGCTAGTTCTCCAAATGTTCACACTGACATTTTTTCCCACGTGACTTTTATTTTTGAAAGTTATAGGGGAATTTGGATTGTGTTCTCTTTGGAGGAAATTTACTAAAGTCTACATAAGCACAATGCCTTTGTTCAGGACTCACTGGAAGATTAGAACGCCTGTTCCAAAAAACAGGAAAATAACTCATCCTTGTTCTATTATTACGCAGGTACAATTAAATTAGCTAAATTCTACTTCACCTTGCTTGTGAATCTGGCAACGCTGACAAGTGCAAAGTTATACAAGTCATCCGAACGTGGAGTAAATCAGCAGAAAATTTAGCCAGACTCAACTCAATTTAATGGCATTATACTGAGAGGGAATCAGGCAGTCGAGGGGAGCATGAGATCCCTTGGAAATGGATGTTCTTCCTGCATTTCAAGACTAAATTCCTGAGCACAATTAATTCTTACAAAGTATAATAGCAACATGACTTCATTTATGCATTGTTTTAAATTGCATATATAAATTTTATCGTAAGATTTTTTTTCTGTGGGAGAAGAGAAGCTGAAATCTTTACCTGTTGAACTAGTTAAAAAGTTAATACATGAAATCTGTTAACCTGTCAAAAGCTTTACTCATAAGTTATTATTTATGCTTAATGTTATTCAATTTGTAGATACCTAAAAATATTCTCTTCTGTTAAATTCTCTCCTTCAGAAACTAAAAAAGGATCTCTCACACAAAAAAATTTAAGTCTGCCCAGAAGTGTAGATAAATTAGGAAGTTTTTTATGATAGTTTTTCAGATTATCAACAAAAACAAATTCATCTCCAACATGTAGATCTGAAGAAAAATAAGAAAAAGAATGATCAGAAGAATTATCTAGTGACATTCCAAATGCTTCAAACATCAGCAAAACAATAATTATGTCTTAGTTTAAAGATTTTATGGTTTCAAAGTTTTAAATGTAACTTAGTCTAGATTTCCAGAGGCATAACCAACAAGCTCTCTTTTCCTTTAGCTTTTTTTCTTTTCTTTCATGTAACACTTGTTAGAAGGAAAAGCTGCTTTATTTTCATTCCCTTCTTTGCATTATCAAATACCATAAGGACCTTTTGCAGCAGGTTTTGGCTGAATAACTTAGTATTAACATAGCAATCTGTAGCAGGCTCATACATTTCAGCAGGCAGTAATGAAGAAATGTGTGCATTACATCTAAAAGTAAAACGTGGATTCGCTAATTCTGCAACAATGATAAACTTTCTGGAAAAAAAACCAGACAGAAGTAGAGGAGTTGACAAATGATGATGATTTCAATAAAAGAGAAATAACTGACTTTAATTTCTCTTCAATCTGCATTAGCAGGAATAACTATGAAATACTTTGATACACACAGGCTAGTAGAAAAAACACAACAATACATAACTATATATCGAGAACTAAACTTTAATCTCCTTCTATTTGAAATACAGTTATAAATGATCATTTCAAATTCTCTATCACATTCTTCCTTAATTTGGCATTATTCACTTTTTCCAATCAAATCACATTGTACGACTCTTAATATTCCTGTTCTGATAACATTTACCTATGAAGTAAATGTCTATGTTTTGTCATTCACTGTATACATCTTCATGCTTTTTCTGAAAGTTGGTTTTATGCTGACAACAGATTAGTCAGTCAAGTACCAGGTATTCAGTGACACCAAATAGCTTTAAAATTTTTCAAAATGAGAGATAAATGTTCAAATAAATACTCCCCTCAAAGGTCAGCCTTTTGCTAAGATTTTCTTTTTTAATGCAACAACAGTTAAGAAAAATGGCTTGAAGTAACGCAGTGTCTGTGCTATCAACAACTATTTATCTGTTAATTCAATAGGCTTGTCAAAAGACTAATGAATAGCTTGACGTCTGTCATGGTTTTAAGATTTTTGTTATCATATTCTCACATCCTAACATCATGTAGAGCACTGGGAGTTACAGAGTTAACGTTCCAGTTCTATGGATTGCCAACAGTTCAGGTATACCTTCAGAAGAGAAGGAGAACTACACATCTCAGAGGACTGTTCACTGTTCTGTTTCCATTTTCTGTTCAGAGGGAAAGATAAAACTGCTCGCAGGTCACGAGACTGTCCCTCTCCTGCTGCCCATGTCTGCAGTGCGTCCTCCTTAGCCATCTCACCTTCAGCATTAGATCAAAGCCTTTGGGTTTTGAACACTCTCTTTCTTTTGTTTGATTAGCTTCAATTCCAATAATATTGTATTATACTGTGTTATTTTGCATTCTGATATCTCATATTTAGTACATTAGTTTTCTTGCTCAGACTGTTGCTGTTTTGTTTTAGGCCTATCACCCTACTTTTTCCCCTTTCCTGGGCTGTGGGTCCATGAGTCCACCACCCCATTAGTCACAGAACAGGGCTGAACAGGCCCATAAACCATTGACAGTGTCCTCCCATAAAAAGAAAATCCAGTATTTTTAGCTTGCCTACTTACTTTTGTTTAAGTACAATAACTATCTGTAAGTTCTCAAAAAGCCAAAAAAAAAAAAAAACAACCACAAAAAAACCTCCTCCTGCCCATGGAGATTTACCTCTTTTGAAAGGCTGTTTCTAAAAAGGTATGAGCTATAGCATGGGAAAGCACACAAATTCTTTTTATTCCTTTTGTAGATAAATATGAGGGCTGCTCTGAAAGCCTTTTTTACTACATTGGCCCATGAGCTCAGAGTGGATGATGGTGACACGGCAGTACATACCGGCTGAACCTTCTCGCCAATGTTCTGTTACATTTTGTTGTCAAGCACAGATAGCAGCAGAGGGGCAGGCTGACAAAATGCTGCTTTGTAGCTCAGAGTTTTCTCTATTAAGCAGCGCTATTGTGCTCTTTGTAGCTATTGTAATTTCCATGGAAAACACAGGATATTTTGGGAGCAAACTACATAATATAGAGGACTTGATTAATGATTAAAACATTCAGTTATATTTTACATATGTGGATAAAAATCAGGTAATTGCTTAAGGAAATGAACTAAGACTACTTTCAATTACTAACTGCAGAACAGTTGTATTGTTGATAATATGTTCCTAGTAAATGCTATCTTGTACAGCCTCACAACAAGAACCACTTGTGCCCCCTACGTTGCTGTGGAGCAGTCTGAACAAACGATTAAGTTAGTTTGCTTTCCTAATGTAATCTAATTTACTGATAGACGAATAAACAACAATAACAAAAAACCAGTTCAGAATAACATGTCATAATGTAGTAAAATAAAAATTTCTCAACAGACTGTTCCGCAATCAGAATGAATTATACCCATTAGGGCTGTACTATCCAAAATGTTTTTGAAAACACAAAGGAATGCTACCCAATTCAAAATACTTCAATCCCAGGAACAAAGTAGAAACTGCTTATTTCTTTTCCACCTTGATACATTAAAAGAATATGCCTCAGGAATCTAACTTTATTGAAGTACAAAGGATCATTAGCATTTTGACCAATGCCTAGCAAAATCTATTTGCAGTGATCCTTTGGGTTCACTTTCTGCCTTATGCTACTGTGACCCATTAAATCCTACTTCTCCATGGAAAAAAACATCTCTTAAAATGGTTATTACTTCTGTAATTGCAAGTAATGTGATCACCCAAATGACCTCTTCAATGATCCTTCAGTCATAAACAAAAAAATGTGGAAGTTTACAAGACTAAAAAACCTAAATTTTGTAAAAAGTTAGAAAAGAGTCAACATCTTACCTTGCCACTGTTCCTTAAGCTCAGTAGCACAGTCGATCTTCAAATATTTCTCTTGAGTTGATGCTTCCTCACAAACAACTTTCTCGAGTAAATAATATGTTTCTGTGTCAATCTGAGAGATGGGATTTGAGCTTGCTATTACTTCATTATTGACACAGAACCCTATAGAACTGATAGGTTTCCTAAAAAGCAGAAAAAACATTCGGGTAATTGAGCAGCTGTAAGAAATTTTAATAACTTCTGTGACTCCTGAGTGTATCAATGGCACACAAAAAGACAGACTAAGAACTTTCATAGTCACTGTACTTAGTCAGAACAATTTGAAATTATAGACTTGTCTTCATTATTCAAATATAGATCCGAAGTTCAACCTCTCTACTACCAATTTACATATTTAATTCTTTCCCAAGAGAAAACTCTTTAAATTTAATCTCAGCATTAAATTTAACAAAAGGCAATGGCTGGAAAAAAGCATCAAAATTGCTGGTGTCATAACACTTCTGACCAAAAAAGCTCTGGGTTAAATGTATACATATCTTTCACATACCATGCAGAAATTATAAGCAAAAAAAAGGTGAAATATAGTATAAACAAGGAAGCAAAAACATTTCATTTTCTTGACACTTTTTGTGCTAATGTCAGTATTAATAATATTTGCCAGGGAGAAAACCTGGTTACCAAACAAATAGCAAAGTCATTTGACAACAGATTTTTTTTTTTTTAAGTTAGTTTTGGGTTAACCATACATTTGGATAAAATACTTGTAATTTCTAATTAAAATATGGCCATTTTAATGCTGCAATATCTACATAAATTGAACGAACAACAAACTTACATTTCTGAAGAACCCGTGTTTTCTGCTTATGTTTAATAACTGTTTCTAATATTCTAATTTCAGAGAACAGACATCTCAAATGTTCATCCTATTGATTTATTCAGTATTCTAGTAATCTGTTGCACTACACAGTCCTGACATTTGCCAACCATCTGGAGGTCGACCACATAAATGAAACGGCCGGAAACTGCAGCATAGGAAGTTCTGCACAAATGTGCACAAGGTGAGGTGACGGAGCACTGGAACAGGCTGCCCAGGGAGGTGGTGGAGTCTCCTCTGGAGATGTTCAAGACCTGCCTGGATGCTGACCTGTGCGACCTGCTGTAGGGAACCTGCTTTGGCAGGGGGGTTGGACTCGATGATCTCTGGAGGTCCCTTCCAACCTACAATCCTGTGATTCTGTGATTCTGTGACATGGCATCAGTATGGAGAACAGAGTGCATCTCTTAATTTCAGCATAAACCTTCATGTTTAGTCAGTGATACTGGAGAACAACTGCTACAGTTTTTTAATAAAACATTTTACAAAGCAGCACAGCCTTGAAGTTATTTTGCATCCACAAGTAGCGTAGCTCATGAGTGAAAACTGTCTGGTATTGACAACAATAAATGCCCATAGCTGAACAAGATGTAAGCCTTTGAAAATCCATAAAACTTTGAACACTGTGACAAATGAGAGCCGCGTTTTATCAAATCACAGCTAAGTGAGCTGTCAAGATGTGGTCATGGCTCTATGTCCAGGTACTGGCCAGTCACGACTGGCGTCCCACAGGGGTCCATCTTGGGACTACTGCTCTTCAATACTTTTATCAGTAATTTGAGTAGTGGGATTGAGCGCACTCTCAGCAAGTTTGCTGATGAAATATTACCAGCCACCCCTCATTGTGCTCACATCCTCTGTTTGGTCTCCATAAACATTCAGCAAGAGTTGAAGGATATTGGTAGGTGCCATTTTTTTCTGCATGAAGGAAATCAGTTCCACACCTTTACTTCACGCACACTTTCATGCCAGAAACCTTTCTGTCAGAGTGCCCCTCTGCTGCCATCTGTCACACAGCAACAGCAAGTAACAGAATGTTGGCAGAAGGTTCAGACTCTGTTGTGATACCACCAACATCTATGGCATCTGGGGCAAAAATCATATAATAGGAGGCATTACTTTCAGAGCTGCCCTCGCAGTAGTACTTTTAGTAAAGAAGACATCTTTAAGCTGTCTCCTAGAACAGCTCCGCAGCGCTGTCCACTTCATACCATCAGAAGACATTTCCATATTCTATCATCACTAACTTATCACTCACAAAGTAGCTGAATGATATTAAAGGAATTGTATATACTTTAAAGATAAGGTCACTGACTTTTCCAGGAAATCCTCCACATATGAACTTTTCTTCCATTGATCCAACACTGAAACAGCAATCATGTTCTGTGTTGAAGTAACTGGGACAGAAAGAGAATCACATAAAAAATAATAAAATCATTTTTAAGTATAGATCAAATCACTGCAGAGGTTAAACTGCAGCTAACACATATAGAAGAGGCAAAGATTGTTGCTTCTACTGTTTTCAAGTGAATGAAAGTAAACCAGAAACATGCAAATATTTTAATACACATTCACATATCATTACACCAATTTTTTCAAATTTCAGCATAATCTCCCAACTAAACAGATCTGTTTTCATTACTTATCTAGACCACTAATTTTCTTGCACAACAGTATGTCTCCTGACATTTTATACTGTATTTGACTAATTCAGCATGAAGTTTTACAGAGATGTCAACGATCTAATCAAATACTGCCCTAATTTGTGGTGCCATACACAAACAAATACCCAGTACCCATCTGTTTCTGCTTAGGCAATGAATAAATCCTGCCTTCAAATGCTGTAAGAGTGCTACTTCTGGAAATATATTTTTTCCTATTAGAATACATCATATTATGCTCAAACAGAAACTTTTCTGTCAATCCACAGTGAATTTAAAGTAAACCTTAGCAACCAGACTACTTACTTCTTGTCCAGGGCCTCCTGTACTGATCATGAGCAAAAAGTCCAGTCAGATGATACTTTTCATGTTGTCGGAAATAGGGAGGAAAGCAAAGTGATAATCTACGGATGGAATACTTTTGCCTTGCCATGCTCTGCACAAAAAAAGGCATGTGATGGGATTATGAGACACACTTATATTTGTCTTTTTTATTTTTGTGCACCATGCCTTTTTATATTTACGTTTTATATTTCTGTGAAACTGAGACACAGTCCAATCTAAAAGAACATAAAACTCAGTTAGTTCTGTCAACGGTCACAATTATAAATTCTTTTTCCTTTTTGCTTTAATCCTCTGTCAGATATTTAAAACTGTCAGAATTGTTAATGACAGTTAATTTTAAGAAAAAGGAGACAAAAAAAATTGCCATTATTCCATCTTCTTTAGAAAACTCTTGCAAAAATTGATAAGAGCCACATTGATGCAATAACAATTTTTTGTCTAAGGCAAAACACTATGTTTAGGCAGGTATCTTCTTTCCTAATCCTAATTATAACCTTTCTTGTCATTAAAACAAGTTATAATGACAGTGACTGTGCTCTTGCAGTACTCTGAGGTTAAAAATATATGAGCTGCTGGAGTTAAAGCAGAAACTGCTGAACAAGTAAATGCAAGCAATAAAGTGTCAGGGATCAGAAAGACAATGTTAACACCAGTATGCAGTTTTGCGAGGATACCTGTAGCTCAGTAGCCTAGAATTAAGCATATTTTCAATCACTGCTGTTTGTAAAGTAGAGCAAACATGTCCTAGGGCTGTGTGCACAGATGGTGGCCTTATACCAGGCAAGCTATACATTTTACAGAACATTTTAGATTGATTTGTTCCAAGTATAACGGCTATAGTGAATTAACTGAATTTATGACGTCTGCTACAACATAACCTTTCTTGTCTTTCTCATATATATAAATGTTTTTTAAAAAGAGTATTAATGTTTAAATCATTTAGCCAGTGAATATTTCCTACTATTTCTCAAGGAAATGTAAATGTCTTTATAAAAATCTCTTTTAAACAAAAGACACTGTTTTTTACAGTCCTGTACAGCTTGCCTGTATCGTCAATTTATGATGTAAGAGAATACCAAACTTCTAAGATAACTCTGTAATCACACCTGCAATGCTCAGTAGCTTAAGGAACCCTAATTAGGCATCTTTCTTGAAGTATTTATTTAAACTGGGCAGTTGGAAGAACTATACCTGGGCTTTATAAAAGGACAAGAACATCAAAAGAAGGATTCCACACTGAGCTTAGCTAACCATTTGCAGGAATCAGAATTTCGAGTCTCCCATCAAATTCCAGCATTTCCTACAATTGGAAGCATTAAGCAAGTGCATTTGGTAAAACAAATCCCTGAAAAGTTCACTTAACTATTACATGCTCTCTAGCAGGATGGTACAAACAAGAAACTGCAGTTTCAGGACAGCGTAGCCTTCATACAGTCAGATGCAGAATACCTTCACTTTTGTGACCACATCCACTATTTCTGCTGATATTGCAGAGCCAGCAGCCAGTCAGCAAGTTACCAAACACTAAACTTCTGCCTCTTTTCTTATATCCCACTATCAGCACTGCCTGACTCCTC
This sequence comes from Tetrao urogallus, assembly GCF_951394365.1. Taxonomy (NCBI): domain Eukaryota; kingdom Metazoa; phylum Chordata; class Aves; order Galliformes; family Phasianidae; genus Tetrao; species Tetrao urogallus. The sequence continues at coordinate 4,659,084 of NC_136816.1, read as the reverse complement.
AAAATTTAGGCAAGAAAAAGCACAAATCTAGTTATTTTCCTTTTCATACTGGCCCTGTACATGTTTTGCTAACATACCCTTTCACAAATATTCACATTCACAAATGCTATAGAATCATCTGAAGATCAAACTGAATAGAACTGCTGCTGGAAGGCTGAAATACAGATTGCGTGCTGCTGGAGTTACAGCAGAAAAAGGTTCTGATGGTACATTCTAAGAAAGAAGGCACAAACAGAGATACTACGGAAAACACCTTCCGCACTATGAGGAAAGGGACACAGACAAGGTATTCAATAGCGTGGACTGCAGTTCACCTGCAAATATTTGTACTATATTAGACTAATTCAGAGTTACATTTCTCCAGACATGCGCCAGGACTACTTGTGAGCGTACTTGCACTCCTTCTGAATTCTTGAAGGCATCATGTCTCACCATCTCATTCTTCTACTTTGCACAGGGAATATCCCCCCTAGGCAAAGCACCACCCTGCCAGAAAATTTTTTAGTATGGTTCATATCTTTTCTTTGAAAATGTGATTAAGTGAATCCTCAATTAGAAAAGACATTGCACCAAATGATAAGCAATGGATAACATCACACAGATGTAGACAGGAAAGAAAGCAGAACTTTGTTAAGTTTTCCATGTTGTAACAGATCAACATCAATAAAGCCAGGAGATTCATTGTAGATGTCAAAAACATCTGCTTTACACAGATTTTAAATTTCACCCATAGCATACAAAGAAATGACACTTCCCCATCTATAGTAGGAGTACAACGATTTGTAGCATTACCTAACGCATATTAAAGAAATTAGAAACTAAAACTAGTTCTTCAAAAAGGTAATTAATTGAATTGTATGCATTAGAAAGCACAGTACACACTCCAAAGGAAGCTCTAAGCAACAGGTTATGAAACACAATCATAAATGCAACAGACAAACGAAAAATAAATGCTCTTCTGCTTTGGTAAAATTGCACTTTAATTTTCTATTAAAAAAAGGTAATCAATCCTTATTGTTATATAACCTTATTATTATATAACCTTAATAACCTTATTGTTATACTAGCATCAGTGCAGTACAACAACCTCAAATACAATTTCTTAGAAATTAGTTCTCTACTTTTTAACATATATGAATCTTTTAAATGACTGACATAATTCCTTCAGAATAATAAGTGAAATAATAAAACTATACCTCATATAAATAGTCTGTTGAGTGATACTTTAAAGCTGCAAACATCTTTCCTGTTTTGTGATGTTTCCGACACTTGTCTGAAAGAAATTCAGAAAAATGATAAGTTAAAAGTTCTTGTACAAGAGTTGAAAGAGCAGACTGAAATAAAGGCTAAACAAGAATAATTTCTGAACTTCTTCTAACATATGCGCTTTGAACTGAACTTTGTTTAGAAGAGCGTTTAGTATTCCTCCTTTGGAAGGATATAACAACTGAACTAGAGACCACAGACATCTGATTATGCAAAAATGCCCTTTTCTGTCTTCTCCCTTCCCTCCCTTCCTCTGCCCCTTCCCTTTTCCCCTCCTCCTCCTCCTCTCCCTCTCCCTTCCCTCTGTGCCTCTTGCAGTTCAAAGAAAACCTTTCAATCCTTTTAAGTGAATGTAAGCAATCTGAGTAATCTCCCCTAAGCAATAATTCTGACAATTTAACAGATCTAATCGTTGAACCGATCAAACCAATTAGATTATTTCTTCTGGATTCAAAAACTGTAGTTCAGCTACCTAAACCTAATCTTTCACTGACTGACGCATAGAGCTTCTTTTTTTTTTTTTTATTCACTCCTTCTGTTTTGCAAGCAAAAAAGAATTGTATGAGCTAGTTATAAGGAAGAGGTCCTGTTAGAACACCAAGTCTCTAAATTAATTAGGGGACTCTGATGGAGTCAGGTGGGTAATGGAGTACAGGTAAAGGAGTACAAGAACATATATATGGTGTGACTGGTCATGTGCGTACAAGGTAAGAGTATGTATTCTTAAATAAATTAGGTAAAGTGTTAGGGCTAAATTAAGATAATCCTATCCAAACAGTGTATGATGTAAATGAAACATAAAAAACTTGAGTTGTAGGGCCGTAAGGAAAGTTGGGACTCAAGTAAATATCAGTAATATGGCATTAGGCTAAAATTGCATGGGTTAACAGTGTCAGAAATAACAAATCCAGGTATGAAAGTAACAGAGACCAACAAATAAAAGATAATTAGGAAATGGCTGTTTGCTTGAAAATAGTATGACCAGGGAATGTAGAAGGCTGAGTTCGGGAAAAGGGAAAAAAAATAAAAACAACCCACAAAACCACTCCAAACCATAACTAAGGAACAGAGGGGAATTCCTGTCGGAAGCTGCGCAGAGGCCCTCAGCCAGTGGGGAGGCTGACCAGTGAGCCAACACCTGGCTGCGCTGAGGACACTCGCTGTGGGACCATGCTGAGGAGACGAGAGCAACTTTCCTATTGCTACCTTCTTGAGAGCGCTTCACTGGAACACACCGACACTGCTCCGTAAACCAGCAGCCATCACAGACGGCGCCGCAGCGCGTACCTCAGGAGCGACCTCAGGGCGGGAAGGGCGCCTGGCGCCTCTGATTGGCTGCCGCCGGCCCGCCGGCCGAGAGGCCCCGCCCCTCCCTCACCATTGGTCTCCACGCCGCGGCGGTGCCCCCATAGAGAGCCGTGGCCCGGCCTGGCTGGGGCTGGGCGATCTGGGGGCACCAGAATTGGGTGCAGTACAGACGGTGGGGTCTCGCAAGAGCAGAGGTGCGGAATCACCTCCCTTGACCTGCTGGTCGCTCTTCTCTTGATGCGCCGCGATTTGATTGGCCTTCTGGGCTTCAAGTGCACATTACCAGCTCATGTCGAGTCTTTCATCAGCCAGCATCCCCAAATCCTTCTGCTCAGGGCTGCTCTCAAGCCATTCTCCACTCGAGCTGTATCTGTGCTTGGGACTGCCCTGACCCAGGTGCAGGACCTTGCACGTGGCCTTGTTGAACTTCATCGGGTTAGCGTGGGCCCACTTCTCGGGCCTGTCCAGGTCCCTCTGGATAGCAGCCCTTCCCTCCAGTGTGTCAACTGCACCACTCAACTTGGTGTCATCTGCAAAATTCCTGAGCATGCACTCAGTCCCACTGTCCTTATTGCCTACAAAGATGTTAAACACCATTGGCCCCGGTACTGATCCCTGAGGAGCACCACTTACCATAACTTTCCTGTTCAGGAACTGGACAGAGTGTCCAGAGGTGAATCATTGCTGAATCTGGCGCTCACCAACGTGGAAGGGATGATTGAATACATGAAGATCGCAGACAGTTGGGGCTGCAGTAGCCATGCCCTGGTTGAGCTCATGATCTCAAGAAATGCAGGCTTGGCAAACAATGGAATCAGGACCCCGAACTTCAGGAGTGCAAACTTCAAGTTGTCGAAGGAATTGTTGGGTGAGGTCTCCAGGGAAGGAGTCCTAAGAGATAACTGAGTGGAACAAAACTGGCTACTCTATAGGGATGCCTTTCTGAGAATGCAAGAACTCTCTGTCCTTCAGAATATAAGAAAGCAGGAAGGGGATACAGAAAACTGACGTGGCTTGGCAAGGACCTGCTGGTCAAACTGAGGGAAAAGAAGGGCAAGCACTGGCAGTGAGAAAAAGGACATTTCTATGACAGAATCATGGAATTGTATGGGTTAGAAGGGACCTCAAGGGATTGAATCCAACCCCCTTGCTAAAGCAGGTGCTCTGCAATAGGTCACACAGGTAGGTGTCCAGGCAGGTCTTAAATATCTCCAGAGAAGGAGACTCCACTACCTCTCTGCACAGTCTATTTCAGTTCTCAGTCACCCTCATCATGAAAGTTCTTTTGCATATTGGTGCAGAGCTTCCTATGCTCCAGCTTATGGCTGTTTCCCCCTGTGGTCTTCACAGACCACTAAAAAGAGGTTGACCATGTCCCTCTGTCTCTCACACTTATGATACTTACAAACATTAATAAGATCCCCTTTCAGTCTTTTTCTGTCAAGTCTGAACAAATGCAGACTGGTCAGCCTTTCCTCACTGGGGAGATACTCCAGGCCCTTTATCATTTTTGTGGCCCTCTACTGAACTCCTTTCAGGAGATCTCTGTATTTTTTGTTCCAGAGAGCCTGGAACTGGACACAGTACAGTGTCAGGTGTGGCTTGACCGGGACACAGTCACAGACACTCCCTTGACCTGCTGGCCACACTCCTTTTAGTGCACTTAAGGACCCCATTGGCCTTCTTGGCCACCAGGGCACAATGCTAGCTCCTGGCCAACCCGTCATCCACCAGGATCATCTGGACCTTCTTTGCAGAATTCTTCTCCAGCAAGTCATCCCCCAGCCTTATTGATACATACGGTTATGCCTTCCCAGGTACAAGACTCTACTCTTGCTCTTGTTAAACCTCATCAAGTTCCTCCCTGCCCAATTCTCCAGTCCATCCAGATCTTGTTGAATGGTAGCACAGCCTTTGTGCAGCTGCTCCTCCTAATATAGCAGGTCCACAGGCCCAGAAAAGGGAAGGGGAGGGGAGGGTGTCAGCAGTTTATGGGCTGATTCAGCCCACATCTGCAATTAATGGGGGGGCCCATGTACCCATGCCCTGGGAAAGGAGAAAGGGGAGAAGGGGAAAGGGTAGAGAGATGGTGGATGGGCCTATAAACAGAACAGCAGCAACGATCTAACTAGAAAAAGTTAATTTACTAAATATGATATTGAAATGCAAGAGAACCCAACATATAATAGGAACTGGGGCTAATATATCAGATAAAGTGAGAGAGAAAAAAAGTATCTGAAACCGAAGCCCTTACTCTAAAATTGAAGGCGAAATGACTGGGGAGCACACATGCTGACTGGCAGTGAGAAAATAAGAGTCCCATGACTTACCAGGAACTTTATCTTCCCTTCTGAGCACAAAGTCCTCTGGGGTATGTAGTTCTTCTCTTCTGAGAGCCAAGTATTCAGGAAATCAGCAGTCCACGGAACTGGAATATTAACTCTTTAACTCCCAGTGCTTTACATGATGTTATGATGTGGGATACCAATAACAAAGATCATAAAACCATGACACTATCAAAACTTGTGGACTGTATCCTTTCATCCAGGTTGCTGATGAAGATGCTGAACAAGACCAGACCCAACACCAACCTCTTGAGAACACCACTAGTTACATGCCTCCAAACAGACTCTGTGCTGCTGCTGAGCTCTGCCTGCCTGAGCTCTGCCAGTCTGCCAGTTCTCAATCCACTTCACCATCCACTCATCTATCCCACGCTTCCTAAGTTTCATCACAAAGTGGGATAATGTGGGAGATGGTGTTAAATGCCTTGCTGAGTCAAGGTACACAATACCCACTGCCCTCCCCCCACCTACATGGAGGTACATCGAGCATAATCTCCCCTTAGCATGTTGACTACTCCTGATAACCTTCTCTTCCACTTGCTTGGAGATGGCACCTGGAAGAACTTGCTCCATCACCTTTCCAGGGGTGGAGGTGAGGCTGACTGTCCTGTAGTTTACCGGTTCCTCTCTCTTGCCTTTTTTGAGTCCTGGAGTGACACTGGATTTGTATTCTTTGATTTTGGCTACACACTCTCTGATCATCTCCTCCTCAATACTAGCAAAGCCTTCCATTCCCCAGACTCTCTCTTACCTTCAGGATCTGGGTTTCCTAAGGGAAAGACAACGTAGTGAAGACTGAAGCAAAGAAAGTATTCAGTATCTCTGTCTTCTCAGTATTCCCTGTTACCCAGGCTGTAACAAATAATAAAGCTTAAATCTCTTGCGTTTCAGTGAAGTATTTTTGCAATACTGAGTTTTTAACAAGTGAGTCATAGTGATTCTGCTGTTTAATGAGTAGTTCTGAGGGTGTTTTGTGGTTAGTATGTCTTCTAAGTGAAAGAAAAAAGATCAGTAAAAAGGTTTTATGCATGGTGTATATTATGAATGCATAATGAGGTTGAAATACAATTAGAAGTACAAGGGGCTGATTGCATCTAGGTGTTGTTATCCACATCTTCCATTAAAAGTTATAGGATTTGACTTAAATTGACTGACGAAGACAAAAATAACACAGTCTGCGAAGACCTGCACCTTATGCAGGTCACTCAGAAATGGCTTCTCATGAGCCTTCAGTGCATCTAAAGACCGCATTTCGTGAACTTGTTATTTGGTAGGCATGCTGTATTTCAACAACTCATTATTCAGCTGACATTCTGCTTCTCCTGATTTTACACTGAGCATACTTCATGCTTTTCCATAATTTCCTTTCTGCCTTACAGATATGCAAGCACCCCTATGTGGTAACAGAGAGACCATTACATGGTAGCTACATTTCCACTTGCATGTCTTACTTTTATTTTTAGTTGAGATTTATTTGCAGTTAGGTTAAAAGATGAAGATAAGACAAGGAATGACATGTCCGTCTTCCAGAATGCATACTGCACAATCCATCTATATGCAAAACCAAACCAGTTTATCCTTTTCTAAGATATGTTACTGTGTGTCTATGTCTTCGTCTGTATGTTTGTGTCATTCTCTTTTCAAGAACAGGGAGGAGAGGCATGTATAGGTTGGTCCAAGTACTGGATCATTTGATTTTTAAAGCTAGAAAGGAAAATCATATGCAACATAGAGGCTCAAAAATGCTTCATTTTAACTGAAGAATCAATTAAGTGGGTGGTCTGGTTTGTACAAGGTCATACCATCATTTCCCTAATGAAGAAGCATTTTTTTTGGCTCCAGAAAATCACTGTTTTAACTCATTGTCCAAGCAAAAAAGGAACAGCAATTTTTAAGCATCATATTGCCTTGTACCAAGAGGAACTGTAGTTATTTTTGAGTTGTGATTCACTGACGAAATTGGAAGAGTTTAGCTGGTAAACAAGAAGTATGGAGCCTTTGGATTTTTAGTGTCACAGCTGCAGGGATTGTATAAAGTACCTCTAAAGCTGATGCTTCAATATGAAGAAATGCAGCTTAATAAGATAATGTTTGTCCCACAGGTAATCATATTCTCTATTTTTAAATTTGTCATGGTTTGTTAAAGTGGCATTTGTTTTGCAGCACTGCTCATACGTGCAGTAATATTTCAGTGTCTACTTTTTAATTGGTACTTTGATTCAGATAATATCAATATTGATCTTATCATACATTTAATCATTTTAGTCACAAAGAGACTGCCTCTTGCCATAACATCTCAGCCAGAATTGCCAGATTTCTTCATAATGATGGTAATAATCTTCTCATGAAGATTAAAATTCCTGCTGATTAGCAAGAAGTCACCTGACATTGGCAAAGTCTTCATGAGTGAGAGAAAGACGAAATTGCCTTTATCTACAGATGGTAAATGTTAGCAGCTTGATTAACCAGGACATGAAGTCGACATCTATTCAAGGAGCATGAAAAATAAATAAAGTTGGTCATTTCGTTTCATCAGCAGTTTGTGTAGAAAAATACACATCCAAGTAAAGTAAATTCTGCAGTATTTGCTGAAGAGGTTTTGTGAACAGCTGCTGTGAAGATGTTCCTGTTCCACAAGGGGTTGCTGTTGTCACATATCTTGGTAAACAGTTTCCACTTCGAAGACTAAAGTGTAGGCATGCCAGTCTCTCAGGGAGTGAAACAGAAGAGTATTAGCTGCAAAGGAATCTTCAAAGGCTTTGGTGATATATCCTGAAATAAAAATACAATGGTTTCTTGCAGTTTTGATGCTTTTTCTTTGCTTTTTATTTAATTTGCTTCCAAATGAATGAGAAATGGAAGTCAGATGCACTGGATATTTCATGAATACTGAAAATTAGTGTTGTTTTATCTTTGAAAACTGTTGGTAGCATATATGGTATTTTTCATAACACTAAAGTTGGTTTTGCAAGCATTGTTGGGGAGAATGATGCTTTTAAGCAATTTTTTTTGGGGGGGGGGTAGAAAAAATATTACAGATCTCTCAACTGAGCAGTAAAAGAAGTTCGAATAACTAAATACTAACATTCTCATGTTAACAATGGTTTCTGAAGCACATTTGTAAACCCCACCTTGTAGTGGACAAAGCAGACGTTGGTATGACAGTAGAAGTTGACTCCAATCCTGAGCCAGTAGCATGAAGGAGGGCACCCACTGGAAAGTGAGTAATCCTCTGAAGGTGTGCTGAACCTGGACATCCCCAGAGACAGAGTCTTGAGCAAGGTGGAAGAAATGGTGTTGTTTCACTGATTTCTTCAAAACTGGAATTTCACTGTGGTTCATTTTAGAAATGGGACTAGGGCATTCTGTGGCACGGTAATGAAGAGTTATGCCACAGTTAAGCTTGCTGTGGAACCTCGGTGCCAACACAACGTGCAACCTCAGGAAATGTTTCTGCAGACACAGATGTGTTTTCAGAGAACACTACAAAAGGAACAGCTGGATTTGCTTGCAATTCTCAGTGAAATCATGCGGAAGGAATAAATGGAAGGTTTGAAATTTGCAGCTGAGGATGGCCATTCATTAAATGCTGGAACTTGCTGATTGATCTAACTAATGGAAGATGTTATCAACAGGTTTAGTGGTGCCTCTCCCAAAGTTCAAAGACCATCTTAGGAACATACATTTTTGGTGCATTGGCTGGAATACATTCTCTTGGAATCTGTACCCCCAGAGAGTTTTGTTATTTATCTGTATTGGAGGCCTGCAAGTCCTTAAAGTCTGGGCATACTGCCAACGTTCTGGGAACTTTCTAAACTCTTTGAGTGCTGTGCCAGTATTTTGTTGTTGTTGTTGCTTTTTGTTCTGGCACCGTGCCAGCCTGTTTTTGTAAAGAAACGAAGTGTTTGCTTTCTCTTGTAAAACTGTTCTTCAAGGGATTACATTTCATTGTGTTCTTCCTTTTAACATTTAGAACGTAGTGAACCTCTATTAAGTCTGCCATTCTGCTCTACAGAGCTATATGCGTATATAGTAAATTAAATACACTGATGGAAATGCCTATCCGCCATCTGGATGCAGCGTGGCATGAATTGGGCATTGAAAGTTACATCTCAGAGCTAATTGCTAAATTGCTAATTTTACATGTGATTTTTTAACAGGCTTCCAATCTCTCCCTTGAATCCCTTATACATTTTTAAAATGCTCATCCAATGATCATGTTGAAATCTCCCTGAGATCAAAGTTCACCAAGGTGAACTTCTCCATGAAGGTGGTTGCTCCAGTTGCTGTAGGACATGGCAAAAGCCATAAGGACCCTGATCTGATTCACAGAACAATGCAGGTAACAGTTAGAGGGGCCCTGCCCCCAGCTAAATGGTGGAAAGGGATAATGGAGTGTATTGGACTTGTGAATTTGATGGCCTGGTGCATCAGAACCACAGAAATATGAGGCACTGGTGAACACTGGTGCACAGTGCACTCCAATTCCCTGAAGTCACAAAGGGACAAAATCAGTTTATGATTCTGGGGTGACTAGAGGTTCCCAAGTGTTGACTCTGTTGGAGGCCAAAACAAGCCTCACTGATAAAGACTGGCAAAAGCACCTTATTGTGACTGGCCCAGGGGCTCCATGGATACTTGGAACTGATTACCTCAGAAGGGGGCATTTCAAGGATCCCAAGGGATATTGATGGTCCTTTGCAATAGCAGCTGTAGACACAGACAACATTAAGCAGCTGTCTGTTTTGCCTGGCCTGTCAGAAGATCTGTCTGTTGTGGGGTTGCTTTGAGTGGAAGAGCAGCAGGTACAAAAACGGTGCACAGACATCATTACAGCACCAACGGGAATTCCTTGCTTCCTACTCATAAGTTAATTCATCAACTAGAGAGTCAGGGAGTGATCAGCAAAACTCACTCACCTTTTAACAGCCCCATATGGCCAGTGCATAAAGCCAGCGGAGAATGGAGGCTGACGGTGGACTACTGTGGCCTGAATGAAGTCACACCCCCACTGAGTGCTGCTGTGCTGGACATGTTAGAATTCCAGTGTGAACTGGAGTCAAAGGCAGACAAGTGGTGTGCCACAACTCACATTGCTAATGCCTTTTTCTCCATTCCTTTGGCCACAAGACGTAGGCTTTCACCTGGAGTGGCATTCGGTACACCTGGAAACATTTGCCCCAGGGGTAGAAACACAGCCCTAGAATTTGCTGTGAGTTGATTCAGACTGCACTGGTGCAGTGCATTGCTTCCAACCACCTGCAGTACCCTGCTAATATTATGGTGTGGGGCAATATAGCAGAGGAAGATTTCAAGAGAGAGAGTAATCCAGATCCTTCTACAAGCTGCTTTCATCAAGTGGAGCAAAGTGAAAGGACCTGCACAGGAAATAAAATTCCTAGGTGTAAAATGGCAAGATGGGCAAATAACAAAATTACTACTGTGTCTCACCCACTAGTGTCCTAGTTCTGGACCAGTTCAGCCTGGTTCTGTGACCAGTGGGTGGGGGGACCCAGAGTCCCATACCCTGGTAAGGGTTTAGGGAAACAGGTAGGGAGGTGAACCTAAAAACAAGACAGTGTCAAAGAGCTAAAGAAGAAAACTAATTTCCAAAAATGATAGCGGAATGCAAAAAACCACAATATAATATGATATAATTGGAATAGAAACTAATAAATAAAATGAGAAAATGTACAAAACCCAAAGGCTCTGATGCTGAAGGTGAGATGGCCAGGGAGCACACAGTGCAGAGATGAGCAGGAAAAAGAACTGTCTCATGACTCCCAAGTTTTATCTTTCTCCTCTGAATGGAAAATGGAAAAAGAACAGTGAAGTCTTCTGGGAGATGTAGTTCTCTTCTGTAACACGTACCCAGAACTATCAACAATCCATGGGACTGCAGCATTAACTCTTTTACTCCCAGTGTGCTACATGATGTTATGATATGGAATACCAATAACAAAAATTATGAAACGATGACAACTAATAAGAAAGAGACACAATCTTTTCTGAATGTAGTGGGTTTTTGGAGAATGCGTGTTCTGAACTATAGCCTCGTTGTGAGCCCTCTGCATTGGATGATGCAGAAGAAGAATAATCTTATGTGGAGCTCTGAGCAGCAGCAGCCTTTTGAGCAAATTAAACAGGAGATAGCCTGTGCCAAGGCCCTGGGGCCAGTATGGATGGGGCATGATGTAAGAAACATCCTCCAGACTGCTGCTGGAGAGAAAGGTCCCACTTGGATTCTGTGGCAAAGAGCCTCAGGAGAGATCCGAGGCCGACACCCAGCATTCTGGAGTTGAGCATACAAAAGTCCAAAGAGTGCTACACTCCAGCTGAAAAGGAGATCTTAGCTGTGTATGAGGGGGTTTGGGCTGCTTCCAAAGTAACTGGTGCTGAATCGCAGCTCCTTCTGGCATCTCGACTGCTGGTGCTAAACTGTATGTTTAAGAGAAAGGTTCCCTCCATCCGTCATGCCACTGATGTTGCTTGGAGTAAGTGGATTCTGTTGATTACTCAGCGAACTTGGATGGGAAACCTCAGCCATCCAGGAATCTTAGAAGTAAGCACGGGCTGGCCTGAAGATAAAAAGTTTGGAAGAGAGAGGGTGATGGCAAAACTATAAATATGAAAAGACATGGCAGGTTGTTTATATCATCTTGACACAAACCTGCAATGGTAGGCGTTATGTACTTAGCATGATGGAGGCAACCACTGGGTGGCTGGAAACATACACAGTACCCCATGCTACCGAAACACCATATTAAGTCTCAAGATGCAAGTCCTATGGTGACATGATACTCCAGGGAGAATTGAGTCAGATGATGGGACTCATTTCAAAAATTCTTTCGTAAATACTTGGGCCAAAGGTCATGGCACTGAGTGGATTTACCATATCCACAGTCACTCAGCAGCTTCTGGTAAAATCAAATAATACAATGGACTGTTAAAAACTGTGTTGAAAGCAATGGGTGGTGGAACATTTGAGCACTGGGAGAAGCATTTGGCAGAAGCCACCTTGTTGGTCAATATCCTGGATCTATCAGTTGAGATAGATCTAACCTGGTCTAACTCCCCACATGTTGTAGAGGGAGATAAGGTCCCTGTGGTACATGTGAAAAACAAGCTGAGAAAAGCAGTTTGAGCCTTCCTGGCTTCAGGCAAGGGCAGATCTCTGTGGAACTGTTCTTGCTCAGGGACCTGGGTTCACTTGATGGGTAGTGCAGAAAAATGAGGATGTTAAAGGTGTACCACAAGGAAATCTGTGGCAGGTGGTTGGAGCCAGCTGAACTTTTAAGGACCCTTCCAACCCAAGTCTTTCCATGGTTCTTCAGTAACCAACTTTCCTGTGGTACCCTTGCAGGAGATTTGCACTAGAACCTGTAGTGTTCATGGCTGACACACTTGTGATCCTGTTGAGTCTACAGGTATGTACAAATCTCCCCTAACCCATCAAGAACTTATTTTAAATTTTTGTCTCATTTGCACAACTCCTCCAATCTAATGTTGTGTTGTGGATTCTAGGGAAAATGTGAACAGTGTGCACCATTCCTTATTTACGAAGTTTTCCTTATTTTCTTCCGTGCTCACAGACCACTATGTGATTGACTATGAAGCTTGCTTGAAATAATAGGAAAAAAAGTTCATAACTTTTTGTTTGTGATCTGTGGACTACTGATCTGCATTCCATTTCCATCCAGCATGGCCTGAGCTTTCATGACTAGACAATTATTTATTAATGTTCTTCTTCTGTCCTTTTTGTAGGTCTGATGGAAAACAACTTTTCAGTCAGAGTCCTGGTTAGTCTGAGGTTTTCCATGCTGAGATAGCAATCTTCTCTGTTTATTAGTTTGTCAATCTGTAGCATGGTAAAGGATAGTCTAACTGTGATACCCTTCTTTCTGAAACATCTTAATCATTTTTGCATTTTCAGCAGCTTAAATAAAAATTATAGTGGTGTTCATCCATCCTTACTTAGAAGGGAGTTAGACTCATTATTTAATTTCTGGTATTTAGAATCAGGCTCCCTGAGTAGAAAGTATCACTCTTCCTTTCAGCTGTCATAGTTATGTCCTAGACACTTGTGAAGTGCAAAGAGAGGTGGTGCAGAGCTGATACTCCTGGCACTGCTGGGTTAACTTTCTGGTTTAGAAACACCATTCTGCAGTAAGCATCTACCATCAGGAGCGTTGTTCAAATGCGTGTCTGCCTGGTTGTACTGCCTTGCTCATGTCATACTGCTATTCATGTCTTCACCGTCTTCAAAGCAGTCTCTGAAGGTTTTACCAGGCTGTAGTTGATACAGAGAAATGATGAAGTATCATGCTCCAGGAAAAACTGCAGTTCTCACTCCTGACTCTTTCCAACTTCCTGTTGGAATACCTACCCTCAATTCTCGATTATGCAAACCATCTCCATGTCTGGCTTGTTGCTGGGAAACACCTTCTGTTTCCTACATTTGCTGACTGTTGGGAGTGATTGCAACTTTCCAGGAGTACATTTTGCCACTGAAGTGAGGTGTTTGTCTGTCTACTGTGCATCCAAAGTTATGGAAAGTGATACATTAATGAAATTTCTCCATAAAAGAAAGACAGCAGTTGAGCTACTCAGTTTTGATAAGCCAGCTTTAATACTGACCTAAGTGCTGCTGCAGTTTTTGTTCTCTTGACTTCAGTGGATGCTTGTAAAGAGCTTGAGTACTGCCTCTTCAGGATGTTTCTGTGACTGCGTGAAATTGCTGTACCATCTTGGGCAGCCAGTCTCAACTGTCTTGGGAGCTAGGTATGAGACGTTAAATGCTTCAGCACTGGCTGCAATATTAATTGATGATGTAGCCTAATTTTTCATGAATATAAAAATAAGTTTTGAGAAATGCGGCTGAAAAGATCAGTTGTAATGTAATATAATTGGTGATGTATTTACTGTGTTTCTTTTGATGAACGAAATAAATGAAGTCTCTCAGAAAGCAATTTCAGTATTTGCTTTAGATAGACAAGGTAGAAAATGGGATGCTAAGGTAAAACTCTGAGATGCAGTAAGTTGCCAAATATTGGATACTAATGTAGAAGTCTTAATAGAAGTCTTTTTGTTTGGTATATGTATGATCTTTTCTGTTTCTGAGGATGATGTATGGAGACCTTTTTTTACATTTTAGCACACAGAATAAAGACTAACATTTTGTAATAAAGAAACAGTGTTAGGATTTGAATCTCTTAAGTATTTAAACTAGCCAATGTTTAGTATTTTGTCACAGTATCACTTCAGCTATACATGGAAAGGTACATTCAGCAGGACAGAAAACTGTAACAGAAATAAGGAGATGCTAACAGCCATGGAAAGCGTCCTTCCTCAAAAGGTGAAGTTCTCATAAGTCTCCTGAGCAGAGGTCCTTAATCTTCTCTAAATGGCTTTGACAGTATGGATCTAAATAGAAGGACTTATTTTGACTGCTCAGGAACCAGAAGAAGAGAAGCATGATTGTATGTAGACAGTGCCTGAACTTAATGGGCTTTTGTAAGTATGGTTGAGCAGTTTCCCTTGATAGATGGACTTGTCAGATGATTTTGACAATTCCTTGGGATACTTTCTTAACAGCTAGGCTCAACATCTGAAATGAGCTGAAATAAAGCCAGCTGCTTGACTTGGAGTGTTTTGGGTCTCATGGGTTGTGTCTTCATCTAGATCAGAAAATCAGAGAGCCATACAACTGCCAGTTTTTCAACAGTGCTGTAGTTCAGGTATCATCTCAGAATTTTTCTCTGTGGTTAGAAATGGTTTTAAAATCAGTGAGCAGAGTGACTAGTTTGAACCTTGAATGACCCCATCTCTACTGGGAAGATTGCATGCTGTTGTCTGTCAAGACCTTCAGACAATGACTGGAAAAAAAAAACAACAACACAGAGGAGCACTCTTTCTCTCTGCCAAATGAGTCAGAAGCCCCCTGTGGTCATTAGGATAGAGGGCATTGAACAAATAGAGCAAAACCGAAAGGAATGAGGGAAGCAGTTAGCTCAGGAGAATGTAATGTCCTGAAAACAATCCCAAAGAAAAAAGTGACCAAAATTTTGGAAACACTGATGTTCTCGAGAGACAGAAGTAGAAGGAGGTGGGGTGTTTGAGCTCTGAATTTTAGATGAGTATTGTGTTTGTCCATCCAGAAGGAGGGCCTTCTTTCAACTGCATGAGTGCATTCATAAATAACCATCTGGTTGGAAAAGATATCTGAGAGATTTTCTTGTGGTCAGTGGAGACATAGAACCTGAAACCTGAGATCACCTGTTTCTAGCTGGAAAGTGAAAAAACAACCCTGAGAAATCACTTGCATATGGGATAACTGTCTCACTCCATAGAACAATGAGCAGCATACCAGAGGTTGACATCATCTTCTCAGAGGGACTAATAGTTGGTCATGAATTCCCTTTTTATAGGCTTAGATGTACACTGAACTATTCCAGAATGATGAGGTGTCAACAGCCTCTCTTGAACTCTGTAATCCAAAACAACGGCAATTTTTTGTGAGGCCTATGGCTTCACATATCAGGTAGTATGCTAAGGGATGTTTGGAGTGTCCTCTAGAAATGTATTGTTTGGTATGTGGAAGGTCCTTGAAGAGCAAGCCCTGCAAAATATATGAAAATGTATTTAATGGAGTTGTAGTAAGCAGTGTAAGCTGTAGTAAGCTATGCAATTGAATGTTTCAAGTTTTTACAGCAGCTGAGTGACTCATAGGAGAGCTTTGTTCTTCTAACTAGATACAAGCATTGATATATGGATTGGAATCAGAACTTGCTAGAGCTCAGGAGATGTTCATCTCCTTTAGGACTGTGCAGTTATTTCTACTGCACCTTGCTAACTGCCTCATCAACAGCAGCTGTTAATGAAGAGTTGTGATCAGGAAGCCTCACGTACAGCAATCACGGCAGACTATTCCTCTTTCATTCACCTTTCATTAACTGCTTCCACATCAGCTAGGCATGATGTGCATATTTCCTCCTCAGAAGCTGGGAATGTAGATCAGTTCAGGGAGAAGTGTGAGACAGGGCTCAATGTCATAGTGGTTTATTATGTTACATCTCATGTTTCAAAATCCTATGAGTCTGTGGGTATTTTACTCTAACTTTCTTTAGACTTTTGTTAGTCATCTGTTTGGTTCCTCATTCCACACTTAATGAGCACAGAGAGAGGCTTTGTTTTGGGCTGACATTACGGTGCTGTGAAAGAATAACTTCTGGATAGCTGCCCTTCACTGTTTACTGATGTACAGTATTGCTGAAATTATAAACATGAAGTAAAACATTTTCCGTATTGTGATCATTAATAAATCTTATTAGCTGCCAGTGACTTCAATTTATGTTGGTCTGTAAAGCCTGAAGAAAGCGGTTTGATTTGTCTAAGAAAAAAAGGCATTAACACACAGGAAATAGATTCTCTCGGTGCCTCATAGAAGAACGGACTGATGTGAGGAAAAGGGTGGGCTCGTTCCTCTGATGTATTATTGTTGGCATCTATGAGCTTTTATTCACACACAGCACCTAAATGTAGTCTAAGGAACTGTCAGTTTTAAGGTAGCATTTGCACAAGAGCCAGAGATAAAACTGAAAACATGCAGTGTGTTTTATTTTGTCATTTAAGTGCTGTTTTTTCACCTTTCATGCCAGTCCTCACCACTGCCTCCAAGCCTGACTTCAAGTGAATTATTTCATGTGGAAGTACTTTCAGGATCATGGATCAAAAGTGTAATAATCATTGCAAAATGATATTAAGTCTTGTTATATGATTGTGTTAGATGATTTGGTATGCTGAAACCTTCAATGGCTATTTGTTTATGATTCTGCACTGAAACTCTCCCTTCCTATCTTGGCTGCAGTGCATAAGGGCAGATTTTTAATGCTGTAGAAATTAATGAAAGTAACATTCCCTGGCTTCCATTTGAAATATTATGTTTAGTAACTGGAGACAGGGCAAAGGTGGTTTGTATCAATCTGTAGAGTTATCAACATGTTTGGAACAACTTGTATACAGAATCCATATCAGCGGTCTGTAGTTGTTCTTCACCTGTGACAGATGAAAGAAGCGGCAGCTGAAAAAACTGTAGCACTCGGAAAGATATGGTAACATTTGTGTAGAAGGTACTAAAGAGAGAATGGGAATCCCAAGGTGAACAGGTTTAGGGACCACTAGGATATTCCTTTTCAGTGAAATCAGAGTACTGTTTGTCATATCAGACCATAGCCAGGAGAGGATTGTGCAGTTTGCCAGGAGTGTCCCCAGTACCGCTGCCATGGGTTTGCAGTGTCAAGAAGCATTTGCTTCTGCTTCACTGGGATGTTTTGGCTATATGAGTTTGTTTATACTCCATGTGTTATCTCACCTTAATGCTGGGAGCGCTATCAATTTGAGATTAATTTCTAGACAATTGTGTTTCAAGTGTTCCATCGCATTCTCATGTTTCCCCTCCACTGCATCTGTGTGAGTAGCACTAAGCCCCTTTCTACTATAACGGATTGCTGTACTCTCATCTGGGCACTTGGGTTTTAGGTAACAGAGAGCCACCAGGAGAGAGCAGCTTCAGTTAGTATGCTCCATTGGTAACTCCCATGGAAAACCCTAAATCCTGCACTGGGCCTGCTTAGTTCATAAAGATTCATACTATGACTTTTTGTCCCCAGGAAGATATAAGAAGCCAAACACACAAAGGAGTAAGTTTAAAAATCAAACACCTTCTCTCTAATCTGAAGATCACAAAGCTGTCAAGGCTGCTGGGCCATCACTCCATGCCAGGTAATGCCACTCTATCATCCATTTCCTTGCATTGTTGTGTCATGTTTAAGTTGCCTATAATGGTATACAGCAACAGCATATTATAAAATTAGCAAATCATTTGAATGTTTAAGCACTTACAGTGCACAATTTACAATCTACAGGCATAGGAATGATACAGTTGTGCAATAAGTGCTTTGCATAACACAGGTTACAGCACACCTCCAGAATATAATTGCACGGTCTGTGAGTGCTACCAGGAGCACAGAGGCATTCCTACAAGTCTCTTTGCTACGTCTGTTTTCTGCAATGTTGATATGTCATGTCATGCTTATAATGTCATACTCACAGGGTCTGTCAGAAGTTTCCAGTGTCAGAACACACAGTTAACCAATATGACACTGGCTGTCGTATGACTTCGGCAAATTAAGGGCAGGTTTTCATGATGTGTGCTAATGAGTTAAGAAACCCAGTTGAAGATTCTGTCTAGTTAACACTCTGTGTCATCTGCTGAGCCATCTGGTGATGATAAGAACATAAATCTACTATCAGGAAAAACTCTTGAATAGCAAAAGCAAATAATTCACACAATCACAGAATCACTGTGGAAGGAACCTCAAGAGATCAAGTCCAAACCCCTGTTATGGCAGGTTCCTACAATAGGTTGCAGAGGTAGGCATCCAGGCTGGCCTTCAATATCTCTATTGGAGTAGACTCCATAACCTCTCTGGGCAGACTGTTCCAGTGCTCTGTCACCCTTACTGTAAAGAAGATCTTCTGCATGTTAGTATGGAACTTCCTATGTTCAAGTTTTGAACCACTGATCCTTGGTCTATCATTATACACCACTGAGAAGAGCCTGACCTCATCCATTTGCCTCCCTCTCTTTTGATATTTACAAACATCTATCAGATCCCTCCTCAGTCTTCTTTTCCCCGAGCTGAACAGACCCAGGTTACTCAGTCTTTTTTCATAAGGAAAATGCTCCATGCTCATAATCATCTTTGTGGCCCTCTGCTGGACTCCTGGGAGATCCCCATCTTCTTTGTACTGGGGAGCCCAGAACTTGACACAGTATTCTAAATGTGGGCTCATCAGGGCACAATAGAAGGGGAAGATCACCTCTCATGCTCTGATGGCCATGCTCTTTTTAATGTATTCCAGGATGCCACTGGCCTTCTTCGTCACAAGAGCGCACTGCTGGTTCATGACCAAGCTATTGTCCACCAGAACACCCAGCTCCTTCACAGAGCTCCTCTCCAGCACGTCATCCCCAATCTGTACTGATACATGCAGTTATTCCTCCCCAGATGCAAGACATGCTCTTGTTAAGCCTCATCAGATTCCTCCCTACCCAAATCTCCAGTCTGTCCAGATGCTGTTGAATGGTAGCACAGCCTTCACGTTTGTCAGCTAATCCTCCTGGCTTTGTATCATCAAAACTTGATGAGGGTGGATTGTATCCTTTCATCCGGGTTGCTGATGAAGATGCTGAACAAGACCAGACCCAACACCAACCTCTTGAGAACACCACTAGTTACATGCCTCCAAACAGACTCTGTGCTGCTGCTGAGCTCTGCCTGCCTGAGCTCTGCCAGTCTGCCAGTTCTCAATCCACTTCACCATCCACTCATCTATCCCACGCTTCCTAAGTTTCATCACAAAGTGGGATAATGTGGGAGATGGTGTTAAATGCCTTGCTGAGTCAAGGTACACAATACCCACTGCCCTCCCCCACCTACATGGAGGTACATCGAGCATAATCTCCCCTTAGCATGTTGACTACTCCTGATAACCTTCTCTTCCACTTGCTTGGAGATGGCACCTGGAAGAACTTGCTCCATCACCTTTCCAGGGGTGGAGGTGAGGCTGACTGTCCTGTAGTTTACCGGTTCCTCTCTCTTGCCCTTTTTGAGGACTGGAGTGACATTGGCTATTCTCCAGTCTTCAGGCATCTGTCCTGTTTGCCAAGACCTTTCAAAGATGACAGAGAGCTGATCAGCAGTCATCTCTGCCAGTTCTCTCATCACACATGGATGCATCCAATAGAGACCCATGGATTTGTGTGATTTGATTATGTGTAGGTGCTCTCTGACCAGATCCATCTCAACTAAAGGGAAGTCTTCCTTTTCCAAGACTCCCTCTTACTTCCAGGGTGTAGGATTCCTGTGGGCTAGTCTTTGTAGTAGAGACTGAAGCAAAGAAGACATTCAGTATCTGTCTTCTCAAAGTCCCATTACCAAGGCACCCATCTCATTTGGTATGAGACCCACATTGTCCCTAATCTTCCTTTTACTTCTGATATACTTAAGGCAATCTTTCTTATTACTCTTTACCTCCTTTGCAAGGTTTCATTCCAAGAGGGCTTTAGCCTTTCTCATTGGATCCCTACAGGCCCTGATAATTTTCCTATATTCATTCCAGACGGAGAAGCCCTTTTTCCACATTTCAAGGACCTGACAGATATACAGGGAAACGTATCAACACCACTTACTTTCCATTTTCATGTGTTGTGCAAAAAAAGAGAGAAGGTCGAACACCATTTAGAGAAGTTTCTCATATTTTAACACCCTTGATGAGTTTATCTAGCATAAATCGAGGTTGCTTATTAACACCAGAATCAGCCAGGGAATGCTCCTTGCTAGTATTTGCCGTGAATAGGAATTGGAGACCCCACAGTTTCAAACTGAGTTTAAAATGGTATTTTGTTGATTTTTCTTTCCAGCTTAACTTCATTTGCAATGTGACAATCAACTACTTAACCCTTCACTTGAAGCAGGCTTCCTGTTCTTTAAAATATGTATCGTGCAAAATTTCACATGGTCTTTTTGGAAGATAAAAGCCTTATTTAAAGCTGAAAGGGCACAGTTCAGGCAAAAAAGCAGTCCTATCACTTTATATTACTTTGTACATGTTAATTTATATGAGTATCCTATATAAGTTAACTTACTATATCCTATTTACATCCTCTTTTTTTTTTTCATTTTTTTTTCCCTGCCCAATTCTGAACTAAAATTTCTTCAGAGTATAAAACTGAGTTTTTGTCAGGGAGCACGGAGTTGTAGTTTCTGCTGTGAAAAGTCAAATCAGCAAAGAGTTTCTTCAGGACAGCAGTCATCTGCTGTGTGCTGTTGTATTCACAGCAGCTACTGATGACAGAGACACTAAAGGCAGAGATAAATACCACTCTCAAAACTAGTCAGCTCCATACCTTGATACTCACAGGTATTTCATTATATGTTGTCTGTTACATTAATCAAGCAATTATTTATATGTTTTCCTAAGAATGAATTTATCACCTTGACTGATTTGATTATGGCACTCAGAAATGCCCAAACACCCGAGAAGGCTGAGGGTCTTATTTTTAAAGGTGTTTATAAACAAAACAGACTTAGCTGAGCGACACAGAGTGGAATCTGGTTGAAGAGAAGAACAGTATTTCAGTATTACTGAACTTCTCATGTTGCAGTGTCAACTCACATTGACTAGTGCTGTACTTTCACCTTTTGCCTCATTCACACATCTGCAGAGCAGCCGTGAAGCCCTGCATCTCTTTAAAAAAAGTTCTTTGCAGAGAGAGTGGTGAGGTGCTGGAACAGCTGCCCAGAGAGGCTGTGGATGCCCCGTCCCTGGAGGCGTTCAAGGCCAGGTTGGATGGGGCCCTCGGCAGCATGGTCTAGTATTAAATGGGGAAGTGGTGGCCCTGCATTGGCAGGGGGGTTGGAGATTCATGATCCTTGAAGTCCCTTCCAACCCTGGCCATTCTGTGATTCTGTCTCAGTGCTGTGTTTTTACATGGCTGAAATATTTATCACGATGCAGGACAAAAAGAAGCTGACTTTCTTTCTCCCTTGACCTGCCAAAATCCATTCCCTCTCAGTGCTTAGCTATGTGAAACCTGGTGACAAGAAGATCCAACTCTGGTCTTCTGACTAACTGCATTATTTTATTACTGTTACATAAATGAACAGATAGAAGACAGAACCTATTCTGAGAAATCTGCAGCTCAGGTCAGATATCACATTAAAAGGTGACACTATAGAAGGAAATGGATACAGGAGGAGGATTACTATGAAATCTTGTTTACTAGTATCCATATAGTAAGTCTATTATTATTTTTAATGAAATACTGTTGGTGCAGATGCAGATCTTGTTTCTCTGATCAGCACTGAATAGCACCACAGTCTATGAGCAGTCCAGCTGAAAACCTTCAGTTGTGAGTTGGCAGGACTGTGATTGGTCTTGGAAAACCTGCCTAACAGGGAGATGCTTCAATATGGAGGAGGGATCGCTGCATCAATTAGGAAGGGAAAATGTTTCTAGATGATAGAATGGATAAAACGAAGAAACAAAAGTAATCAGATTATCTGAAATCCCCATCTGTAATATTCAGGCATGCATGATAGATCTTTAAAAGAACTCTTAATGCAGGAGATGATCAGTCAGTCTGAATGATGCCACAGGAACTGATATCAAAGGCACTGAGGATGAAGTGGCTTTTTCTGGCATTGCAGCAGAGTTAAGACTCTAGCACCCAATAATCAGGCAGATAAACAGACAAGAGCTTCCTGAAGGCATTCTGTCGCAATAGGTCTGTAGGAATAATTCCAGACATGAATCCATTGACAAAGATCACCACACAGAATGAACAATCATATATGAGTTTTTGGGCTTCGGAGTAATGTTTTTTGGGGATTTTGTTGTTATTATTTCTGCAGATGAAGGTCTCAGATTGTTCAACATGAAGACATTCAAAATCATTCTGATTCAGAGTGATGCTGATATGTCAGCAACCCAACTCTGACCTTAAGCGTCATCTGTGGGACCAAAGCAGGTGCCTGGGGTTGAGTCTAGCTGGGGTTTGAGAACACTCAAGGGCAGAGATGGCACAGCCTCCGAGGGAGGCCTGTCCCACTGCTTTGCTGTCCCTGTGGAGAGGATGTTACCAGTCTCAATGCAGGGTATGTCTTCTGTCATTCACCACCTCTGAGGCCCATCATCTAAGCAGGTGTCTAGCCACTTGGTTGCCCACGCTGTCTTGTCCCACCTTGGATAAAGTAATATTGTGGGAACAATCACAGAACAACAAAATGGCCAGGGTTGGAAGGGACCTGAAGGATCATGAATCTCCAACCCCCCTGCCACATGCAGGGCCACCAACCTCCACATTCAATACTATTCCAGGCTGCCCCGGGCCCCATCCAATCTGGCCGTGAGCACCTCTAGTGCTTTCAGACTTGCTAAAAAGACACCCACTGCTCTCCCCTCAGTATTTATATCACAGAAGACACCTGCGTGATCAAGCATGATTTACTCCTGTACAATCCGTCCAACACTACAGAATCATGTTTTCCCTAATGTGCCTAGAAGACTGCTTCAGGAGAACTTGCTCCAGCCTCAGTGAGGCTGACTGCCTTATATTTCTCCAGTTGTCTGGAACATTTTTGAAGATAGCCGCTGTTTCTCCTTGGTTGTTTTTTTGTTCTTTTTTCTTTTTTTCCCCAGTTGTTAGGGATGTTTCACACATTTTAGCATTCCTAAAAGGGCTCTGGTCTCTCTGGTCCTCTCAGCCTTCTTCAGTGTATTTGGACCATATATGTGACCACCCCAAGCTAGGATTTTATCGAAATGTTAATATGGCTGTTGAACAAATAGCCTTGTATCTAAGGCAGAATACTTCTTCAGCTGAACTAATCTTATACTGAGGCAGTATGATAGGTCTTAACTCAGGCCAGGTTTCTTTTGTGCAATAGCAACAGTAATTACTTGAGCCGTACTCATAAGTGATTTACCACATCCTAATGGCATGGCTTTTGGGAACAATGTGTAAGAAGAAGAGTCCAGGTAGAGCTTTACAGATCATGTAGGCACACTGTGTTTCACCTGTGAGAGGATGTCTCAGCTGTGTGGGATATGTGTACTGTCAGCACAGCTGAAGAAGTCAGCTACCTTAAGAAGCATTTCCCCAATAGGTCCCTGCTCTCAAAAAACATCATTTATTGATAATCAACTTGATTATCAATAAATGGATCCAGGTTTCTTCACTGAATTATTTCTTACACTTTTGTAGGATAACTGGTAGCACACAACTTTTTGTTAAGAAGTCAAAGAATCTTTCATAATAAATTAATGACACAGAAATGTGTTAGGTTTTGTAGGATTTTCTTCCCGGGAAGTTTTGGACACATTATATTCATTCTTCTTTATTATGTATCATGTATACACATAGGGATCTGTGCCTGTTTTATATATATAATATTAACAGGAAAATATTTTTCAAAGTTTTATTAATTCCTAGACTTTTAAAACGTGCAGTCTATCACATTTTTTCCTGTGGATTTTTCTCACTGAATGTCATTAGTATATCTTGCAGTTACAAGTCTGAGAAGCCAGACTTCATGCATGAAAGTTTGATACCATGAGAAAAAAAGCTGCTGTTTCAGGCTTGGAGGCCTCAAGAATACACCTTGTTGCACTCGCCTTAGTTGGGATTCCAATGGAGAAGCCTTTAGCTGCCTTACCAACCACTAGGAAAACTTGCATGAGTACCATGCAAGTCTTCCTGGACTCCTTGGTTACTCTTCTCTCACCATGTGGTGAACACTTCAGTGACCTTGTAAGAGAATTGATTAGATGATATTTTGCCAAATGAACCAAAGATTATTTATCTTCCAGCTCCAAAAGGAACATAAAACCATCTGGTCCTTCCTGCCAAACCTTCCAGTCAGACCTTCTAGTCAACCCAGCTGGTAAGTCTGCTGATGTGGTTGACAGATTCCTCAGACAAAACATATCATTTGGGCATCCAAGGGCAGACATCTTGGCATCATTCCTGCCCTCAACCATCTGATGTCTCTTCTCCAGCTGTGGTGATTTTCTAGCACATCAGATAAAGACTAAAAAGAAAAATCCATAATATATGATATGTAGATGAGTATGTTGATCTCAAGAGAACAAAATAATTCCAAATATTCAGCACAGTGAAGTGCATTAACTTTGCAAAGAAATGAGTGCAATAGACATACACTAAGCTGTCTCCCCTGAAACTTCCTAGAGACTAAAGATAAGAGGTGATTGGGATATTACAAAGATTCTCAGGAATGTACATCATATCAGCAGTACTTGAGACTGACAGCAAAATAACAGTTTTATAAAAACATAACATTCCTAGTACTTTGTTTCCATAGATATGTGGAGCAGACAGCAGTGTGAACAGACCAGCAGTACAATGAGACCCACTTGCTGCAACTCAAAGCTGATCAAAATCAGAGTGGAAATAAGGCATAAATTTTTAACACTAGAGTCAAGTAATTTCTGGAAATCTCATTTATCTAAATGTATTAATCTTCCCCAGAACTGGTGATCTGCTTTAAAAAAAGTGCAGAAGTGCTCAAGCAGAAGGTACAGCCTTGATGCCGAAATCGCTGACATTTCTCTGAACTTCATCCTGTCTTCCCTCAGGAACTCCATGCCAACATCATCAGCAGAATACTTCCTCAGTATCACCTTTTAAAGCTTTTAAAGACTTTATATTCAGATCAAACACTCTCAAGTTTGTCACTCTCACTCAGACCTAAACAAGCTAGATCAGTGTTTACTGATTTACACACAGCTAAGCTAGTTGTGATACTTTACATTAACTGAGATATGGCACTGCCATCATGACTGTGAATAACAAATGGCACCAACATCAGGACACAAATGAGCAAGGTGAGTCAGTGTAGAAAAACAAATATGGATAAAACTCATGTCTTTTGTTATGTAGTGTTGGTTTCTTTTAGCTTAACTGTTAGTCACTTTTAGCTTAACAAGCTAGTCAAACAAGCACCAAGAGTGGTGAAGAGGAGCAACAAGTACTGAAGGCTAAAGAACAGTGCATCTGAATAATTAAATTGCTCTTTTCTATAGCAGTCTGAAATCAGAGCTGATTACCTGCACCATACCATAATCGTGGGAACCGTTTTTCATTAAGCTGACAAACTGCTGACTTAGATGTGCTTAATCTTTTTGGAAAGTACAAATAAGAGTTTGCTTTATTTTTGTTAGCATTTAGCATTTGTACTGTGTAGATGCCTTATTGGTCATGCTGTGTTCTGGGGCCATACATCACCTTAGAATTGCCACACGTATCTTGCTGGTGTTCATAGCATCACAAAATCATGGGGATTGGAAGACACCTGTAAAGATCCTCATAAGGGAGATGTCACAGGACCCTGATCAACTCTGTGGCCCTCCAGTGGACTCTCCCTAGGACACTCCTCTCTTTTTTGATCTGAGGAGCCCAGAGCTGGGCAAAGAAGTCTAGATGTGGCCTCATCAGGGTAAAGTAGAGTAAAGGGGGACGATCACCTCCCATACTCTGCTGGCCGCACTCTTTTGAATGCACCCCAGGATACCATTGGCCACACTGCTGGCTCATGGTTATCCTGTTGTCCACCAGGGCATATAGGTCTTTCTCTGCAGAGATCCTTTCCAGCAGGTCAATCCTGACCTGTACTGATATGTATGATTACTGTTCTCCAGGTGTAGCACTCTGCACTTGACAATGTTGAACCTCATCAGGTTCCTCTCCACCCAGCTCTCCAGTCTGCCCAGATCTAGCTGAATGGCAGCACAGCCTTCAGGTGTGTCAGCCACTTCTTCTGGCTTTGTATCATCAGAAAACTTGCTGAGGATGCACTCTGTCCCTTGACCCATGTCATTCATGAAGATGCTGAACAAGATCAGATCCAATACCAGATCCAATATCTGATGTTCCCTGGAGGACGTCACTAGTTACAGGCCTCCAACCAGACTCTGTGTTGCTGATCACAACACTCTGAGCTCTGCCACTCAGCCAGTTCTCAATACATCTCACTGTGCAGCCATCTATCCCACACTTCTTAAGCTTCTCTGTGAGGATGTCCTGGGAGATAGCATCAAAAGACTTGCTGAAGTCAAGGTAGATAGCACCCATTTGTCTCTCCACACATGCCCAGCCAGTTATAACATCCATGAAGGAGACCAGGTTGGTCTATTATGACCAACCTGGGGAATCCATGCTGACTACTACTGATAACATTCTTTTCTTCTTTTTGCTCAGAGACAGCATCCAGAACAAGTTGTTCCATCGCCTTTCCAGGGACAGAAGTGAAAAGGACTGGTCTGGAGCTGCTTACAAAAGATAAAATGACTGGTGAGTCCCACCCTTCAGTTCTAGCAAGGTGGAACATAAGTAATTATGTGGCATCCAGACACTACAAAGGCAGGGCAAAGCATAAGCATATAAACAGGTGGGCAGACCAATTAATTCTTATGGCCTCAAACAGCAACTATTACCATGCTGACTATATATAGGCTAAACATGACCCTAGATGAAGATCATTTAACAATAATTTTTCTCCAGCAACAGTAAGGTGTCTGGACAAGTTCTTCTCTGCCCTGGCAGCTTGTTGCTGCTTACTGTCACCATTTCTCAAGATGAGTGATAAAAGTATCAGCTTTGCTTCTGACATCATCCCAAAGAAGTCTTTTCAAATAGGAAAAAATAGTTAATGCTTAACCTGAACAATTTCTGCCACTTCCAGACAGCTTTAAGGTACCGCCTTGGGGTGTGGGCCTTGAGGGATGGGCAGCAGGACAGGAGGAATGAGGAGGCTGGAGCTTCTCAGGCAAGCTTCATCACTGAAGTAATTACATTCCTGAGTCATCTCCTTTCTTAGTGATGGGAAAATATCAGAAGATACCTAATTGTAGGACAAGTTATCCAGGCATTACCACTGCTTTAATGACTGTAATTATAATGGCTCATCACAACTCGATACTGTATCACAGCCACATAGAGATAGGTGTGATGGCTGCTTGCTTTCACAGTGTGCAGTACTGTGGGTTGGTCTGCCATCTTATTCTTCTAATTTTCCATTATCCTTTAAGATCTACTTTCTTGCTTTCTTACAGAAAATTTTGGTTCCCCAGAGTATTTAGAAAAACACCTATTTCAGCTGTTTCACTTCTTGGTTCAGAGTTAGGCTGTTTATTCCCCTTCAGTATCTCTCGGTCTTCCCATAGCTGTCCTTCTGTTTTCAGAATATATCAGCTCTGTTCATGCTCTGCTAGAATCACTTCTCTAAACAAAAATTCTGTTTTTAGACATGTCTGTAAATTTGAAAGCCTGCAGAGTAAGCTGCCAAATGTGATGCACGTATCTTCTTACCCATGGAAAAAATGAATCTTCAGGTCACAATGTTGTTGGTCACCACACAGGGCTATACATTAGTACTGTGATCACATGTGGGAAGGCCACTTCAGTGAATGCGCATCCAAGTCCCCAGACCTGTGCATGGCATGATTGCCCTAAAAGCACAGCTGAGCACCAACATCTTCTGGGCCCTTGGAGAAGTTCTTCGCAGAGAGAGTGGTGAGGTGCTGGCACAGGTTGCCCAGAGAGGCTGTGGATGCCAACAGGAGGTGTTCAAGGCCAGGGTGGATGGGGCCCTGGGCAGCATGGTCTAGTATTGAATGTGGAGATTGTTGGCCCTGCATATGGGAGAGGGGTTGGAGATTCATGATCCTTGAGGTCCCTTCCAACCCTGGCCATTCTGTGATTCTGTGATTCTGAGCAACACTGACAGACAGCTATCAGCTCTCTTTGTGCAGTTTGTTGCTGTGGCTGAAGCTGTTGCCAAAACAGGAAATCTTTCTGTACTTTCTCCTACTCTGTGTTCCTTGGACTACATGTCACCTAATTAAAAAAAACAAATAAAAGCTCAATTCTCCATGAGAAGAGGATGGTTGAAGAAAGACAGCGCAGAGAGAGAGGAATGCCAACGTGTGTCTGAGCCTGCTTTCTCAAAGAGTGTTTGAGCCACTGCACCCAGAACTCTTGTTGGAGGAATTGTGTATCTATTCAGAATGTGAGAGGAACCTCTGTGCTGTTCAGCATATCTACTGCCAAAGAGTCCTGTTTTGCAGGAGAGTGCTCCTGACTACATAAAACTTTTGCAAACATGCCAAGAATCTCTGCTTTCAGTTTTGTGTATGGTGCCACATACATAAAATATTTCTACATTATACTTCAAATACTTCAGCAAGTAAAAACTTAAAAAATGTGTACTTAGATGAGAGTCTTTGGCAAGTTATCTAAGAATGATGTTACTGAACTGCCATGCACCTTTAACAGATGGAGAAGGAAGATTGCTACAGAACAGCTAGAACTTGGCGAACAGCCTCAGATAGGGCACAAACAATATAAGTGTGCTTAGAATTCCCAGAAATAGTTTAACAAATAAAAGCTTTCACAGAGATCCTAGGGGAAAGATAGGATTAACATTGCCCAAGGAGGCTCAGAGGTGTGGCGCTGACAGAAAAATGGTGACACTTACACAATGAAAGCAATCCACGTGGGGAGGGTCAAGGACAAAGAGGCACTGATATTTGAAATTCTGTGCACTCATTTTCATTTGTTTGTCTTTTGATAGGATCTTTTTTTATGGTTTCAGATTAGGTCCTAGCCAATGCTTTACTGAGTAGCTCGGCTTTTACTATCCAAGTGTTCATTGGCTGCTTTCCATCTCAGGATGTGAAAGAAGTTAACCACAGTTCAGTACAGACTGCTGCTTGTTGTTTTCACTTGTGCACACAGAAGAAAATCTCTTCTATTTTGGTCCTTCTTTGGCCTTTGGAGGCCACTTTTGTCATCCAAAGCTTTTTGAGGCTCAAAGGGCAATGCGGTAGAAGAGGAGGGCTCTAAGTCTTTGCAAATACATAAATTCATAAACACCATTCAGCCTTGATGAAGGCAGAAATGAAGACAAGAAATGTTTAATGTCTCTCTTTGATTTATCTATTCGATTTTCTAATTCTTATTCTTATGTTCAGTCTATCACTGTTCTGTATAAGAGAATGCTTAGGCTGCTTAAGTTCATATACAGAATAACTGACCTTTGCTTAAAAGATGCTGTCTTAGCCCAGACCAATCACAAATTTGGTGATAAAATATTTAATTAAATTTGGTGGCAAATATTTATATCTTTTATATAAAAATCACCTGAAGGACTATGTTTTTTCCAGAACCTAAGCCTTTCAGTCATGCTTGAAGTTTTGAATGGAGTACAGCATTTCCTGTTAAAATAACAAAGAAGGTCTGGAGCATCTCTTTTATGAGGAAAGGCTAAGAGATCTGGGACTGTTCGGACCCAAGAAGGCTAAGAGGGGATCTCATCACAGTTTATAAACATCTGAAGAGCAGGTGTCAGCAGAATGGGGCCAAGCTCTTTTTGGTAGTGCCCAGTGGCAGAACAAGGGGCAATGGGCACAAACTGAAACTTTCATACAAACACAAGGAAGGACTTCTTTACTCTGAGGGCACAGAGCACAGAAACAGGCTGCCCAGAGGAGCTGGACACTCTACTCCTCTAGAGATATTCAAGACCCATCTGGATGCTTTCCTGTGCAACCTGCTGTAGGGAACCTGCTTTAGGAAGGGTTGTTTAGAAGGGAAGTTTAGCTCAGGGGTCTCCAGAGGTCCCTTCCAACCCAACCGTCCTGTGGTTCTGTGATTCTGTGAAGAGTGAGTTTGCAAGAGATAAATTAATTAGCTGAAGAATGCTGTGCTGTTCTCAATCTATATATCTTTGGATAGATCCCAACGGAGACACGTATTTAATTGTAAGATTATGTATAAGTAAAGCTGAAAAGAATTGAAACTATAGGACATAGGACTAAAAAGACTGATAAAATTGTAATATCTTATATGATTTTATTAGTACTTCTTTTTTTTTTTCCTATAAACTGATACTTACAGCTCATTGTCTTTCTTTCCCTCTCCTCCCCAAAGAAAAAAAGAAAGCTGAGTTCTGAGCAGTAATGAGATACAAGTAAATGAGTAATGAGCTTTAAAGAAACAGGAAAGATTAAGATGAAAATGATGCAGTGCCGGAACAGGAGAAGAACTTAATCAGCTAAAAGAATGTGAACAGACAAACATAGGAAAGAATGAAAAATCCCCAGATAGATGCTGTGTATGAAGTCTGCTTTGCTGCTACAAAGTCTGGTTTCCTAGTAGGTGGAACACTGTGAAAGATCTTTAACACATTTATTGAAATATTCCTATTCAAGTCCAGTCCTGTACTCCTCATGATGTTCAAAGGCAGCAACAGGCCTTATCAGGCCTGTGCTTGGGCTGCAGGACCAGGAAGCAGTTTACTTCCCTGGTACAGTACTTATAAACTGAGTATATAGCTGGGTTGTCAGGAAACACATTTCTTCATTGTAACATACCATACTAATGTAAGGCAGCCTTTCTGGAAACAGAAAGTGAGTTTTGATAGAAACAAAGCAAAGGTGTTTCATTGCATTTCTCTGTGTGGAAGACTGACATTCATTGACACTTGCTGAATGTCCATTGAGACCAACCAGTGGGTGTGAGCACACTGTGGCAGCAGGTGATGTGTTTCAGCAGTTGTGACAATGCCAGTGGGTCACCTCTGTGGGTTCAGATTGTTTCTTTCTCTCTTTTGGCTGTGGGCAGTAACTGTTGTTTTCTCAGAGAACCAATGCAATACTGGTTTCAATATTTAGGTGTTGCAGTATGCTGGATGCCCAAACCCTGTGGCTCTGAGCACAGAGACAGTGGCTGCTCTGCACTGCTCTGGGTGCCCTGGAAGGGTCTGCACTCCATCACAGGCATTGCTGCTACAGTGATAGCACTGTATCACTGCAGACAAGCCTAAGGTCTCTTTGACAACGAGCTTCTCTTAATTAATTTTAAATGACAAGCTAAGAACTCTTGAATGATCTTAGGAAAATTAATTAGTTTAACCTCAAAGTAACCTTGTGAGGAAATAAGTTATTTCTGTATTAGGAAAAAAAGAGACACAGTTGCAGATGGTTTGCTCAGGGCTGCACAGAAAACATTATCTGAGAAGTTAAAAAATAAATACAAAAATCTTTCTGTAATTTTGGATCTGAATCACAAAAGTGTCTTCATCCTCAGTCTTCTGCAGCCAGATGTAAGCATGGGGAAGTAATTCTTATCTCTGCTGTGGCTCCAATATCACTTTTCCCCTGACCTCCTTGATTTAAAATGTGTGCGATGTCCCTTTGTGATCTGTGCTGCCAAGGCTGAGGTGAAGTCAGGCAGCAACAGGGGAAGCATGTGCTGTGAATGCTACTACCAGTTACTTTCTCTCTGCAGAGAGGAGAAGAAGTCAGTGATCACTTTTAGCTCAGTCACTCCCCCAATCTGAAAATGTATTTAATCTTTTTTTTTTTTTTCTTCTTTAAAGAAGGAGGTTGGAGTTGGACTCCAGATCACCTACAGAAAGCTATAGCTGTTAGTCTGCAGCTTGGAGAGCTGCAAGGCTTCTGCTGGTGAGTCTGGTGGAAGCTCTTGAGAGAAGTCCGTAGTGAGGTCCAGGTAGGTGGTGATTGTCAGTAAAGAGCAGCCTTCCCTACAGTTTCTTCACTAGTAGTTTATTTCAGAGTAAGTACTCTGCACCTAACTAATTAAATTTGCCCTGGTTTTGAGAGGTTTCTTTGGGACTCTCTATTAATAGTTCTTTAGGAACTTGTGTATAGATTCATTTGCCCTGAAATGCTGAACAGTGTCCTTTGCTTTAAGAGATTCTGCAATGGGATACTTGTACACAAAAACTTTGAGAGCCTTTCTTGATCACTGTCCCTTTATGTGTAGATTTTAGTGTCTGGAGATGTTAAACAGCATAGATATATTCTTCTACTCTTCTTTCTGAGATAATTAGAATTTTTCAGCAAATGTCATCTGGTCTTTCTGGCTGTGTTGCAGCTTCCGTTGCTTTCCTCCATTGCTTCTCTCTTTTCCATCAGAAAATAAACTCTTCAATTATTTTCCTTGCACAAAAGTGCAAGGAAATGAAAGTGATCCAGCCTAAACCAAGTGCTGAAAAAAATCAGAAATTGCCCTATAGGGCTCTGCAAAGCATTTCCAGAGATATCTGTGTGAAAAATAAAGTTATAGAGAAAATAATCTTATTTCTAAGACAAAAACTTCAGTGCATTTTGTAGCCTATCCCCAACAGGCCGTGTTACCACTACAAATAAAATGCAGGAGCAGTGAACAATAGTGAGGATTACTGGAATGAAACAATTATGGAAGTTTTAAAGACAACTCTGTGAGAAAAAAGTCTGTGGAACTGCATCCTTGGTTAGTTTAGATTTCTACAAATGCTACAAGCAGCATTTTAGTTCTCAGGAAAGATTTTTTTACTTCCTATGGCCTCTAATTCTGTTCTCAAATGTTTAAAGAAGAATCACAGTTTCTATTTACACATTTCTAGGTTTCAGGATTTTAGCCTAAGAAGTGTCTTAAATGCAGGCTGGACTTTGAAACTTACTGGTTTGTAAAGAAACCGGAGTGTTTATTCCATAGGAGGACTTTTAGGCCTGTCTCGTGGGTCTGAGTGAATCCCCTGCTGATACCTCAGGCATTAAGCCCTGCCAGCAATGCTGGATGACTGTGCACGATGCTCCCGGTACCAAGCAGTGCCACCAGGTTATGATGTGATGCTGCAGCCATGGGCAGACCCTGGGCCTGGGTGTGCTTGGTGCCTTCAGCTCCGGACACTTCCATGCTGTGGGTGCTGCCTAAAGCATCATCATGCATTTCAAGTGCAAGGGCTCCATGTCTGTTTCTTCCTTTTTCTAAAGAATTATTTTCTGCATCCTTCTTTAATCTGTTCAAGGTTGAGGAAAAGAGGAGTAGTTAAAATAAACAGTTGTTTTCAACTCTCTGGTATGTGGTCATTCTTGTGACGGTTTTTGATGTTCTAGGAATCACTTTTATTCTCTACATAAAAGAATTCTTGGCAAACACACTGGTTTTGTACAAACATGCCACAGTCCAACAAGTATAAACTGAATCTGTTAAAACAAACGGAGAGGAAAGGCCCAGTTAATCTCCTTCCCTCGTGACCTCACAGGCTCCTCCAGAGTATTCTCAACCAAACGGTTTGTAACCACCCTGCCCCACAAAATATATGTTCCTGTAACATATGCCCTCTAGATTTATTTAAGAACCCAGAGCAGAAACCCTCACAGTGCAATAGCTAGCTAGATGTAATGTCACACAATCAAAGAATCATAGAATGGATGGTTTGGAAAGGATCCTAACGCCCCCCCATCCCCTGCCATGGGAGCGCTGCCACCCAGAAGGTCAGGTTAGAACAGGGCCCATTCAACCAGGCCTGGAGCCCCTGCAGGGATGGGCACCCACAGCATCTCTGGGCAGCTGTGCCAGAGCATCCACTCATGACCATGTCTGCTCATGGACACGGAGCTGCTGACCTTATCCCCAGGATATGTAATTTTATTGTGGACAAAGAGAAGCTGTAATTGTAATGAGTCTTTTAATGACAGAGCTAAGAGATGCAACATGGTTTTTAGCACTCCATCTTTACCTGCAGTGTTCTGCCACAGTGGGTGTGTTGAGCAGCCTCACATTATAGATCTGGAATAATTTCCCACCTCTGTTCATCTTAATGTTCAACAAACTCTATAAATAAGTATAATTAGGAAAAGTGGCTTCAGCCACTTTTCAACCTCATTTTGTTGTAGTATTTTGACAGTATTTTGTCTCCTGTTGTAGCAAAGTACATGACAACAGAGAAGTGTGGAATGCTGGGCAGATGAGGAATCCAGGTTTCTGGATTACAGTATGTGTTAGGTATGTTTTTGTGTTTGTTTTTTGTTTTTGTGTATCTGCTTTGCTTCACTTTCAGGAGCGTGCCTTCCTTGTCCATAGAGAGTAAAAGTTTTTCCTTCTATGTGGACTCAGCATCCACCAATTACTTCTCAAGTATTGGAACATCTCAATAGGAGGAAGCATTATTTTTATATAGAAGTTGCCATAATGAAATGAAGTTAGTCACACTTTCTAAAATTTCCAGCAGCAGAAACTTAAGAGGAAAGTGTAAGAACTTATTACATGCTATCAACAGAGTGGCTTTCCTTAAAACTGGCTCCAGACACAAAACAGGAGATCTTCAGTTTAAGCTTTGCCACTCAGGTCTGACTTGAGTAGAAGTTTCCATGAGATGACTTTTTGCACTGCTTTGTGTATCAGCTTTGCCTGCCCACATGAAACTAATACGTCTGTCTTTCATAGGCTTAAAATGAAACAAAAGTACGGTTTTAAAGCTGCCATTGCACCAAGATAAAACTTCATGTAGTATCCTATGCAGGTAGACTAAGACAAATAACATCAAATATCTGATGCAGAATGGATTTTTAAAGACATTTGGATAATAGGACATAAAAATGCTCACGTTTATCACTGTTAAACCTTCCCTGATTTCTACATGAGATGAGTTTGAACTGTTTTTTGTTTTCGATGTTTTAGAATCATAGAATCATAGAATCACCAAGGTTGGAAAAGACCTCAAAGCTCATCCAGTCCAACCGTTCACCTATTCCCAATAGCTCCCACTAAACCATGTCCCTCAGCACAACATCCAGCCTTTCCTTGAACACCCCCAGGCTCGGTGACTCCACCACCTCCCTGGGCATCCATTGCAGTGCCTGACCACCCTTTCTGAAAAGTAATACTTCCTCATGTCCAGCCTGAATTTCCCCTGCCGTAGCTTGAAGCCATTCCCTCTGGTCCTATCACTAATGACACGAGAGAAGAGGCCGACCCCCAGCTCACTACAACCTCCCTTCAGGAAGTTATAGAGAGCAATGAGGTCTCCCCTGAGCCTCCTCTTCTCCAGGCTGAACATTCCCAGCTCCTTCAGCCTCTCCTCATACGGCCTGTGTTCCAGACCCCTCACCAGCTTCGTTGCCCTCCTTTGAACACGTTCCAGGGCCTCAATATCTTTCTTGCAGTGAGGGGCCCAAAACTGGACACAGTACTTGAGGTGCGGCCTCACCAGTGCTGAATATAGGGGAACAATCACCTCTCTGCTCCTGTTTGCAACGCTGTTTCTGATGCAAGCCAGGATGCCATTGGCCTTCTTGGCCACCTGGGCACACTGTCAGCTCCTGTTCAGCTGAGCATCAATCAATACCCCCAGGTCCGTTTCCTCTACGCAGTCCTCCAGCCACACCGCCCCAAGCCTGTAGCGTCGCCTGGGGTTGTTGTGGCCGAAGTGCAGGACCCGGCATTTGGCCTTGTTGAAACTCATCCCATTGGCTCCAGCCCAGCTCTCCAGCCTGTCCAGATCCCTCTGTAGGGCGTCGCTACCCCCAGGCAGATCCACGCTTCCAGCCAATTTGGTGTCATCTGCGAATTTACTGAGGGTGCACTCGATGCCCTCATTGAGGTCATCAATAAAGATATTGAAGAGGACAGGCCCCAGCACCGACCCCTGCGGAACACCACTCACGACCGGTCGCCAGCTGGATTTGACTCCATTCACCACCACTCTCTGCGCCCGGCCCTCCAGCCAGCTCCTCACCCAGCCAAGAGTGCACCCATCCAAGCCTCTGACTGCCAGCTTCTGCAGGAGAATGCTGTGGGAGACAGTGTCAAAGGCTTTGCTGAAGTCTAGGTAGAACACATCAACAGCCTTTCCCTCATCCACCAGATGGGTCACTAGATCATAGAAGGAGATCAGGTTGGTCAAGCAGGACCTGCCCTTCATGAACCCATGCTGGCTAGGCCTGATCCCCCGGTCACCCTGCACATGCCGCATGATTTCCCTCAAGACGATCTGCTCCATAACCTTCCCTGGCACCAAGGTCAGGCTGACAGGCCTGCAGTTCCCGGATCCTCCTTACGACCTTTCTTGTAAATGGGAGTCACGTTGGCAAGCCTCCAGTCTTCTGGGACCTCACCAGTCAACAAGGAGCGCTGACAGATGGTGGAAAGCGGCTCGGCTATCACCTCCGCCAGTTCCCTCAGCACTCTCGGGTGGATTTTAGAGATATTTCAGAATATCTCTATGCTTTAGAAAATCCTATTTTACATTTACAAATCGTTGTTGAACGTATTATATGACTCTTCTTTTGTCCTTCACATGCAACGTAGTGATTGAGAAAATGTGCCATAAACAAGTACAAACTCCAGCATAATGTGAATAAGGAAGTTTTCTACACTTCTCTATTTAATTGGCCATTTCCTTGTGGAAATAGAAAGAAAAAGATAAGCAGTGACTCACTTTAAACAATATAGGTAGCTGTAAGCACCTAAAGGCAATTTCACTGCTATCCAAAGAACTGGCTTTACACAAAAGAGCTTCTTTAAACAAAAGCCTAGGTAACTGGATTTCATCAGAAGGTGAAATTTGTTACTACTGGCTTGTATTATCAGGCAAATAGGACAGAAAAATAAAACTGGATCCAAATTGTAAGTCATCAAGCTGATTTTTGTGTAGCAAAAACATTTCAATGAATAATACTTAGCAGTGATTAAGGGGAAGTTTGGGGATTTCTTCCCATATTTTTCCTCCTAGCATAATGGTTTTTTTTCAGACATTTTTCTGTAAGTGTGATTTTCTACATGACGGAGAGAAGCTTGAATTTGTGAGTTACATTCACATATGGTCAAGAGTTCAAAATAAGATTAAAACCTCTGAATACGTCTAGATACTCATCTGTTTTGGTAAGGAAAAAAAAAATCATCATTTTTAAGCCAGTCCATTATTTTTGTGACCAGATTTGTTACTTCCAAGGTAAAGTGAGGCAACATATATGTAAATGCATTTAGTTGCACACTTTCATCTTTAAAACACAAAGTTTAAACAATCTGCAGCGTAGTATATTTAGGAAACTTCAGCTTGGAAACTGTCTAAAAAAAAAAAAAAAAAAGAACTTTCTGCAGTCTGAGTTTTGTGCTGTCTCTTGTAAACAAACATCAGTAAACAAACATTTTAACAGAAACAAAACTCAGGTAATCATAAAGTAAACTAGTGTTCGAAAGTAGTGCAGGGCTGTTCAAACCAATCAGTCCTGTTCAACTTGATTTCTGAAGAAGACAAATGAAAAGCATGACATATCTGGTCTGTTGACATCTGTATATCGTCTTGGGTGAAGGTAGTACAGTATGGGAGAACGCAATACACAGTCCTGTCACAGCTTGGACTTCTAAGTAGGAAAGGAATGAGTGTCAGCCATGTTCCTTGAGCTCAGAATGAACATTAGAGGAGCCAAATTTCTCTTATTTTTCTACTTAATTTTCTACAGATTTGGTGATTTTTTTCAGAGTTAGCAACTTGCTGATCAAAATTGTCCCTGCATTTGTACTCTACCAGGTTTAATCAAATGTTTTGCATCTCTTCCTACAATTAAGTGTTAAGAGTACCTCTTACAATTAAGTATTCACAGGCTAATGTGGCTCCTGCCCAAAGGTCTGTTTTTTATGCATCCTTATAATAATTATAATCCTTATAATAACAGACTGGATGAACAGGTGCAAGAAGACTTCAAAGCTAATGTAAGTTAACAAAACTCGCAGTTTCACAGCTGCTGTGAGGGTATAATTGCTTGGAAAGTGTTGCACAACTTTGCTTCACCCACATGTCCATGTCAGACACCATTCTATCAGACTGCCCCTCTGCTTCCATCTGTCACATGGCAATTGCATGTGTTGGGATTCTGGTTGGAATGCTCAACCTCTACTGCCATACCACCACCATTCCCCTCTGAAGTCATGGGTCAACATCACAAAACAGGCATTACTTTTGGATCAGCTCTTGTGTATCTGGTTGGTTTATCAACATAATTGTATACTTCTGGAAAAATCCTAGCTCTGAAAAGTTACAGATCTGATCAGGGAAGGCTGGCCAGGAAGCAGGAAAACTCAAAGGAAAGAGAAGGTCAATACTTGAACAGTTTATGTACAGTCTATCTTTAAGTCATATTCATGAGATTGTTAATAGCTGCAGAAGTGGATGCAGAGAGATGACAGATCCTGCAAAGGTGTGTGCATGGCTTGGACATCCCAGGAAATTGGAAGGATTTCTTAGGCCATTTAAGAGGTAGCAGAAAGTATGTGCTTGTAAGTATAAAACAATTGCTATAGTAAGAGTAGTTACTGAAAGCAAAGCAAAAAAAATATTTAGAAACAGCCCAGTGTAGACACCAGTGATGTAAAATCTGAGTGCAGCTTGGTAGAAAAAACAGGGTGAGGGTTCAAGAAAAATGAAAGATAAAGGGCACCCTGTCACTAACATTCAGCCTAGGATCATATCTGCTCTTTATTACCTGAAGAATAATTGTGCAAGAAAGATTAATCGTAACGTGTTGTTCCATGGATGTGGAAGGGCTGGATGAAGGTCACACCCACGGGTATTCTTAGAGCTCATCTGGGATTATTTAAAGCACAGCGTATGATCCATCTGCCAGGTTATGCAGATAAAAAATGACATTTCCTGCCAGTATGAGTACTATTTTGCTGATTTTGTGCTGTCTAGAAAGCTGCCTATTACAGTGGTGCGGTGCACTGGGCATCTCTTCACCAGCTTTCCCATGTCTTTCCCAGCTTGTGACAAGGAGACTGCATGAAAACATAGTTGAAATTCTGTCACTGCCTATGCAACTTCCACATTTACTGTGCATTAAACTTTAAAAACAAGACTCCCTGTCATGGGAAAAATATGGGAAACTTTATGGCCACCCTTGGATTCAGGCAAGCTGGGCAATCTGCTGTCAGATTTGGAGGTGTTTCACATGGCTGTGTTTGCACACCACAGAGCTTGGTGCAGAACACCTGCATGCCCAGTAAATGGGTAGTGATTATCTGCACTCCTTGCAGGTGATCCTAACTTTCAGTACCACTTCTCATCCTAAGGAAGCCAATGGTAGACGAGCTAGATCGTGATATTAGTGCTTCGTGACCAATTAATTTCAGTATCAGTAGTGTGGAAAATCTCCACCTGTATCAGAATCCATTAGTTCGTCCCACATGTGAGGATGGAGAGGTCCTCTGTGCTCTGCTTAGGACCACAGGAAACAGGGGTCTGTGGCTCGTTGATGATGGCCACTGGCTGAAGGAAATGAAGGCCTCCAGGGATGGTAGGACCACCTCATTAGCAATCCTTGTGTCAAAGAACCTGAGACAGCAACCTTATCTTTTCTGTTTGCACTGTAAGATCATCATTGGAGGTTAACATGCGTGATCTGAGTGTCATTCCCTGTGCCCCTGATACCAGCAACTCCTGTGTTCACCAGAAGAAGAGGGGAATGACACAGCTCTGGCTATGTGCTAAATCAAACACCAGCCTGGGCTGACCTACACTATCTCCAACAACTGCAGGTGAACTCTTACTCAGAGGATGGAGAAGGGTTGCCAGAAATAACAGACTGAATTCAGAAATTTTAAAATTCAGAAATTTTATAGCAAGCATGGAATGATGAGAGTAGTGGAGAGGAACAATAACAACTTCTAATCCCTAAACTTAAAAAGCTATTCAAAGTTCCTCTGTGCACCTTGGGTTTCTTGAATACCAGTCCTTCTTTAAATTGTATTTCACTGCAGGTATATATTTAGTGACACTGACTATACTCCAGATGAAAACAAATCCCCAGAAACTTTTCCCAGACATAAATATTGTGAAGATTATGAACTTTTTATATCAGATGCTGTATTCTTCTTAGGTCACATCTACAACTTCAACTTTCTGTTGGTGAAACACTAAGACTAGGACACAAATAAAGACAGGCGTGCAATGCACAGGTATTGAGCTGATAACTGTGGGTTGTACCAGCATTAAACTTCCTGTGTGACCTCAGGAAAGACATAGAGCGTGTCATCCCATCCTTCTGGGCTATCATAGAGGTAGTGCCTACTTCAAATTACTCCTGCCAATTACTCCTTAAGAGAGGGATTATTCACATTTATTTCACTTGTATGGTATGCCCTTATGTAGATGTGTCCCTTCCTTACTTCATTTACCTTTACTCCATTACCAACTGGCTCACTCAGACTAGATACTTGGCTTGTGTGCGATGAAATGTAGATAATACGAATCTGGGTCTTAGTTAATGATATGTTTATTAGGGTCTAAATTAAGTTTTGTAGCTATAATATAGTTTTTACCCTTTCCAGCTGGTCTTTCACAGATAAATACTGTGCTCTTTAGGGATAGGACTATTGCTCAATGCAGTGTGTGCAGTACCTAGCACAGCAGATCCCATAACCACTGCTG
Source organism: Tetrao urogallus (assembly GCF_951394365.1). NCBI lineage: Eukaryota > Metazoa > Chordata > Aves > Galliformes > Phasianidae > Tetrao > Tetrao urogallus. The sequence continues at coordinate 4,618,307 of NC_136816.1, read as the reverse complement.
GCAATGACATCTGTCATTCCTGTCACATGTAGTGGTTGACTCCAAGTCTCAGGGTCTGTAGTCCAATGCTTACACTACAGTCTCAGCTTTTGCTGTAATTGAAGGCAGGCTTATTTGCTGTTGGAGAATATTAGCAGATAAAATTTGGCACTCAAGTAAAAAGGAATTCAGATCACAACTCTCTTTCTCTCTCTCTCTCCATTTTATTCTTTTGGTTGAAATGATTTAATACTCACATAAACAATAATTTTCAGCCTGGCTCGTGGCTGTGATGAAGACATCACCTCATGTTCACAGGCAGATTGCTGCACCTATTAAGAGTCAAGATAAGTATCTGATTAAGGATGTGTGTTTGGAACAAATTTCTGAGTTTGGCTGTCTTCCTGAAGTCTGGATGTTTTGAAAATCATAGGGAAGTGCTACAAACATCAAAGGCTGAATTTATGTTCCTTGTCAGTGCAGCACTGATCACGGTGGAATGCTTGTCCATGCCTGGAGTCCCTAAGCATTGCCCACAATGTAAACAATAGCAAACAAGAATGGTGGCACCTTGTCTTCTCTCTGTGTTTTATTTTGTGGGTGGATTTTCTGTGGTGTTTCTGTCTATGATTCTCAGTTATGCTTTTCAGAATGTTGCCCACTGGTTAGAGTTTCACTGTTCATGTTACAGTGTCAATTGTTCTTACCATGTTAACCTGCAGATAAATTTCTGAATAGTAGAGAGTTTGCTCAGGGGACTGGGATTAAGAACAGCACACCTTGTACTGTCAGCTGATGCCACTGTCACAGGGATTGCACTGTGTACTCAGGGGAAGTCCATGGCAAATCCTGGCAAAACCCGTACGTGACCAAGGCAGCACGAATCCTGGTGCCATAGTCCTCAGGCACTCCAGAGCTGTGCCCCAGGTTTACTTGTTCTCAGCATTAAATGGAAACCCAGCATCTAGAAACTCACACCAATGAGGAATGCACTGAACTATCTGTCCATGATCCAGCCTTTGTGACGATCATGAAGATGAGTAAACTGTAAATCAATCAGGGAAGAACCTGAAGTGTGAGTTTGCTCCTGGGGTACAGAAACATCTGTTGGCTTGAGACTGACAGCTAAATTAGATTGTGCCAATGTCTTTGCATTGGCAAAAATGAGGATAGCATCGTTAAGGCTGTTTACATTAAAAACCACAAATGTTCAATTTTTTTCTTTGGAATTTTGACAGTAATATCATAGCTAGAAGGAAGAAGTCTCACTGAACAGATTCCAGAGCACATGAGAAGCAGAGTAATAGGGACTGGAAACTGGAGACTTCCCCTTAACTATTAACTACAAAAGAGGACTTTTGGCTGGAATCAGCAGTAATAAAGACTGAGCTGAACAGCTCCATTTCACTAATGGCTGTTGCTATGGAAATGAGGAAAATAACCCTGTTCTTAGAATTATAGGAACACATGGGATAATGAGGAAAAGCCATACATTATAGCAGTCTGTCTAAAGTGATTCCACCAAACTAAACAGGTCCATGTGCAGCTTCATCCCCAGCCTGGCATATTTTGTTCACACTCTAACTGTCCAGCCTGGGTGTTCCCAGTATCAGTCCTTGCACATTTACAATAGGACCACAGAGCCAACATGGTGCTGAGGCTGCAGCTCCAGGTGCTCCTGGGGGCTCCACATTGTTTTGCCTGGGGTTTCCATGGGTACCACTGACTCTGCTGAGAAAAGAAAGGTGCAGAAACTTCAGCTAAGCTGTTAAAAAGAGCAGCTGCTGGCTGCTCTGGCAGCCCGGTGGAAGAAGAAGAAATAAGGTTTTACTAGATGGAAGAAACTGACTTTTTTTTTAATAAATAAAAAAATGCATGCTACGGGAAATGAATTACAGGTTTTTAGTTTATTGGCCCCATTATTCTGCATAGTACAAAATTTACCTGAAAGCAGATAACACATTTAAGGCTCCATACATCATTAAAACCACCATACTGAAGTCAAAATTTACTGGGTAAATTTCTGGGTAAAGTGTCTGCAATACAGACAGTACATGTGACACTGAGAAGCAGAAAACCATCTTAGGCTTTGGCCAGAGCTTGGAGAGAATACAACACCTGAATACAGCTTACCTTCTGCTTTGTAATTGCATTTGTTAGACTCTTGAGTTCCAGGGGTGATACCCCTGTATTACACGAGCTCCTTCTCCTTTGTCACCAGTTCTAATGTCAGGCAATATATTATGACTTAATGGTAGACAGGGACAAATGTGATTTGAGATCCCATTAACTGAAAATAAATATATAAATGAGAGAACAGCTCCATGGACGGAATACTTCTATCAAAATTACAAAAGAGAAATTGCTCTTGGACATTTGCTAGATTTGCATGGTACGTTTATTAAGGTCACAGTTGTATCCTGGAGTTTTTGTGGAGCATTAATTATAACGTGAAAACTGGAAACCACTACTCACACTGAATTTGTTCTCTTGCTCTTTCTTCTCTTAAAGCTCCTGGATAAATTCTATAAGCTTTGAAAGAAATCATGGAAAAAAGGCATTTGAGATACTAGTTTTCCAGCAGAATTTCCTGAGTTTGAGGTAATCATTTGATTTTTCTTTCCTGCTAGGTATCAGCTTCGATAGGCTTAAAAAATATTCCATCTAGTGTTTCTTACATGGTAGCACGTCAAAGAACTTGAGAAAGGACTATAACTGAGGTAGTTTGATATTCTGATTAGCACATGGAGTGACCATTACACCCAGCTTGGTGTGCTGGCTTTGTTTTGCCAACAGGCAGTAAGGCAAGACATTGTAGTACTACTCTGTTATTACTGATACTACATCAAGGTGAAAGCAGGAGTGCATAAGCTCCTGACATTTCTTTCTGCCTTGGGTGATTGGGTCACACAGTTGGAGACTTGTAAATTTCTGTGAGAAAAATGAGGTTGCTATCAGTACTCTGAGCTGAGGCAAATGCTTCTGTCCCTCAGTAGGTGTCAGGTGGCTTAAGGAGTCCATTCATTGCCAAGGTGGACTGAATGATGAAAGGCAGACTTATGCTGAAGGATGATTACTTGACCGAAGACTTTGCTGTGACACCAGGAGCTTGTTTTCAAACTACTGTCAAGTAAAGCTTGGCTTGAATGTTTCAGCAGAACAACCCTCTCATAGAGGAGGGTGGGCCTGGAGAGGAGCAGCTGGACCATTCTGTAAAATTGAACCAAGTGCTAATCTAACAGTCCAATGTGTAAAGAAGTAATTTAGGCTGGGGTCATCTGCAGCTTGATAAATCAGATCAGTGCTTCTGAGATTCCTCTCTCCTAACGCGGTTTTTCAGATTGTTCAAAAAACTGTAAACAAACTAAAGTGAGACCTTATTATTGCATTAAGCAGCCCATTAAACTTTGTATTTCAATTATCCTTTCAGTAAAAGGGTGCTGATCATACTTGCTTGCCCCACTGAAGTGTTATGAGAATAGGTTCTTGTTCATAATCAGCTTACATGTTGAAAAATGATGCCTTTTAAACATTCAGGGAGGGAACAGCTCATTCTAGAGTTAACACTCACATAAAAAGGAGCAGAGAATAGAAAAAATCACAGTTAAGATTTGCTTCCCCATGAGCGCATTCTGCAGTAATGACTTCAGGACAAAATAAGCCAGGCACATGAGAATGATGCTAAGACACTTCTGGCAGGATTTCCAGCACAGCAAAAGTGTCAGCTCTTGGCTCATCTGGGGGAAAGAGGGTCAGTATGGGAAATGCACAGATGAGCAAGGGCTGTTAACAGGGATGAAAGAAGGCAGCGCACATGTTACTATTACTTAATGTGGGCGTGGGCAGTATTTTCCCTAGGCCCTCTCGAACACACCTTGGTACTTGGGAGCACTTTCATATGGAGCAGTTATGAGATACTGTGGTTGATATAGTTCTGTCAACGAGATGCAGCAGTATTTATAAACTCCTACGAGCAGGGCTTTCAGTAGAAATATACTTGCTAACAGGAAATGAGATGTTGTTGCTTCAACTGTGTAATTAATGAAACAAGTATCTACATGTTCACACACCTTTAAACAAGCAAAGAGTGACTGAAAGATCCTATTGTCACAGTTAAAACTGAGCTGGACTATCAAAACGCCAAACATAGTAAGGCATCACAGAGCACTGGGCAAGATAAAAAGAGTATAAAATGCAGAGATGCATTATAGCAAACTGCCTTATTGCAGTCATGTCCTACGATAGTGGTATTGCTGAATAACTAACTATACCATTCACTGTGCTTAGAGGTATCAGTTTAAGGTGCTGATATCTGCATGGAATTTATGCTGGTCTTGAAATTGTTTTTTTTGCCTGTGCAGAAAAGTTTTCACTTTCTAAAATGCTTGCCTCTGCCTAAAATCAGGATATCGTGTTACATCTGGTTGCTGTGTGACAGATGGCAGCAGAGGGGCACTCTGACAGAATGGTATCTGACATGGAAGTATATCTGTAGCAAAAGTGTGTCTTTGAATTCCTCTGTGCAAAAAAAATGGCACCTGCTGACATTCAGTGATACTTACTGAATGTTTGTGAAAACCAAGCAGGGGATGTGAGCACAGTGAATGCTGGACTGCATGGCCAATATTTTCCTGTGTAGCAGCTGTGAAACAATGGGTTACTTTCAGTGCAGATTGCTATGAGCATGGCATGCAGGCTCTTGTTCATTGCTAGCAAAAATGCAGAGTTAATGGTGGCGACAGTGCTGAAAAATAGTGTTCTGTTACTGATAATGTTCTCTATCAAATACTGTTATTGTGCTCTTTCTATCATTTATATTTTCAGTGGAAATGTATAGGAAGCATTACTTTCAGAGCAACCTGTATGGACAGAAGAGGAAGGCAATGGAGTATTAGTACTTGACCATCATCTGCCACTTTGGAAAATTTAGCACTTATTGAAAAATTAAGGTATGGGCACATATTTGGAAAGTTTTCTTGTAAATGTTGCATGCCTAATGACACACAGGCCATGTAACTCCAGCAATCAGGTCAAAGTATGCCATAGAGAAAAGATCCTGTGGGGTGACAGACGCTGTGGTCTTGGTGACAGAAAAACCATGTCCTGCCCTGATTAGAAGCAAAATCATTCTCTGTTCAGAGCTGGCTGCATATCAGCGTGGCATGTCATACTGTTTGCAGTGCAAAAATGGGGTTTTCCTAGATTTGGCATGCTTTTTAAAAAGACAAAATGAGATTACAAAACGCACATTGATATAAGATGAAAGAAAAATTAGGAAATAAATGTTGAACCTCAGGAAGGAAGGAGCGATTTGTTTTCAATCCTTTGTATTGCTGATGGCATGGTTGGCACTGGCACTGTAATCACAGCCATTGTAGATACACAAATGTACGCCGCAGATATTCCCTGTAAATCTCTTAGGCTAATAATGGCCTCTAGTACTGCACTTCATTACATATCAGCTGAAATATGTACATCTGTGGGCCAAACATTCCTGCACATTGCTGTGCCAGCCCCTCTCACAGGTGAGAAATGCAGCATGAAGATCAGCAGTCAGGACTTCTCTGTTTGGTAAGCTGCACACACTGCGTATTGGAAGCACAACATGCACAGACACTACATGTAGGCTTTGAGAAAATGAAAACGTGCCTTCAGGTCATACAGAAAATTTCCAGTCAACCTTGCCACTTATTATTATTTTTTAATGGTGTCCTTACAACATATTCTGGTGACTGTCAAGGTTCATGAAGACCTACACCATCCTGACTTGCTCACTTTCTCTGTTGTCTATTCAAGGTAGTCCTGTAGAAACAAAAATGTCTATTTTAAAATTCTAATCTTTTCTTTTTGTTTTAATTCTTTACCATCCTTTCATTTCTTCATCTTTTCTTTTCTTTTCTTTTCTTTTCTTTTCTTTTCTTTTCTTTTCTTTTCTTTTCTTTTCTTTTCTTTTCTTTTCTTTTCTTTTCTTTTCTTTTCTTTTCTTTTCTTTTCTTTTCTTTTCTTTTCTTTTCTTTTCTTTTCTTTTCTTTTCTTTTCTCTCCTCTCCTCTCCTCTCCTCTCCTCTCCTCTCCTCTCCTCTCCTCTCCTCTCCTCTCCTCTCCTCTCCTCTCCTCTCCTCTCCTCTCCTCTCCTCTCCTCTCCTCTCCTCTCTCCTCTCCTCTCCTCTCCTCTCCTCTCCTCTCCTCTCCTCTCCTCTCCTCTCCTCTCCTCTCCTCTCCTCTCCTCTCCTCTCCTCTCCTCTCCTCTCCTCTCCTCTCCTCTCCTCTCCCCTTCCCTCCCCCCCTTCCCCCTACCCCTCCCCTTCCCCTTTCCCTTCCCCTTCCCCTTCTCCTTCCTCTTCCCCTTCCCCTTCCCCTTCCCTTTTTCTTTTTCTTTTCCTTTTTCTTTCTTTTTCTTTTTCTTTTTCTTTTTCTTTTTCTTTTTCTTTTTCTTTTTCTTTTTCTTTTTCTTTTTCTTTTTCTTTTTCTTTTTCTTTTTCTTTTTCTTTTTCTTTTTCTTTTTCTTTTTCTTTTTCTTTTTCTTTTTCTTTTTCTTTTTCTTTTTCTTCTGGTTTCAGCTATGTGGGATGAGTTCTTTCTTTCTTGATGGCATGGCAGATACAAGACTAAAGTGATTAAAAAAAAAGGGCCAAAGATCTCCTGTTTCTAGCCACAGAATCATAGAATCACAGAATAGTTGAGTTGGCAGGGACCTTAAAGATCATCCAGATCCAACCTCTTGTTTATGTGCTGGCTGCCACCCAGAAGATCAGATCAGAACAGGGCCCATCAACCTGGCCTGGAGCCTGGAGCTCCAAGGATGGACATCCACAGCTTCTCTGGGCAGCAGTGCCAGAATCTCACCTGTGTTTTCTTAACATTAAACCTAAATATCCCCTCTTTTAGTTTAAAGCTATTCCCCTTTGTCCTGTATCATGAAAAAAATTAGTCTCCCTCTTCTTTAAAAGTTCCCTTCATGTTTCGGAAGGCTGCAATGAGGTCTCCCCAGGGACTTCTCCTTTCCAAGCTGAACAAGCCCAACTCCCTTAATTTTTCTTCACAGAAGCAGTGCTTCAGACCTTTGATAATCCTTGTGACCCTTCTCTGGACCTGCTCCAACAACTCCATGTCTTTCTTGTGCTGGAGACCCCAGACAAGGACACAGCACTCCACATGTGGCTGCAGTCCAGGATACAATTGGTCTTCCAGGCTGCTAGTGTACACTGCTGGCTTACGTCCAGATTTCATCCACCAGGACTCCCAGATCCTTCTCAGCAGGGTTGCTCTCAATGATTTATTCTCCCAGCCTGTATATATATCTGAAATTGCCTTGACTTACATGCAGCATCTTGCACTTGATGTTGAATCTCACCAGGTTCCTGGATTCTCTCTTTCTGAGCCTATCCAGGTCCCTATGGATAGTGTCCTTTCTTTCTGCTGTGTCAGCTGCACCACTCAGCTTGGTGTTATTAGCAAACTTGCAGGGGGTTCACTCAATTCCACTGTCTATGTAATTGCTAATGGTGTTGAATAGCACCAGTACCAAAATGGACCTCTGGGGAATACTACTCGTCACTGGCCTCCATCTGAAAATAGAGTTGTTGCCTACAACCCTCTGGCTGTGATCATCCAACCAATTCTTTATCAACCAAATAGTTCAGCCCTCAAATCCATCTCTCTCTCAAACTAGAGAATAGGATGTGGTGTTGGACCATGTCGTAGGTTACGACATAGAGAATGTGTGTTTCCATTTCTTTCTCCTCCAGTGCCATCTTTCCATAATAGAAGGTCATTGGTTTGGTCAGACATGATCTGTCCTTGGTGAAGCTATGTTGGCTGTCTTGGACTACTGCCTTACACTGCATGTGCCATAACATCTCTTCCCAGGTACAGAGGTGAAAACACTAGACTGTAGTTTCCATATCTTCCTTTTTTTCTTTTTTGAAAATTAGTTTGATATTTCCCTTTTTCCAGTCACAAAGGACTCCATCTGACAGCCACCATTTTTGAAATGAGGCAGTCTCAGACTTGCTCTGCTCATAGAGTGAGAGGAATTTTGCTTCCCTGAATTCCATCTGGATGTTGAAGGATGAGAGGCATGGGAGGCTTGACTGCCAGTGAAGACGGAGGCAAAAATCTCAATGAATACCTCATCCTTCTCTGTGTCTGTTCAAGCCTGTTTCTCCTCTTGTTTATCAGCACTCTCCTTTGCCTATCTCTTCTGACCAATGTACCTATAGAATTCCTTCTTGCTTTTTTTTTTCTTTTTTCCACATCCCTTGACATGTACAATTCCATCTGTGCCTTTGTTTTTCTGATCCCCTCTGCATACCTGGGTGTCATCCCTGTATTTTCCCTAGGCCACTCTGAAACATGAAGCTCTTCAGAAACTCTAGACAGTAGTATACCCAGGCTGAGGATAGTGAGGGAGTGCAGACAAGATATCTGTGCTAGGATTGGTCTAAGCAGACCTGTAGCATGAGGGAACATACCAGCAGGCCTTTTGGACTTCAGTTACTCCTTCAGGCTTACAGCTGCGATGGTCTTATTGCCTGGCCCACACTATAGCAGAAAATATCAAACACTGTACTGTCAGCACTTCATTTAATTGCAGTTTGTATTACTAAGGCTGGCTTTATATAAAAGAGAAGGGCCTACAGGTTGGACTGAAATGGAAAATGATTATGTCGTATAACAAAGTTAACTAGTGCATGCTCTTGAACAGAAGTGCAACACAAAGAAGTTGGTTTGCTGGAAATGTCTGAATCAAGCTGCAGTGAGTAGCGAGAGCACAAGATTTTGTCTGCTGTGTCAGTAGGTGAATGTGGGGGTCTCCATAATTGAGTACTGGCAACTAGACAGCGGTTGGAAAGCATGGTTACTAAGGAGAGACAGGTGTTGATGCCCACTGAAGGTCATCTAACTCTTTAAACACTGCTCCTTCTTCTGTGCTTAAACATGTATTCTTAGGTGTAATCTTTGTACTGATAATTATTGTGCTGCAGAAAGATTATGAAATATATTTGCTTTAAAATTAACTGTATGTTGGTTGTAACTCTTATTTCATTTATCTCCCAGATTGTACAGAGTCTAGGCAGAAGTTCCTTGAGGAGCAGTCTTGTGTCTTTCTAGTATCACAATGTGCAGTACACTTTGAGTAGAAGTGAAATGAAATTATAATAAAGAACCTAGAAGGTTTTGTATATAACATGACTAGGCCATGTTATACATTTGTAAATTGTATTAATTGAAATGATAGCCCAGAAAATGATTTTTCTAGCCCTCAGAAACGTAGTTAAAATTGGGAATAGTATATATAAGGAAGGTCAGAGCGTTCTTTGTATTTAGAGAAGTAAATATCTGCTGAGCAAAAAAAATTATAGATGTACAGGTAAAGTGGAAAAAGATTACAGACATAAATGAGTTCAGAATGATCAAGTGTGAAACATCGTGTTGTTCAGATGCTTTAGAGAGACTTGTGAGAGCAGAATATGGCTTTATTCTGGATTTTTTTTTTTTTTTTTTTCCACAAGAAGCTATGAGAGTTTTCTAAAATTTCTGAAATTTCCAGGATAAATAATGAAAACCTCAGTGAAATATTGGGCATGCTGTAAGGACTTTCGTTTAATACCTGTTTTCTGACATATTTGGCCAGATTTAGTCTGGTGTGGCTGAATGTATTTCTACTACAGCCAGGGTTCCATTAGGTTTGTGGGTGTGTACTGCTGTGCCAGACCCTGCTCGGAGGACCCTGCGGCCCATGCTCTCACCTTTGCCCAGTAGGTTTCCCTGATGATGATCAGGGAATGCACTCAGATTGTTGTGTGGCATGCCATCTGTCTCCTGAAGAGTCTGTTGCCTATTCCCTGTTCCCTTGGATGGCCTCTCATCAAAGAGTAAGGTGCCATGCGAACATCCAAACCAGCCAGCAAAGTCTTTGTTCTTTTTGCTCTTTGTGAAAAGTAATTACTTCATACCACACATATCTTTATTGACCAGTGAGACTTTGTCTACCAGGTCTGCTCATACACGTAGATAACTGTGAAAATACTTCACTAGTGACTAAGTTCCTGCTGGAAATATCTGCAGTTTCTTCTGAGGCCACACCTGTTCATATCATATAAGCCTCCTAGGTGAGCCTCATGTCATTGGGAAATAGAATACGTCACACCCCATTGAAAAGCAAGGCAACGCTCTGTTGAGTACGCAAACAAACACACGTGCAAGAGAACCAGTGTCTTGAGGCTGCCAGGTAGCCTTGCCCACTTAGCTCTGTCTAATGATTGCATGCTCTCTCACACACAGAAATGTTTATTGTCTGAGTAATATCTCTTTTTGCTGGAGAAGGGAAGGAAAAACAAAGGGCAAGGGTGAGGTTTTGAATAGTAAGCATTTTTATTTTTATTTTTATTTTTATTTTTATTTTTATTTTTATTTTTATTTTTATTTTTATTTTTATTTTTATTTTAACTGCAATGGAGCTGACTGAACACAAAATTTCTACCAGTTCCTACAGATGTCCAAGTCCCCACAGCAGCAATGCCTAGAAACAGAACATAGCACTTTGTACCCATTCTTACTGCAACTATGGGCATGAAAAGAATCTTTAACTGTAACAAACACCAGGGCAAGTCACTGTGAAATCGATAAGAAGATACGATCTTCTAATAGCTCTTTTGGAGGTAGCAGCGATTTGTAGACGCTTGCTTCCTGCTTATCAAAATTAGCTGTCACACCTTAACCCAATACCACAGGGCTGGAATACATGACACAATGCAACAGTGACTCATGATGATGAGTATGTGGAACAAGCCTGTCCTCTGTACTTCAAGTAATCAGTCCTGCTATAATTTACTGCTGAAGGACTCAACTTCTTGTCCTTAGGCAAGGGGCACGGCAGTAATGACTTGCAGACACCATGCAACACTTCCGTGACGTCTCCAGGTTCACTCAAGGGAAGACCCGCTCAGGAGCACAATTCTGTCTGCCACTGGGCTTTTTGGCACAGGCAGACTAGCAGAAGGACAAAATCATGCACTAACCTCCCATCTCCTATTTTCACACTGTGAGCTGAAGCCTCAAAGTTAAAAGAAAGTGAGAGAAATTACACAGCCATCTGTTTTTTTCACTTCTTTTGGTATGTGAAACAGATTAAGCTCCTGAAAAAAATGCCCAATTTTGATGGAGACTGCAGCAGTTCGCACTGTTTCTTCCTGGATGTCTATATTAGTATCACCAAAGCTGACACAACAGCAAAGAGCTGCTTCCGCTTCTGTTCCTGACTGGGAAATGAAAGCATACTTGATAAAAGACATTGATTGTTGTTATAGGCAGTTGACTTCAAAAGCATGTGAGTCTATTCTGTTTAATGGACACAACTTCAGACATCATTCTGCCATTCCTTCATAACAAATCAATTAATTCCTGCATGCACATAAACAAAAGCTTTACAAATTGTCACATTCTGGGTTACCATCAAGAAGTGAAATGGGTGATAGCTCCTGAGTCAAGGCACAGTTCACTGCAGGAAAAGACACTGATGCTAAGAGCTCTGGTAACCCCACAGCTCTTCTACCAGTCCCAAATACACACGTGGTTCACATACCTTAGAACTTAGTATTTACAATAAAAGTGAAAAGCTTAGAGAAAGGAAACTGTAGTTAGAATTTTATAACATCCCTATTTTGAGAAAAAAACAGCTATTCTCAGATTTTTCTCAGAGCTGCCTCCTTTGTAACACACAAAAGCTCGGCCTTCTCAGTCACCTGCTGTGTGCTCGATTATAAGAATATTCCCTTGCTAAGAAATTTAAAAGAGCATTAAACTGTGGGGGGTTTGTAATGAGCTTTAATAGTAACTGAAACTTTATATATATATATATATAAATACTTGTACAGATAGATGGTGCATGTACATATACTGTACGTAAATACACAATTTCCCATCAACTTTCCCTACTGTTTTTAAAGAGTAATTCACATTTTGCAAGATTTCACAAAACAGTGAAGGAAGACCAAATCTTTTGTTCACAGACAACCTAAAAGTGTAATGGAACTACTAAATATTTTTAGAAACAGAAACTCCGATATCGTTGGTTATCTGCAGTGAGAAACTGAAACCTCTGGTTTCAGCCAGCACGGGTCTAGACTCCATGTATATTAGTCTTCTGAGACACTTAGCTGCCTCTTCACAGTGAGAGTGGTAATTAAATAAGCACACCAGAAATACAAAGGAGCACAAACACATCCCCGGATGCTTGGCAACTCAGGCACACCAAGTCAGCACATTAGTTGTTGTCTTTATTTCTAACTGGGTGATCTCCTCTATGCAAAATCAGAGCCTATAAATAGTGTGAAGTCTTGAACAGGTTTGTAACAGGTGATCTCTGTGATCTGGGTGAGCACAGTGAAGGTGCCAGAGGCTCAGGTCTGAAGCCCACTGTGAGGAGGACTCCCATTTATTCCAGCCAACGGTTGCTGACAGCCACACGGGAGCGTGTTCATGTCCTTTGGGAAAAAAATATACAACATTACTTTAAAAAAGCAGTTAGAAAAAGTCACTTGAAGAATTACCCTCTTAGAGCTTTAGCAATGACTAAAACAATAACTTTCTCTCCAGGCTACTCTGTCCATTCTCTTCATAAATAATAATAATAAAAAAAATGCAATGACTTTGGACATTTGGCATTACTGGAAAAAACAAATAAATAAGGTCTTTGAGATGTGCATCTGCATGTACAAAACCTAACTGAGCAATTAGAGAAAGTAAAAACAAAAAGCAATTTTTTTTTTTTGCTTCTATTTGTAGTCTGTCTCAGCCATTCTCATCCTTGCTTTTTAGACCATGCCTTCACACATGAGAATGAATTTAAATCTACTTTTATGTCCTCAATTGCTTTCAACAGCACTCTGAGTAGAGGCTGGACAATTCAAGCTGTCTCCTGTTGCTGGTGTGATTCCTTGTCACTGTGTGCTGCAGAAGGGCAATGGACAGATGTCTTGAGAAGTTCTGGTTACCTGTAGGTCACCTTTCCTTCTACCTTCAGTCTGTACCTCTGCTCAGATGTTGAGAGATTGCATGGAAACACTCATGGTTGTAAGGAAATAGACCTCAGCACTCTGTGGAAAGAAACATTTCTTGGGGAGCCCTCTGACAGAGCTGGTGGAGTATGCTATAATTGCAGCCCTTGAGACATGGAGTAGGAAACACCACTCCATGTCATGATGTCATGATGACTTTGCTCAATTGCAAGAGATTCCTTGTAATCAACGTGTTAATTGTGTACTTCAGAAGGTGCCAGGCACCTTGTTTCAAGACAAAACTGAATTTGATTTCCAAGCCAGATATCTTTGTAAGCCCCATACTCCCTCCACTCCTCTAATGCTAGGGTGCTGGACATCAGAACAAATTGCCTTCTGTGAAATCACAGCCATGAAATTCTGCTTGACTGTTCCTGCCTGGGTTAGTAAGTTAGCAAGAATGGAACTGTTTCACAGCAAGAAGTATTGCTAGATGCTAAGAAGCAGAAGTTTGGGTCCAATGTTTGAAATGTTCTGTTCCTGGTGTGCTTTATGACTTGCACTCAGCAAACTTGGTTTATAGGAGACTTTTTTATTTGCAAGACTGTTTGTTTTAGTGGAAACTCCCAGAAACTCTTTCATTGGAAGGATGTTTGCAGTTCTACAAGTTCCTCTTCTTTCTTTTATAAAACTGAATTGCCTGTACACAATATGAGATCATCATGAGGTCATCTCAATGATCAAATTAGCACCATGAATAAAAAAAATTCTAATTAGAGTGGAGTGTCAAAGAGAAAGAATTTCTGTGTCTGACTGGACAATTGACAATAAATAAGTACATAACAAAAAAAAAAAAAAAAAAAAAAAAAAAAAAACCCACAAAAAACCAACAGTTTATTCTTGGAGATATTCATGCAGAAAGACAAATTTTAAAATGTCTAGATCTAAACAGAGCAACACGTTGTAAAAACTTACAACCTTCTCATTCAGCTTAGATACACTGACATATGATACTTTTTCCTTTTATAGCACAGATATAATTTTTTTCTTGGAGAATTTACATAAATTTACTGAGAAAAATTTTAGATGTGAGAAATACCACAGATAGAGAGCTCTTGCCATCAAACACTTTCACCCCTCATCATCATCTATTTTTTTCCCTTTTGATCACTGCATGAGGATTGTCTTGGCCATCCTCCTTAGCCTGAAGCTGAGAAATAATTGAAATACTGTGGCCAGATGGTTCTGTTTTCCAGGAGGCAAGGATAGTGTGATATTTCTCGGAAGGAGGAATTTGTTTACAGGGACAATACATTTTTTTAAACAGAAGTATATGCTGCTTTGTAGATGCGACAATTTTGTGTCAGTTTGTATATTGGAAAATACTTTTTACCTCAGAGACATTATCCTTCTCCTGAATATGTCAGAGTAAAAAAATGGAGACAAGAGAAGGGAAAGGGAAAATGGCAGATGGAAACAGAAGAAAGAAAAAAAAAAAAAGAACTGCTATGACTTACATCAATTCCTACACGTTGTACTTGCTCACAGATAACTGGAAATTAAAAGGAGAAATTCTGGAATACCTAACAGAGGACACGATGAAGCAAACGTGGTAGGGGCAGGCCTGGAGAATGAACAGAAGTGAAATGTGACAGAACGTAGTAAAGGGAGAAAACAGAGATGAAGTACACTGGAATACAGAGATTCAGGCAAAACAGAGATGAAGTACACTGGAATACAGAGATTCAGGCAAAATAGAAGATGAGAACACTTGTCAGGGCAGAAGAAAAAGCCCTTACAAGGCAAGGAACTTAGAGCAGTACTGAACCTCCACAGCGACAAATAAGAACTTCAAAGGAGAGCCTGGGAAAGGCAGTGAAAAAGGATACATATCCAGCATGGATTTAGGCAGGGGGAACCCTGCTTAGCCAGTTCCATGGCCTTCTATAGCATGATGACTGGGGAACTAAGGGTGAGATCTGGTTAGTGGGAATCCAAGCTTGAGCATGAGTTTCTACACTGTCTCCCATAATATCTTCAAAAATTAAACTGGCAAATAATGAATTAGATAAGGGTGTGGTGAGAAAGAAATTTGGCTGAATGGCCTGGCTCTAAACCTTGTGATCAGTGCAAGGAGTCCAGCTGGAGATCAGTCACTAGTGGAATGCATCAGGGGCCATTGCTGGAGCCAACAGTGTTTGACGTCCTCATTAATGAGAGGGTGTTCCCTCCGCAGATTTCCAGATGACACAAAGTATATGATTGGCTGGCACGCATTATGGGAGTAAAACAACCTTAAAACAAGCTGGAGAAATGGTCCAGCAGGAGCCATGTGAAGTTCAGTTAAGGGACTATGCAAAGTTCTGCACCTAGGCAGGAAGATTAGCAAGTACTGCACTGGGTCTACATTAGTAAGTCCATCACTGTTCAGGGAGAGACAGGGGAGTAGTGGAGGGAGTCTACCTTATGGCCACAATTATGACAGACAGACTGCACCCTCTGGCATACAAGATGAGGCTGAAGAGCTGGGATTGTTCTACCTAAAGAAGAGAAGGCCCAGGGTAAGCTTGCCATTGTGTACATTTATCTGGTCATGGGGAGTAAAAAAGATGGAAATAGCCCATTCTTTTCAATGGTGCCCTGAGACAGCATGAGATAGTGAACACAAAAAAACCCCAAACCTCCTACAATTATTTAACTGTATGCAAAGCATTGTTAATAGTGAAGGTGGTCAAATCACAGCAGGTTTCCCAGAAAGGTTGTGGTGTCTCCACTTCTGAAAGTACTCGAACCCAGCAGAAGAGGGTCCTGGGCAAGCTGCTCTAGTTGACCCTGCTTGAGGAGACTGGTCCCTCCCAAACTGAACTATAGCATGATTTTCTGAATTATCGACTCATGTTTCCTCAATTGAAAGGTACACTATGAACACCCTTTCTTCAAGTCTTCCATGACTTAACGCTGACTGCATAAACATAACTCTTTTCAACAGCAGCACCAGCAAGAAGGCTTGTAGGTCAGCACAGACAAGGATCAATTTCAAAGAAAAGTACTATGTAACTAAAACATTTGCGTACACCTTGCAATACTTCTATTACTTCTGTATATTTCAATGTTTTTAAGTTCTTTCATATTCTCTTAGAAAAAGATTTCTGAAAGTCAAAGTAGCAAAGCCTAATTCGCAACAGATTTGTACCATAAGGGCTGGCTGCAAGCTCTAGGTTGAACTTTTCCCATTATTGGACAATTTTAAGAGCTCCAGTGTCTAATTGTTCTGGAGTTTAAATTGCTGAGACAGTCTACAAGACAGGAGGCAGCCTGTGCAATAGCCTAAAACTACATTTGTTACACCTCAGTGGCCACTTCATATATGCTAATTAGGTAGCTTGTTACTGACGAATAAGAGGGCGCTGGCAAACTGCCAGTAAGTGAGGCCCCTCAGATTTATCCTCAAATTTTACAAGAGCTGTAAGAATAAAATTCCTAACTCATTTAGACAGAGAGCAACTGAGGAAATTCCTTTACTGAAGTCAGCTAAACGCTACATACCTCTTTTTCCTAAATATGAATGAAGGAGATTTAAATAAGAGAAAGCCACAAGACAGAATATCTTTTCGTAACAGCAAACATGCTTAGCAGTAATATGCTTATTTATTTGATTTTACTGAAAGGAAAGGGAGAAAGAAGTTATTTTAATGACGTATCCAAGATTCTTCTTGGCTTTGGAGGTGGACTTTTCAGCATTAATGTTATTGAAAATTAGAACCTCAAAGACGAACGATTCCTACCAGAGTATGTTACCTTTATAATAAGGTATTTTATAAAGCAGTTTAAGAGTGCAGATGCGTGAGTGGAACAAGTTGATATGCACAGGGCAGACTTCCACCCTTGCCTTACATCTGTATGTTCACCAATAACTTGTTCTTGCCTTTTATTTGCCCAGGATCGCAGCGATATCATTGTTAACAGAAACAGTTACAGTACACTGAGTTGGAAAGTGTACACCTGGAAATACTAACAAAGGCACACTACAAGGTATGAAATAACACTTCAGCAGATTTCATATACTGTATTAACTAGATTTGAGATGAAAAACCTGTTACACCATCTGAAGATGGGCAAGTAATTTTTTTTTTTTTTTTTTTGTTTCCAAAGCTAATAGAAATGATGTTTTTCAACAGCAATTCTGATGGTTTATGAGGAATCTAAAATACATGGATGGGTAAAAGCTTACAGAGGCACAACAAGAAGAGAATGTTTTGTGGGTTTTATTTTATTCTGCAGTCTTAGACCACAGCTTCACGTACCACAGTTGTTCTGAAAGTGACCTACACACTTATCTTCTTTGTTATCAGTACAAAATTACATATGAGCGCTTATATTTAACCATTTGCATTTGGAGCAACAGGTCTCATATCTACATATTGCACAGCCATTCAGAGGATCCTTAGGAAGGAGATTTCTGTTGAATTAATCTTTTTCAGACTGAAATAAAGTTACACTCAAACACTGTTCAGTAAATTCATGAACACTTGACAAATTGATGAATGAATGAACCAGGAGCAGTAGTTCTGTAACACATGGGATGCTTTTTTTTCTTTTTTCTTTTTTCTTTTTTTCTTTAATTAGAACAGAGTGCATATTAGCATAAGTCAAGGCATTCGATTAGAACTGGAGGGTACAGCATGCCTCCGAGGCATGATGAGCCACTGCTGAGGAGGAGGCGGATCAGCACTAGCTGAAGAATGCTGCTCTTTGCAAATTGTCACAGTTTGTGCTAACAGAGGGCAGAGCAGGAGCTGGTATATTGCCACAGCTCCAGACAGCTCCACGTTCCAGGAAACCATAACCTTAATGTCCTGCTCAACAAATCTGTGTTGTAGCTCTGGATAGAGCAGTTTTTCAGACCAAAGCCTTTACCCTACCTCACTTTCCTCTACCATACTCCCAAAGAACCACATGAAAGACTTCTGGAGATTTATATACTAAACCAGACATTGATTTCAGTGTCAAATACCTCAGCCTTCTTGGGGATTGTTGTACTTTTCACCCTAAGCTTCTCCCTATACAAGAAAGTGAGTGGGACATAACTGTCACTGGGGATGGCAGAAAGTCAATCTGCTAACCCGAAATTACTTCTGCCAGCTCTGCATTTTCCTGCAGAACACTGTGTGAGGCCAGCTCATTCACCAATATGCTTTGCTGGAGCACAGGTGTTGGTAGGAGGGCAAACAACTTTTATTCATTTTATTTATACTCAGGCAATTCCTAAACACATGCTACTGTTTACAGAATAAGCTGCAGCTTGTTTGCATGGAGGCGCTGACCCTAACAGCTATTGCAAAATAAGCAGATAGTCAACAGACTCACAGGCAAAAAGCCTTACGCATAGCAAGCTTTAGTGCTTCAGCTATGTGGTCCAAAGCCAGAAAAAGGTTAATAAACTGTGATTATTTGCACAAGTGTTGAAGACTGGCCCTCAGCGTTCCCAATTCACCGTATTGTTGTATGTTAATGCAAGATGCTGTTTTGCATAGATCATTTCTGCCTTGGAAGGCAAATGCGATAAATCAGATGAGGTTTTATTACATGTCGGCTCATAATTCTCACAATTTGTCCACGCCGGCCCATCATTCTGTAGTGACAGCGTCAAAATTCGGTGCTAAGAGTCAATTCACAGCTTACAAACATACCTACAGGTGGCCTTAAATCAACATAAACGTGATGCTCAGGAACGAAGAGCAAAATGAAAAACTGATAACCACCTTCAGTTACACGCGAGGTTAGGACGCAGCCCGCGGTAAGCGAATCTGAGAACTGAGGCACCGGCACTTCGTGCGAACACCCTCGGCCGGCGGTACCCCTTCAGAGGGCGAACCGGGCATAGCCCACTGCCCGCCGGGCGCAGCACCTCACGCGGGCGCAGCACCCCGACCCGCACCCCGACCTGCCCGCCACAGCGCAGCCGGGAGCGGTGCAGCCCGCAAATCACGGCCGGGGACGCCCCCAAGGTCGCGCAGGCGCGGGGCGGTGCCGTAACGGTCACAACCGCCCTCCGCCCCGCGGCAGGCGGGGCCCGCGCCTGGCAGAAAGGCGGGGGCAGGCCGGACCGCGCCGCGCTCCGTAGTGCGGCAGGCACGGTCGCTGCCGGGCCGGGGTGACGCGTCCCTCCGTTCCTCGTCCCTCCTCTCCCTTCGCGGCTCCGCAGCTGCCGCGCCTCGAGGATGGCGGTGCTGGCGCTGGCCCTGGAGGGACTCGCCATCTTCGGTCTGATCCTCTTTGTCGTGCTCTGGCTCATGCACTTCATGTCCATCATCTACACGTAAGCGCGCGGTTGCAGGGCTCGGGGCTCCGCCGTGCACCTGCGGGATGCGGCTGTGCGGGGAGGGCCGGGGCGCGCTGCGCTGCGGGAGGCGGCGTTCCGCCGTGCGTTGCCGCGGTGCTGCCGGCGCGGCGCGAAGCAGCCCGGTTAACAGCGCTGTGCGGGTTGCGGAGCGCGGGCTGCTTTTCTTTTCGGTGCACAACTCTGTGAAGGGATGACTTAATGCGTGGTGACGATACTAGTAAGAAAACAGCGTGCGCGCGTGTGTGTGCGTGTGTCAGGGGCTGCCTGAGGCACTGGCTGTTGGGGCGCTTTACCTTGCGCTGAGGGGTGTTCGCTCCAATGGCGGACACACAAAGCAGGTTTCTGTGTGCGCCCGCGGAGGGGCTGTCCGGGCTCTGTGGGAAGGGACTGGAACGTGCTCCTTTCTCCGGTAGGCCTTGGCTTTACTCTGTCGTCAATAGGAGGACACTGTTGCACCACCATAGGTGTCAGAGAATACCCGGGTTTCTGTTTGCCTTCCTTTCTTGCTGTTGCATGCAGCGATAGGTACCTGTGATAAGTGCCTGCCCTTGTTGAAGACAGAGCTCCTCTTGCCTCCACACATGCTAGGCGTACCTGTGCTGTCCTTGAGTATGATTGTTCTGCTCTTCTTTTTCTCACGAAGAATACCGTGAAAGGTCTGATCATTTTTTCACACTGTGGTTGGGTTGCATCTGGGTCTTATATTTACTCAGGTGCCTAAATTTTTTTTCTTGAAAACAAGCATATAGGTTGTGCTGGGCACGAATAGCGGTGTTTCGGTACCATGTGTTGTAGGGCTGCCCTGGGAAGAGGCTGTGGGATACCAAAGGCACAGCTGGCTCTGGGCAGCTCTCAGGCAAACAGCCCCTTGCGTGCCAGAACTTCAGCTTCCCTGGTAAGTGCATGTGCTGCTGCTGCTGCTGATAAATATTTAAGAAAGAGTGGTGGCAGCTGTGAGGGACAGGAGGCCCAAATGGTGACATAGGAGAAGGCACGTGAGAGGATAAACAAGAGAGAACGAACAGAGGACCATAGGGAAGGAGTTGTTTTTGGCAGCTTGTGCTGTACACCCTAGGTACAGAGAGAGGGTATGGAGCAGTGCAGGGACACCTCTAGATGGACTGAGGGTGTGCCATGGGGAGCTGTGGCAAGCCCTGGTTGGGTGCGGACACCCTGAGCCTCTGCAATTCAGAGGGTTTGCAGCCTGTAGGTGAGTCACACCAAAGCAGGTGCACCTGCCAGAGGAATAGTTAAAGAGCTCCAAATATAAGTAAGGTGCGGCGGAAAATAATTATGCACTGATGTCCTGCGTCATCTGAGTGTAAGATGCAGGGATACGAGGAGATTGGGGATGATCTTTATCTGTCTGAAGTTGAGTGTGGGGAAGGGTGTAAAAAAAACTACCCTGGAAGTTTGGTTGCATTCTGCCTTACTTCAGTATCCAAATCAGCAACTTCCTGTTAACTGACAATAACTTCAAGTAGAATTGCTGAAATTGGGACTGTTGTCTCTTCCAGTAGCTGCTGGACAAGGCAGGCAGCAGGCAGGCCTGGTGTAGCTTAAAACTGCTGTAAATGAACTGGCAATGACATGTGAACAGAGCCGTAGGTTTTTGTTACTGAGAGTTTGTGGTGTGCCTGCGGTTTGCTTATAGGACGGCAGCGTGATAACAAGCTGGAAACTTGCCAGCGGGACAGATGATCAGTAAGAATGGAGGCAGACTCACTCCAGTTTGTGCTACCCCTAGAAGAGAATGTGCCTGCAGCAGGGTTCCTGAGACCAGCTCAGAAGATACAAAGATAGGAGCTGACCATCTCTGCCCATGAGGTGGGTCAGTAACATGGCTTTTTAGTGTTCGGTGCAGAAGGGTGGCCCTTGGTCAAGGCTGAACAGCTAGTAGCACTGAAGTAACCAAGCTACAAGCTGTGCCATGTTGCTGAGGCTGGGTGGAGGAGCTGCAGCAGTTATTGGATAGGTATATAGAAACAGGAGTGCTGCTCCCCAAAGGGTGACCACTCAACTGTCCTTTACTTGTGCTGAAATTGGAGAAGTTCTGGGCACTTACAGCAGACATCCCAGGGAGGTATACTTGCAGTGCCTGTGGTGATGCTGGAGCTGCTAGGATGAATACAGCTGCTGGTGGATGTTTACAAGGGAAGGACCCCAAAAAACAATCATGACTAGTGCTGTGGCCTGGAAGTGCTGTTGGTTAAGCACAGTTACTCATGCCCCTCTGTTGTGTGTTGGATGTTTGTTAGAGCATGCTGCACCCTTCCCAAGGTCACTGAGGTGTCAGGGGGTCTTCTCTGATACATGGAAACTCCTTTTGATCACAGTGAAAGGATGTAACATGGCAGTAGAATTCTGTCATGTTTACCGCATACTGAAAGCTACTTAAACTACGCCAACTACAAACAGCAAAGAAGAAAGATGAAACTAATTAGTCCTCCCATTTCTCATGTTGTGTGATAATGTTGGTTCAATGTTTGGTAAGTGATTGGACTAAGGACTGTTCTCAGCCCACTGTGTCTAGCAGCATTTAACTGGTGGGTTGCAGGGACTGAACTGTGCTGTTGGAATAAAACAATGTTAAAACTTTTCCACAAAGCTTACACCATGTAATCCTCATCCTGTGGTTCTCTTCTGAAATTCTGGGTGTTTGATTTTAAAGTAATAATAGTGAGAACGTGTGAATTAAGTAGATAGATGGGATTATACATGTTCGAGAAAGTAAACTTGTTTTGAAACGCTGTCAGCAGTTGCAAGGTTAAAGAGCATTTCAGTCGTGTTGGTTTGCATTATAATTGCTTTAAAAAGATGTAGGTTTTGGATATCTAAGGTTGAGAAATGCCAGTTGAGAAACTGTCTGCTGTGCATTCTCCTGTGTCGCATTTGCTAAAGCGTAATCTGCTTCTTCACACTTTTCTCCCCTACCACATTTTCCCACTGTGAATGTTTTTGATTTATGAAAAATACAGTGGGTTTGGTAAATTTCACTTTCCTTCAAAATGAGCAGGTGGGTTAAACAAGGAGATTCAGATAGTCATACTGCTAAGTCAAAGGGCATTCTACAAATTGTCTGAAGTGCCTGATTTGAAACCAGGCTAAGTTTGTTGCTCTCTGTGTAATACCGAGTCAGTGAAGTAAAAGAAATTAACATAGGCCTAATGCATCTTTTTATTGCTAGTAATTAGGTAAAGGGCAGTTTGCATACATTTACTCTGTGTAATAAGGCAATGGTTTCTGACCTGTTTGTGTTGCTTTCCTTTATACCCTACGCAAGTCTGTGAGCAAGGACCCTTGTGTGCATATAGCTGCTTGAATTGAATTTGAACATTGACTGATCCTGCAGGAGTTTAGTGTTGGATGTTGCTGGGTATACTAATTCTCAAACCATCTGAAGCTATGTGATTGCATGGACAGCTAAAATGGACTTTCAGAACGAAAATAAAAGGGAAGGCAGTGTGAATGATGTGCAAATAAGGAAAGGATTTACAGCACTAGTCAGGAGACTAGGGAGTAAGTTTTGATATTTTAGCATTCTGTTAATCTAAACTAATGTTAAACTAATGATTCCTAAATAACTTCTACTCTGAAGATATGCACAGAATGGAACAGATGCCTTCTTAAATCAGGGGGAAAAAGTAAACAACTAAAGCTGCTTTCTCAGGGCTAATGGCACTCTAACACATTGTGTTTCTGAACAACTGACTTTCAAATTCTATGGCAGTGGGTTTGCTGCTTTAACAGTATTTGAAAATAGATAGTTCTGGTTTAATAATGATAGGTGTTTTCTGAACATTCTATGTCCCTTCCTAAAATAAAGCTGGCAAACAAAGCCCACAGAAGCTAGAAAAAGCCTTACTTAAGTGTAATCTGATATGTTTACCTACTAAAGTCTTCTGACTTTAGTCTAAAAATGAAGGAAAGCCTGTGTTTTATACTTCTCTAGAAACTCAAATTGATTATTCCAGCTCGTATCCCACACAAGGGGTGTACATAGCAAATACATTCTAGGTCTGAGGACAGAGGATAGGGTGTTGTAAGTTTGGGAAGTTGTGTTCTGCGTGGCATCTCTGAACTACATTGAACTTTGCCAGTGTCAGAGAGTTCCTAATAAATGCTTGGTGAGTTTCTTAACGTGCTTGCAACTTCCTGCTGTGTTTTCCTCGTCCACAAAATGAGACTCTTGGAGTCATGTTTCGGTTTTGAGTCTCCATTGTTCTTGTATCTGTTGCCAGTAACAATTGTAATTGCAGAGCTTTTTTTTCTTTTAAAGCGAGCCATAGCCAGCCAGTTGGTACTGATGTTGCTCATTGTCCTTGCTTGCTTCCCAGCTGTAAGTGGAAGGGTAGTGTCATACATGGAATTAATGACCATATTGCTGTTCCTAGTTTTTAAAAATAATTTAAGTGTATGGACGTTAAACAGTAGTCAATGAAAAATTAATTCTTTAATCGTTCTGCATCTAGATGTAATTAGACACATTGTGCCTTGTCTACTGGCGTAATCCAAGACTTCCAGAAACTTACCAAAGAAAGCTCCTACATGCAAGTGAAAGCATATATAATACCATTAGCATAATGCATAAGCATGCAAGGATGAAATTTGGTTTGCAAAGATTCAGAAAACTCAAGTTTACTGAAGAACTTATGCAACTTTGAAAAGCTTTCTAAAACATGGGTTCTAAACAGACACCAGCAAAGCTCTGTTTGACACCTGCTTTTTGAGTTGTTTTGATCTTTGGGGTAATACTATATTACTGTATAGCAGTTGCCACCTTTCCTTCTGAAGAAAAGGGTTTTTTTTTTTGTCCGTGTTCTACTGTCTCAGTGCCTTCAGTTAGTCTGTCCCTTGCTGCTTGGTCTGTGACTTGTGTCCAGTCTTACTCTGCTCTTCTCTGATATCTCTGCTTGTCTTTGATCTTGTTCTTCTGACTTTTTGCCTGTTGCTGTAGCTGTTTCTGTGTTTGGGCTGTCTTGTTTTTGCACTGCCGCTTTCTGGCAGTAGACTGACCAAATTGTCTGTTAAGGGCTGTAGTTACTCACTTTGCCATCTCGGGTGTGTGATTGCTTTGGTTTGTGAAAGTGCTTCAGAGGCAGCTACCAAGGGAGGCAGTCTATGTGCTATCAAGTATTCTGGGGCATCAGTGAGCTAAGATGTAGATGAACTTCCATGGAGATGATTTCAATGCCTTTTTCTGAAGTTAGAGGTATCCTTCCCTCTTGATGACAATCAAAGCAGAGAACTGAGAAATGTGGTTGTACTGGAGCTTCTCCAGGAAATGACTGAAAGACTTCTAGCAGATGCAGAATGCTCTGTCTGTTCTTGAGTTTGTTTTTCTTCATTCCTCGGTCAAGTCTTTACTGAACTTTTACTATCTAAGCTGAAATTTTTCATGCAAGTGAACAGTTTTTCCTGTTGCATAGCTGATGACAAACTTGATGTAAAACACTGAATTTAACATTGGGTTGTTATCTGTGATTTTATCTGTGTGGAAAAGGGAATAGAGCAAGCTTGTGACCTCTGCTAGGAATGTTTCAGCAATAATTTGTAGAGGATTAGAAACAAGCGAAAAAAGGACTTGCATTTTTTGACTGCAAACTGGGATGCTAGAGGGGAATGAAAAGTTACCTGAGGCTTTTCTTTGATCTTGGTAACACTTCTGTCTTTCTGTTCTCTCAGCACCACCATCTCCTCTATCTCTGCATTGATGATGGACCCTACTTCATGCAGAATCCTACAGATATTGGCTGCAAGTACCACATCCTTATAAATTGTTGGATTGCTTTTTCTCAGTGAGTGACAGCATTGTGGCAGAGAGAAATTGAAGGGAGCAAAGCAAAGGTAGCAAGTCAAGTACAATTACTAGGGAGGAGTGGGAGAATCAAAAAGTATGGGCAAGCACGAATGTGTTGAATGCCAAAAAGCAAGCACAAAACTTGGATGCCAAGTTGAGGGTCAGTTTTCAGCACAGAGTAGGAAGCTAGTGTTTTAGGCTGGAAATACCATTTGAAGGCTCTGTTCCAACCCTCTGCTCTAAGCAGGGCTAACCTAATGCTGATGGCTCTATGCACAGTGCACAGTTAGAGAAAACAATAGCTTCTTGTTGTGATAAAGCATGGGAACCACCAGAAGTCTTCAAAACTGAGATGCAAAAAGTCAATGGTTTTTGACATCTTTATTAATGATTTGTTGATGATACAGAGCTGGGAGGCGTGGCTGCCATACAGAGGAACCTGGACAGGCTGGAGAAGTGTGCTGACAGGAATCTCGTGAAGTCCAGCCAAGGAAAATGGCAAGGGATAGCTGCATGCATCTGCTCTGGCTGGGGACTGACCATTGGAAAGCAACTTTGCAGAAAAGGAGCTGGAGGTGCTGGAGGACAGCAGATTGACCCTGAGCAGTGATGCACCTGTGGTAGCAAAGAAGGCTAACAGCATTCTGGGCTGCATTTCTGACCGGTTAAGAAACTTGATCCTTCCCCTCTACTCAGTACCACTGAGTCTGTGTGTGGTGTGCAACGTACAGTTTTGGGCTGCTTTGATATGAGACATGGTGGAGTAAGTCTGGCTGAGAGCCAGAAGGATGCTGTCAGGGCTGTGCAGAATCTGATGTGCAAGGAGAGGCTGAGAGAGCTGGGACTGTACAGCCTGGATTAATCTTAGGGGGAATCTTATTAGTACATGTAAGTACCTGACCTGGAGAAGTTAAGAGTTAATTTTTGAGTTGTATGTAGTAAGACTGTGTTTGAATAACTTTTTGTGTTAGAAGATTAACACTGAGGGAAAGCGAAACAGCTCGAAACCAGAAATCTGAGTGGTAATAATGTGAGAACAAAACATTTGTGTCGGAGGCAATGAGAAGGCTGGTTTTTGTTTTGTGTTTTCTTCTTTTCTTTTGTTGTGAGCCAGGAGGATAAGATACAGATGGCAAACATTGAGGGAGAGTGTGATATTACAGGCTCTTAGCATGAGTAATTTGGTAGAGGCCCAGATTAGATTTATCCTAGCTCATTTTCAAAGGTAAAGAATTGAGGATACTATTCTCAGATTGGACATGTTGTCTTGAGAGAGAATGGGAGATGGTGCAGTGAATGTGACAAGTAGGCTGTAAGAACAAACCATGCCTTCCTGATGAATAACTTGTGCAGAAAGATGAAAGACTACAAGATTTGGAGCAGGTAAAGCAGATGACTACAATGAAGGAAGCTCTTGAAGTGAAATAGATTGTGTTACTAGAAGTAGTGGAGGTTTTCAAGCAAAGAGGCATTTCAGCCTTAAATGCTAGCTGCAGAGGAGGAAGCTGAGAAGTGAGATGAGGAAGAATGTGCTTTGTTTGTCTGCTTGTGTAATGGTTGAAGACTTTAATGAAGTTAAGAAGCTGAGGCTTTATGTAAACTAAATACTCCTGTAAACGTCTGGTTACTCTAGATTAGTGGAGATGTTTAGGTAGAGGGTGGTAGACAATGCTACGTGACTTTAGGAATGAATTTGTGGACTTTGTCAGAACTCGTATGTGGCATGCTAAGTATGTGACTAGTTTTACTGGTTTACTAAAGCACTCTTTAGTCCTCATATCATCCTTCCCTGGGAACTGCTGAAGTGTGCAAGGTCATTGGGATTTTAATTTTTTTAATTGAAAGAAGTTTTTTTGTTTTGATGTACCTATCAATGTCTTGCATTCTACAAAGGGCTGTGGCTTAAAGGATTTTGTGTTTTAGAATAGATAAAAACCTTTAATTCTTGCTAGGTGAATAGTTTGCATTTCTGAAGTATACTGCAGTAGTTGATAAATGTCTACACTAGTTTGTTCCTTCCCATATTTGGCCTTGGTAAATTCGTACCTTGGGTCACAGTGAGGTTGTAGCACATGTAAAATGAGTTTTACACTGTCTTCTGATCAGGTAGGATAAAATACCTCTGCAATTGTAGACAAAGAAAACCAAAGTGGAGTATTGTACTACGTGGTAGGCTGAGACTGTCTTGGAAGTACTGCCTGTGACTTGTTGCTTTGAAACTGTGTTTCTCGAAGCAGTCTGACAACTTCACGCGTGATTCAAATGGAGTGATCTTATTAAAACAGCCGGATAACTAACAGCTCATCTGTGTTGCCAGTTTATTTTGGTAGTTGCTTTAGCCTTTATTCTAGACCAATGATCATTCCCCTCTTCAGAAATGCCTCCTTGAAAACCAAAGTCTGTTTTGTTGGTTGTTTTTTTTCTGACCCCTTGATTAGGTTTGTCTCAGCATTATCAGCACTGTAATCCACAGAGAGGGCCCTGTTCAAGTGAATATAAACATTAATTCTTATGGTGGCTGTGAGTATCCTTTAAGTGCTTGTTCTGAGATACTAGTTCAGTTTATCCGTTTAGTAATGAATTCTGAGGTGATTGTTGCTATGGTTTAATAATGATAGCATGCTACACTTTATTTTAAAGCAGAAGAAGTATTTCTCTGACTACACATACATCTTTCTCGATGTAAAGCATCCATGATACTGAGACAGTGTACAGAGCTGTTAGAGGAAAGCTTCCAAGCACTTTATTTTTTAGCCTAAAACAGCACATGTTTTTCTTGCATGGTTTGCTAGAATAAGGCTGTGGGTGAAGTGAAAAGCTTTCAGGCTATTCTTCACAGGGATATGCATTGTGAACTGTCAAATGTTAATAGCAGCAGCAGCATCTTGAAAGTGAGAAATCCTCCCTGTCTCCATCCTTACAGGCATGGGGAAACAGGCTGGATTTTCAGGCTGATGGAGTTTCTCAAAATTAAGATACTCATCCTTCCTTTCAGACAGTTTTAAAGGTGAGATGAAATGTGGATGTTCCATAAAACACTATGCCTGCAGTGCTCTTGTGTAGACTGTATAGTAGTGAAGGAAGATAAATGTTTCTATTGAGCATCTATGTCCCCAGTGTTGTCCGTACTTTGGCAGTTTTCAGTTTATTATTTTCGAAGAGAGGAGATGAAATTTACCAAGCTGGATATTCTGGTTTGTATCTACTGGAAAGAAAGAAAGCTTTTCTGAAACCTCTAATGTTGTGTTGAGTACAGAAGTTACTCCAGTACTTTCTTTGGAAGGTTTCTATAGTTGCTTTCTTTTGCTTGTGATTGCTTCCTCGTGTTCTCTATTGGAAATTCTTCAAGGTCTCATAAGAGACTTGCAGTAAGAGCAGTGTCACTGCCTTGCTGATATTTCTATGGTCCAGACAAGGCATGTAGCTTTTGCCGGACCTCATCTGTGAAAATGAAGGAAAAAGGATTGACATGATATTTTTGTATTTGTTCATGTAGGTGTTGAGTCATCAGTGCTTTTTTTTTTTTTTTTTTTTCTTGCTGAAACTTTCAGGGAAAAGGGGCTGTGAAAGATTGTGCAACAGGGATCTATTTGTGCAGTGGGAGCAATAGGAAGCAGCTTGGGTCTGTAGGAAGCATGTGATCTAATATTTAGCAAATGAAGTTTTTGTTTAAACTTGTACCTTATGAAATGAGCAGTAAAGAGTTATGTTCTACCTACAGAATGGCAAAGTCAGAAAAGCAAACTGAATAACTATACAGTACAGATCTTCTTTGTATTAGAAGATTTCATCCTTAGCTTTGTGGGTTTGATTCTGCTGTAGTAGCTGACTGCTTTGGTTGCTTTATCAGGCCTGGAGTTGTTGCCGTCCACTGGAGATGCTCTCATAAATAAAACGCAAATTGCATTGCATGCAGCTCTGAAATTGCGTGAGACTCGTTGCAAGCAGCCTGCATCAAAAAATGTTTCTATTTCTATGTTCCACTGGCTCTTAATTTGCTGCTCAAAGGGATAACCTAAATCCCCTTCTACTCCTACACCTTTCTAAACATTTCTGCTTTTCTAATCTGCCTTCAGTGAGCATGTGGCTACATGGTGACTCAGACTCAGATTTTTTGTGGGATAGTTCTGTTTGATCAGCAGGCTGATCCAATTTATCTTGTGGCCCTGACTGCTTTATTACCACCAGTAGGCTGAAGGGTGTGGGAGAGCAGAAACAGGGCAAGAATTGCTGTTTTGATGGCAGCCTGCAGACAGTCTTTAAGAGAATGCTCTGTGTTCATTTCAGTACTTACTGTGTTCCAGAAACGGCTGTGATGAAGACATAGTGCTGTGTTTTTGTTAAGCACATGCCAGAGTAGACTTCACGTGCACTGTACACTGACTACCCAGGATTTGGGCTGTAAAAGGATTCCCATTACTTCAGGTTTAACTGCAGTCTATTGTATGGGAGTTGAGTCTGTTTGTTTCCCTTTTATCTTGTGGGCATGGGGATAAGAAGGGGAATGGGGGAAGAACTTCTAAATTTTGAGAAAGGGGCAGTTTGCTAGAGATTTGAGGTTGATATCTGAAGTTTTGCTCATTTCTTTCTAAAAGATATGGCATTCATCTTTTTTTTTTTCTTTTTTTTTTTTTCTGAACATGGAGTTTAAAATCAAAGCCAGTGACACAAAATCCACCTGTGAGAAAACGCATTACGGATTGCTTACGCTGAATGTGGTGTGACTTTTGCTATAACGTGTCCAGCTGTTCAAAAAATACTTCTTATAGCATTTCATTTGTGTTTGAAGGTTTAAAGTTAAACAAATTGCACTAAGTAAGATTTTTATTCTGCCTTGTGTGGTTGTATTTATCTCTACTAACTGAACTACTGCTTCCATAATTGGAAATGCAGATTAATGTTTATTTTCTGAGAATATTTACCTTCTGGAAACCTAGAATTATCACAGTTCTACCTCAGTCCATTTTTTTTTTCTTAAGTCCTTTACTTCTGCTTTGTGTGTGTGTGTGTGTGTGTGTATCATTTGACTCTAAGTATTCCATTTCATTCCCCTTTGTGCACCTCTCCATCATGGTATCAGTGTGCTATATGCTAAGGACCTTTGCCCTTTCATCTGTGCGCTATGTGTAGTACAGGAAGAAATTTGTGTAGAATGTCAGCGGAATGTATTTGATTTGTCTTTTACCCTCAGCTGGTATATGAGGGAGCACTAACCGACTGCAGCATGACCTCATCCTTGTGCACATTTCCAGAGGAAGTGGCTGGGCTCCCTGCACTGCTTTGTGCTGGCATGGATCCTCCTCTGACCTGTGGTGAGCGTGCTCATACTGCTCTCCCATGGGCAGCTTGGCTCTCTGGAAGCCTGCTGAAGTCAAGGGAGGAAGGAGCATGAGCTTGTTTTTTTTTTTTTTGCTGATCTCAGCAGGCTCCTTTCTGAACATGCTATGGAGCTTATTGCATCCTTCCTGAAGCAGCTCCAAAATTAATTTGGCAATCTAGCTTTTTTCCTTCCACTTCAGGATTAGTTTTCTGTTTAAGTGAGTCAAAATAACTTACAGCAGGATTGTATGGGCATCCATACTATCGCAGTGTCTTGTTTGGCTGGTGTTGACAGAAGCAAGGAGGTTAAGGAGTACCAAGGGATCTCTGCTGTTAATGATGCCACAGGATTGTCTGCTCATCCTTTCAGCAAGTATAGTTGCTAAGTTAAATGGACAAAATGCTGATGCTACAACTGACATTACATTGTGGTGGTTTAAGTGTCTTGACTAGGTCATTGTGGGATCAGACAAATGGCAGCCCCACTGTAAGAAGAACAGCACATCCCAGAAATGGAGAAAAAGATGAGTGCCTCCAAGTAGCAGCCTATGCTTGAAATGATTCAGCTGTATGATGAAACCATACTCTGGGCAACAAAGGTTGAAAAAGGATCCAGGTGTTTAATTCTGCCTTAAAGAATAATTCTGGGCACTTGCTAGGAGACCTGTGCTGGTCTGTTTTGCAGTTTCCAAAGCCAACTGAAATTGAGGAGGTCCCTAAAAGGAGTAGTGTAGTAGGCCTCTAAGTATGCAGTAGAACGTTGTGTTCATGAATCTGTGTAAAGCAGTATAAAAAGTACTTGATCATGCATTATTCTAGTTTAGATATGTCACTGCAACATCTTTTCATCAGTCTGTGCTAGCACACCCAAAGATGCTTTTCCTCCTGCTGGTGTAGATGAGCGCTGTATCAGCTGTTCAAGCAGACCCTTCCTATCCACCTTTGCTGGCATTCATTTTGAGCATGTAGCTCCAAAGCCAACAGTTGTCTTGAATCAGTGACTAGGATAAATAAAATTTGGCTTTTATTTGTAAATAAGATTACAATTCTGCATGCTCTGTATTTATAAAATACAATGTGTGTTTTTGGCTGCTGAACTGTAAAACTATAGTTGTACAGCCATTGCTGCTTCAAGGTGCTGGAACATGTTTGTTATTAGCATGGAAATGTCTATACACTAAGATTAAAACGGTTGGATTTTTATTTTGACCTTTCCTCGGCAGCTACTGTGCTTAATTCTCCTTAATAGCTACAAGAACATTGTTCTTCACCACAAGCTTGCAACGGATACTTTGAAATTACAAAGCAGCACTAACAAGACTCTAAAAATTATTAGTCTTTGTAAAGCCAGGATTGCTGACCTTTCTGTGAATTTAAGAGTTACCTGCACTACTTTCTCTGGACTTCTCTAATCTTTCTTTCAGTGGTATTTATTGCACTAATTGGAATGTTGTAGATTTTAATCTGTCCATGAAGATACTTGCTTTTGGAGATGTTTTAGTGCAAGGCATTTATAGATGAATGAAAATGTGGTGGTGATCTCACCTTCTTTCCCTTTCTGCTGCCAAAAGAAGCAGAACCATCGTCCTTCTCATTTCTCCTCTTTCAATCAGAGAGATGTTATTCTGTAGCAGATCCTGAACTCCACTAATCCCTGTGAAATGACTCAGTTGACCAAGAAAACTGACTGGAGGACATGTGTAGGAATTCGAAATTACAGACAGAGAAAAGATTCTCTTTCCAAAGTAATGAGCTGCTGGGGCATCTCATCTGCTTGTGCAACTACAGCCTCCAAGGGATGTCTTCAGTCCTTTCCGGGTCTTGTTAGTGCTGCTTTGTAATTTCAAAGTTTCTGTTGCAAACCTGTGGTAAAGAACAATGTTCTTGCAGCTATTAAGGAGAATTAAGTATAGTAGCTGCCGAGGAAAGGTTAAAATGAGTGAATAAAATGTTTTGTTTTTCAACTACTTTTAATAACCATTGTGACCCAGCAGTCTACTCCAGCAAGCTTTCTTCTATTTGCTGGAATACTCAACTACCTGAATGGCAGGGGAGGCAAGGTTTAGTAGGCTAACTTGATACGGATTGCCAAAGATTTATCATGTAGTAACACTGGGCATCATAACTCATTGAACTGAATTTCTGCCTTTTGAAGTATTTATACTTCTGAGAGAAGACATCTAAATTGTAAATAAGTTTCTATAGATTTTGCAGATGCTCCTTAGACAATATAGAAGAGTTGAATCACAACTCATGGCTCCATTACGTATCCTTCTGCTGCTCTTTCCCAACTAATTCCCAGCACCAGGCTGCTTAGATGGAATTTCAGTGCTTTGTCTCCTGATGATTGCAGGCTGATGTATTTAACACATGTCAGTGTGAAGTTGTTTGTAGATAACTTGGCTACTGTTCTTTCACACTTGGGACCTGCAAGTGTCTTTAAATAGCACTTTAAATAGTTTTTATTGTTTCCTTGATGTAGTAGTGCTTTCTTGCAGCTTATTTCATTAGGCAGGGTTAGGGAAAAAACAATTGATTAAGCAAGAATGTCTTAATAGTCTGGGTTAAGTTCAGTGCAAAATAATGCATAATATGAACCTTGAAGATTCCTATTCTTTCACTCCTAACTGCCTTGCTTGCTCAGTGCTGGTGAAAACCACTACGATCACAACACCCATCTGAGAGAACTGAACCACAGAACTGACAAGTTCGGATCAAAAATATTGCTTCACTATCTGGTATTTCATCCTACATTTACAGTGTAGACCCTGCATGTTCCATAGAGTGTGACTTCACTTAGAATATATATGTTAAAAATATTAATGTTAACTTAACCTGATATTTTGAGTTCCCTGTTAAATGTTAGCCCTGATGTTGCAACTTATTTCTCACAGTAGTTGCTGTTTCTCTGGTGAAGATAGATTTCCAGCTGTTACTCTTTTATTCTTGCTCAGGTTACACCAATCTGCAAATAGCCTTTATCAGTGTAAAATGATGTGGCTTACTGTTTTCTCTTGCTCCGTGGGGTCTAACAGGGTGCTGTCTTACCTTAGTGTCATGAGACATGTAGCTCCCAAGATGGCATTTTAAGGTACCATGCTAGAGTCAGTCTTACCATGCCGAGGCATACTCTTTCAGGATTCTTGGTCTGAGATGCATTATAGCTGATTAGATCCTGATAATGCTACGTGCCTCATTTGCAAATTTTTTGTTAGGCATCCCTCACACCATGTCTATGCTCTTTTTTGCGTAATTCGATCACCTGCCTAATCCTACATGTCAGCATGGTTTGTAACACAATGCCTTGCGAGATTCTGCAGGTTTATCACTTGCTGCTTGTAATCTATCACAATCCTGCTGCACGTCTTCATCTGTGTTTCTTCATCTTCTCTTTCCATTCACTTTTTCCTTTTCTTCAAGGATTTTCTCAATATACAAACCCTATTTGCACTGCTACAGCCCATTTAAAAATGATTATTTATTTGCATACTTATTTTTCTGCCCCTCCCCTCTCCCCCACATTGTTCACAGTAGCATTATTCGTGCTTCCTTAACACCCTTGTTTCCTGCTGTGTTGATGTCCAAATTGGCAATGAGGTCTTTGTGATAGCTCTCAGAACTACTAAACAGTTTCTTCACTTTTGTCTGACTGCTCCTTGTCCATTAATTGTTTGTCAGGACTATTTTAGTTTACCTCTGCAGTGGCTTGGTTTTGATGGCAGTACGAAGACATCATCTTTGTGTCTTATGGTTATGCTGCTGCAAATAGTGCTGTGCTTCTGCTGTCCAGCTGCAAACCTCACTTGAAGAAGTGTGCTGGGGAGACAGATGAAATGGCACGTGTGAGAGTGTCATTGTCTTATTTCAGCATTCAACAGAATGCTGTAGAGAACTACTGGAATCTCCTCTGTTAGTAGAGTAACTAGATTAGTAACTTTACTTTCTAAGGCACATTCTCAGTTGATCTTCATCCCTTCCTTGAAGATGTTGAACTATTTTTACTAATTCCTATTTTTCCCTTTGTGCTTTCAGCTTGCTTTAAGTTTTGCATACATCGATGTAGGAAAAATAACCTTACCTTTTTATTTACAGGAGGATGTTTTCTGATTATCCTGTTACAATAATGATTTTAAACACTGTGTAAGAAGGCAGAAAAGTTTGCCCTACATAGTCTGAGGAAAGTGATACTTCCGTTGTTTAAAATTGATCATATTCGGAATTTTATCTGAAGTATTTAAGAAGTTGAATAAGATTGAATTGAATTTATCTTGTCTAATGCTATGCATTCTCTGACGTGCTGTCAACAGGTCTGAAAACAGCTGTTGATTCTACAACTGAAAGAAAATTTCTGATTACAATTTTAAAATTTGAATTTCTTATTTTTTAACTGTATTTTTAAATGGAATTCTCTAGCATATTTTGTTTCATCTACAGTCGTATGTTATGTCTTCTTGCAGGCGCCTCCACCTAAATAAGAAAGCCACAGATAAACAGCCGTATAGCAAGCTTCCTGGTGTTTCACTTTTAAAGCCGTTGAAAGGTGTGGATCCTAATCTGATCAACAACTTAGAAACCTTCTTTGAACTGGATTATCCCAAAGTATGTATACTATTTACAGTCTTTCCTTCTCTGCCTCTGAAAATCCAATCAGTGGTTTGTGCTAGAACTGCTCAACTTGATTGTATAGCGAATTGTTCTTCCTTCCACAGCAGATGCATGATTACGTGTTCTGTATGTTCCAGACAATATTTATTCCTCTTCAAAAAACTGCTTATAAAGAAACATGACCAAGACTTGAAGACAGCATACTCTTGATTTTACTAAGATTGGTTTAATCATTGCTCCAGTACTTTCTTGTTTATAGGAATACAATCTTTAAAAGACCGTTGCCTTTTAAGAGACCAACACCCTTCATAATTCC
The DNA here is from genome assembly GCF_951394365.1 of Tetrao urogallus. Lineage (NCBI taxonomy): Eukaryota > Metazoa > Chordata > Aves > Galliformes > Phasianidae > Tetrao > Tetrao urogallus. The sequence continues at coordinate 4,582,945 of NC_136816.1, read as the reverse complement.
TGTAACAGATTTTGTGAAAATAGCCTGAAACTTACTGGTGGTTCTTACTGACGTGCTGTGTAGCAAAATGTGGCTCAGTGAAGTACTGCCTCCAAGCCACTTAATCATATCCGGAAAACAAATAGTTAAGAAAAGCTTATGTTTGCTCTTGAAAGCTGTTTGACTTAAAAGAGTGATAAGTAAGGTAAGTGATAAGTGTCAGATGCTGTCCTTGTGTTAAGGACCTTAAAGGGGAAAGACTTGTTGCGTCATTTACTTTGTGGTGTATGGTAGTGTGGAATGGTGGAATACAGTCTATTCCTAACACATGTAGTTTGGGTTCAAATTCTTGATATAAAAACTTTTTGCTTCAGTTCTCAGAATTGCTTTCGGCACTGCTGTTTCCTTTGTAAAAGCACAAAAAGGATGAAAAAGGACGAAAGCACATGTGAACTCTGTAGTGGGTTTTCTTTGTGTATTCTATTTAGGAGTAACTTCAAAGCTCTGTCAGATAGGGTTTAAAAAACAAACAACAACAACAACAACAACAACAAAAAAAAAAAAAAAACAAAAAAAAAAAACCCAACCAAAACGCTTGCAGTTGACTACGAATTGGATTGTTCCTCTCTAGTAGTGTTTGAGGCCTTTCAAAACTCGAGGCATGCAGATTTGGAATCATTCTGACTCCACAGAAAGTACAATAAACATTAAGTATTAAAAAAAAAAAAAAAGTTCAGGGCAACAAGATCTCAAAGTGTTTTATAGCTATAATGACCATCTCAATGATCATTATTTGACTACAAATACTATTGTTCTTACCTACTATTTTGAAATTTGTCAGGAACGTCCCCTTTGTGTTACATTTAAATTAACCCAATTCTGGTCTTTGTACAGATAAATGTCTTTGTATTTCCTCTGCTCTATTCATGTATGTTGTTCTTTAGTTCATTATTGCATACAAAGGCTATTTAACATGAAATAAAGTTTTTCTGCTGAAATGCTGTCATGTCAGTTTTCTGTTACTCATTCAAAATTCAATTACTCATTGAAATTTTTCAGAATGGATATAGAGATGTTATTCCAACTGTGGATTGAAGATTTTTATGAATTACTAGCAAAAAATAATTGTTTCACATAAGTAAGTGGATCAACAATAAAGCGCTAATCTCTTCAGTTGTTAATTTCCATGACTCACAATGTAAGGGTCACTTCTGTAGTAGTTGGAAGATCTGAATACTTCTTTATTGGAACGTATGGAATTTATATGGAATTTACTTAAATTCCATTTTCTTTATAAAAATGATTGGAATCAAACACTGCTCACTCTTCGGGCTAATTGGCTTTATGCTTGCACTTAGAGACGTAGCTGCTTTTGTCTGGTAGTCTGTAGTATTGGAGCAAGTCCTACAAGTACCATTAAGAAGTTATTAAGTTTCCACAATATTCTGAGTGAACTTGCTCTTGCTGGGTTTTTGTGTCACAGTGCCTTTTCTCCACTTGAAATGATGTATTTATTCAACTTATTTCATCCAGTACTGGATGACATTACTTGTTCCTTATAAACAACATGAGAACTATCATTGAGCTTATAGGCAGACAGCCTTTGATGTTGAGAATAATTTTTTCTTGTATAGTTCCTGGAAAATGAAGTTCTGTTTTGCTCACCAACTGCAGCTTTTTATTTATTATTCCTGTATCAAATGGGATTAAATCATTTCTAATGAGGCTGCCCAGTTTCACTTTTTGCCTGTAAGGATGACTTTGAGGTATTTTGATCAGAAATTTACATTTTCTGAATTGTATTCTTAGAGTTGGTGTGCTCTTGAGTTGTAATGCTTCAAGATTTGATCAGGGAGACGGGAAGGCTATGTCAAGAAAGAAGTACTCAGGGAGTCCATTACTAATGAAGAAACAAATGCCTCTTTCAAAACTTGCAGTCTTGAGACATGTAGTTGTGTGATTCTTAAAACGCTGCTTTTTCACCCAGTGTCTGTGGCTCATTTAGTAGCTGTGTAGGTTGACTGCTGAAACAGGTACAGTTTCTTCTTGCTAGGTTTTCTAACCTTTGTTCTGTAGAGGGGAAAATGTACATTCTATGTTCCTGCACTTAGCTTTGTTGTATGATGAAGTGTACTTTTATTGGTCTCAAAGGGCTGTCATCCTGCTGTGTTCTGCATTATGCATCTACAGAATGAAGAAATGGAAGCTGTAGTCAGGTGTACAGTAGTTTGTCTTAACATGATCTGGAGTTTTGTTAAAGAGATGAGAAGAATCTGGTTTGTGTCAGTTTCATTTTTAAGTCTCTTATTTGTTTTACTGTCCAAGTATTCAGAGTATTACAGACTGTTGGTAAAGATCAAATTCCAGCATAGTTCTGGCACACAGTGCTTTGGCTGAAAGGTGAGATCCATAATCCTAAAAGTACTGTGGGTTATATTCTGCCAAGGAAGTGAACATTTTCACAGCTTGTAGCACCTTCCTTTAATATTTGATGTACTGTAGTTTTATAGATTATTAACTTCAGATTCATATGTGAACAGAAATGGAAGCAGGGTTAGGGTGGAATGGAAGCAGGAGCAGAAACTTCAGCTTCTTTGAGTAATGTTCTGTTTTGTGTTCTTCCCAATAACAGGAAAATGACCATTCCTTGCGGTAGTAGTTTACAGGGACATGGAATTGTTTTCTTTTTAGCAAGTCCTTGCTGGAGCATTAGGTGTTATTTAGCTGTAAAACAACCCCTTTTATTTTTAATGCTATAACAGTGCTATTCATTTTTTCCAGTTTGCTATGCTGTGAAGCTTTATTCCCTAGGCTATAATGATATTAAATATGTGCATCTTTTTTTTTTTTCCCCACTAGTATGAAGTACTACTCTGTGTACAAGATCATGATGATCCAGCTATTGATGTCTGCAAAAAGCTCCTTGGAAAATACCCAAATGTTGATGCTAGACTGTTTATAGGTAAGCAGTGCATCTCCAGTGTGGGACTTCAACTTATAAAAAGATTTTTAGGCTTTCAGCTCTTTAATAGTGTTCTGAAAGACATAGTTGTCTTGTTCTTCCAGTATGCATTCTGTGACTTAATCCTGTATTTGAGCAGAGTATAGAACTAGATTTGTATTCGTAATTTGTGACCTCATTTTAAAAGCAAACAAAAACAACAAACTCTAGGAAAAATAATTATTCAACCTCTGCACCCTTTTTCTGCTAAGTCTGGAATTCAACAGTTTTAATCTTGTTTCTACACTAAATTAAATATGCAGGAAGTGACTTAAAGTTCTGGCTGTATTTGAGCTTGAGGTGTTAAAATAATCTGTTTTCATCAACTTAGAGACTGTAAGTCTGTTTCTTACTACTTGTTTGCACAGAAGGAGGAAGGTGATAGGAAAGGATAATTAGGACTAGATGACATGTAATAAGCAGAATCATATCTGTTAGGAGCAAAAAGTTGTGTCACTGTATTCTGCTCCACTCCCCCTTTTGCTGAGGTTATCCTAGGGTGTAAAAATCAGAATCAGGACTCGAAAGAAAAAGCAGTAGGCAATATTTACTTCATAAAATATAGTAAAAAGCTTTGTAATTCTACTCTGTTATTAACCTACCATTTTGAGGAAGCATTTGAATAATTTTCCTTTTTAATTCTCTACTAAACTGTAGTAAAATAAAATAAAAAAAAGAAATAAACGAATGTGTAAAACTCAAATCTTTTCATAAAGGTGGACTTGTAGAATTGAAAGGTAAGCATGTACTGATTTTCCAGCTAGACTTTTTTTTTGCAGATAGATTAAAAAAAATCTTTAAAAAAAAAAAAAAAAAAAAAAAGCCAACAAACAAATGAAGGAAAACCACGCACACAAAAAAACCTCATTTTGAATATGATGCTTGCCTTTTTTTTTTTTTTAAGGTGGTAAGAAGGTTGGCATCAACCCCAAGATTAACAACTTAATGCCTGGCTATGAAGTTGCTAAATATGATCTAATATGGATTTGTGATAGTGGAATCAGAGGTAGGTGTGTATTGTAATGCTGATAGTTTCTTTGCCCTTACTCCATGTAGGTTAGCAGTTGCAAAAGATTATTTTAACTGAGAACAGAAACAGAAATGAAGTCTGGAGAATTATTTTCACAGAATAAAAATTTTCAATCTTTAAGGACATTGGTCTTGTTTTTGAAAATACTGTTCTTATCTTATTTGCTGATCATAAAATAGTAATAATGATTAAAATAATTTCTGACAGTTTATTTCCCCGAAGTTGCGTGCACAAAGCCGTACCTGCTGTTGACAGTAACATGAAAATCGCAGTGCTGTTATACAGTAGCCTTCTGCTAATGATGGAATTGCTCAATGAACTGTCATTTTCTTATTTCTTGCTTAGTTACACCGGACACTCTGACAGATATGGCCAACCAAATGACTGAGAAAGTAGGATTGGTCCATGGTCTTCCCTACGTTGCTGACAGACAAGGATTTGCTGCCACCCTGGAACAGGTCAGTGCAGTGTGTGTGTGTGTATGTATTTAATACATTGCTGACTAGAAGTTGTATAGTGCCTCTTGCATTTTCAAGTGAAAGGAGGTTTCTTTTATTTTTAGCAACAGTTACACTTTAGACTGTCTAGGATAGCTTGTAAATGTTTGGAAATTCTACTACGTTGCTCCAGAAATCAATTCAAGTCTTGTTTGCTATACAGAGTGCAGGATGAAAATACAGGATTTTATTTTAATAATTACTGGCATCTTAGAGCTCATAGCTTTTCTTTACTGACTTTAACTAGGAAAACAAAAATGACTATAAGTTAGAGAAAAGTCCTACTTTTTTTAGATACTACTAATACTTTTACAGTATTATCTTATTTCCAGAGGTTAAGCAGAACCTTTGGGAACAGGACCTAATCAAAGTGTATGTTCTATTTTCTCTTAATACTCTCTCAGCTTTCCATTTTCAGCTGAGATGCACCCTGTACAGGAAGTACTCTTTTCTTACACAAATTTTTTACTTGAATCTATTTGAATCTCCTGTCTGTATCAGGAAGTTCTGTAGATCTATATTACAAGCACCATAGCCTTCTGAAGTCTGAACCTTGCTCTTCTGTAGGGCTATTTTATGTCTCCTAGTGCTTGTTTAGAAAGAGAAGGTGAAGAGTTGATTCCTGTACACCATCTTCATATCGCTTAATGTTATCTGTCGTGTTCTTCTCTTTCTCCATTCTCAGTAAGTTATTCTCAGTAGAATGAGGAGATTGAGTTTTGTCTGTTCCTCATCTCTCAAGGCAAATATTTAATAATTTCTTTTTACTCTAAGCTGGCATAAATAAGGCATTTTGGTTCTATTCTAATAGTCAAAGACAAAACTGAGAAAACAGTGCGGAGAAATTCAGTAGAAAGAGTGTACCCTGAGTGAATTTTTTTTTTTTGAAACAAAGTCAATTGATTTTCTTAAAAGAAGAGAGCAAGAAGCTATAACACAACTCTTATTGCTGCTTGCTAAATAGCATCTCAATTATTGCTTCTATGCTCCTGGAAGAACTTTTTGCTTCTAGTTCCAGTGTACCACAAGGTCACCATGCCTTCTGTTGAATAAACTGATGTATTAGTAAGACTGTCAACAGGATGAGTAGCACTAAGATGCTAATGTTCAGCCTTGGCAATCTTCTTCTAGGAAACTGCTGGCTTTGTTACTGCACCTTGTATTTTTAAAACTTTTTCAGTCTGAAGTGTCTTGGCTATTTCATCCTGCTGGTACATTAAACAAAATTTCTTTGCTTCTTTACTGCTGTGTAGTAAGCTTCTATAAAGTTGTATGCAGTGATCCAGCTAAGAGGAATGAGACAGTATGTCTGTTAGCTGTAAATAATATATTATTTGAGTGATTAGTAGTTTTAGATTTACTATGTGTGTTACCTGAGAACAGCCTAAATTAGAAATTTAGTATTGAATAAAATGTGGCATTTCAATATAAAAATTCAAGCTGTGTATTGAATCCCTAGAAATAGAGACCATATCTATTAGATTTCCCAGATTTAGTGTTAAGTTAGACTTCTTACTTGGGTGGTAAAGAACTTCCCAAATATAGGATCATTATTGGCTACGTTTACACTTCTTTCTCCTTGAAATACATACAGAGGAGAGAGTTGTCAGTAGTAATGGCATAACTACATGTAGAGCTTAAATGCCTTATCTTGTTTTTTGCAGGTTTATTTTGGAACTTCACATCCAAGGTCATATATTTCAGCCAATTTAACTGGCTTTAAGTGTGTAACGGGAATGTCGTGCTTGATGAGGAAGGATGTCTTGGACCAAGCAGGGGGATTGATAGCTTTTGCACAATATATTGCTGAAGATTATTTTATGGCCAAAGCTATAGCTGACCGGTAAGACCACTGAAGCAAGCTTTTGTTTGAAATAAGGTTTGTAACTGTTTTCACGTGTTACGTGCTATATATGTAGGCAGTCAGGTCAATTTCATGTATGTGCACCAAGCGTGCTTATGACATGTGCTTTTTTCTGTCAATCCTTGAAGAGATATACTCAAGCCCACATCAGTTGTTTTTTGTTTCAGAGAATTTAGGTATATTGTTCAGGAAATATTTACTATCTTCCAAGCAAGAGATTTGGTAAAAGCATTCTTAATTTTTTTGCTCTTATGAATTGTAATAATGTAGCATATATACTAAAGAAAATATCAAAGCTTAATAAAATTCTTGAAATGTTTGTTCTGTAGCTGTTCTTTGCATTTCTTATTTGCATGCTATTAATAAAACACATTTATTTTTCAGAGGATGGAAATTTGCAATGGCCACACAAGTTGCAATGCAAAACTCTGGTTCATATTCTATATCTCAGTTTCAATCCAGAATGATCAGGTAAAATTTTAATTCTTACTTCCTCTCCCTTCCATTCCTGTCACCTGTTTCTGATGAGGTTAACCTGAAAATGGAGTGAATACTTTTCTCAAATTAATTTGTTGTTAATGTCGGGAATGCTATAGTTTCGGTACATGTCTAAAGGTGCTGACTTTGCAAGGAAGTGAGACTCATGCATGAGTAGTTGGTTTTTTTTTTTTTTTTTTTGTTTTTAAAGACTAAAAACCTAAAAAGAAAAAATGCAACAAAAAAAAACTGGTTACCTTTTAAATGTTTTACATAGTGTTTTTGAAAGGGTGATTTTCTTTTTTGCCGTTAAATTTGGAAGTGTAAGTTAAACCAGATTGATGGCTCATCACCTGGTGAGTTAGGGGAAGAAGTCATAAGAAACTACATGTCTGAATTGTTTTGTTTGTTTTTCCTAGATGGGCCAAACTGCGAATTAATATGTTACCTGCCACAATAATATGTGAGCCAATTTCAGAGTGCTTTGTTGCCAGTCTTGTTATTGGTTGGGCAGCTCATCATGTGTTCAGATGGGATATAATGGTGTTTTTTATGTGTCACTGCTTGGCGTGGTTTATATTTGACTACATTCAACTAAGAGGTGTTCAGGTATGTCACGTTTCTTCTCAGAGGTTATGAAAGCTGCTAATGCCAACTCCTTGAACAAACAGATAAATATGATTACAGTGGCAAGATACTTGGTATCATTGAGGAAGTGCTAGGTCCAATCCTTTTAACTCTGCCTACCTGCTAACTTCACTTAAAGTACCATGAAAGGTGTGCTTGGTTGTGACCTTATTTTCTTTGTGCACTTACTTCTAACTAGCCTCCTCAAGTTGACTTCTGTCTCCCTTTCACATTTTTGCATTTGTGTTTCCAGTCTGCTATATTTATGCATGTCCAGAACTCTACGCTTTTTTTTTTTTTAAAAAAAAAAGAACAAGAGTAGCAGCTCTGGGATTTTAGTTGTTTTTTTATCTTCAATTGTTCTTCTCTCTTTTGTATCTTGAAGCTTATGTGTACAGTTTATGTGCACTTAAACATACTTCTTCTGTATTTTAATACTGGATATAATCTAATTTCAAAAATAAAACCTCCTCGTCACTGGAAGAAGGGAGTCTTCATTTTTAAAACTTTCTATATTGAAAGATAGCACAAATCAGAAAAATACATGCTTTTCTGATGCTGTAGTTCTTCAGGCTAGTCTGTCTACTGTGACTACCCTATTCCATCTAAATCTGGTCCACAATTACTTACGTGTACAAATTATGAACTAATTCTCATCATACTGAAAAACGTTCTCTTTGTATTTTAAGAATTCCTAGAAGGAAAGGCTTGTTCTGCCGATCAGGTAGAGCACTGGTTTAAGTTGTTTCTCTGATTACTGTAGTTACTGCATGATATGTACATGGTGCAGTAAAAACTTTGTACCTGTTCTTCTTCTAAAGCCTCTTCAGTTTGCAGCTCTGCATATAGCTAGTAAATCTCAGAGGAACAGTAAATTCAGAAGGGCTGTCTGTAAATGTTTTTTGATCTCTTTTTTCCTATGCAATTAGCCAAAAGCTTGGTTCTTCTAATTTCACTCCCTTGAGAATGTGTGGTAGCCTACTCTCCAGGTGCTGCTATTCTGGGATCTGTGGCATAAACCTTTTGCCTGCTTTCAGCACAATTTTACAAAGCTTCAAAAGAAAATAAATTGAAATTGTGACTATTTTGCTTTGCATACAAGTCACTTCTTGAACCTTCTGGGTCATTCTACCAAGTATCTCATGTTTAATATGGGTAATCATATCTTCAACGAGAAAAACTACTTGGTTTCTAAATAATAGAATATGCTCTTGATAATATCAAACTGTTAGATAATATCTAACGAAGCGTTAGAATAGATTTGTCTGTAATACCAATCTTTCACATTACTTCAAAACTCCTTTGGAATGGTTAGTATGCTTAAATATTTGTTTTTATATTCCTAGGGTGGTGCTTTATGTTTTTCTAAACTTGATTATGCAGTCGCTTGGTTCATCAGAGAATCCATGACAATTTATATTTTCCTGTCTGCTTTGTGGGACCCTACTATTAGCTGGAGGACAGGACGCTACAGATTACGTTGCGGAGGCACTGCAGAAGAAATCCTTGATGTATAGCCACAGCTTTGCAACTGTGACTGTCAAAAAGAGAAAGGGGGATCGAAAGTATTATAAATTGTTTATAAAAAATACTTCTAAGAAAATCTACCTTCAGTAGTTTTATTACTTGTATGTTTTGGTATCTGTTCTTTAATTTAATTTATTTTTTGCATGGCACTTGCATATCTGTGAAAATACATCTGTAGTCTTGGCCAAATGGTATTTTGCTCCTATGTACAAATAGAAATGGAAAGAATTGGTTCTGATACGTATGTGCTATATGAATATTCTGCAGTAAACTCTTTTTTTTTTTTTTTTTTTTTTTTTTTTTTTTTAAAGTATCCTTCTGGATATGAATGGCTTCTTACTCCATGGTATGCTGGCCTAGTAAAGCCAGTGGTCACATAGTTATTGTCCAGCTGGATTGCACAAGGCTATACCTAGTAGGATCACAGAAAAAAGTACATTGATCTCTATCGTATCCCATTAAATTGAGCTAGTAACAGGACCTTGGGAAAGAAGCTCTTAAATGCTTTATGCCTACCTCTTGTAGTTGCTGCAGAACAAAATGAACGGAAAGTAAAAATGCTTAGCAAAAACAAATTAAAATAAAGCTGGAGTCCTGTGTTTATATGTATATATGAAATACTTTAGTTGTTGCAATGAACCAAAAGTGGACTGAGTTTGATAGGGTGAGGTGAAAGGCATTACTGGTCAGTCACATATTGTGAGCATCTTTTGGCCAACTCTAATCTGGTTCTGTCTTGAACCTTGTTAAGCACTGTGCTGTAACTAGTCTAGCTGGCCCCCTTCATTGTTTCCATCCTTTTTAAGGGGTGTTTGGCTTTTTTTTTGTGTGTGTGAGTGCTTTGACTGGGGGGTGGGGGTGTATGTGTGGGACTCAGAAAAGGACAGAAGGGAGCAGAAATACATTTCAGAAACATTTCACACAAGCTATTTTCTTAAAGCAATGTATTAAGAATGTAATTTCATGATGCAGGTATTTAAAATCTTTTAAAAGTGAACATATGTATGCACAGTAGTCAAAAGTAAGTATTCAATTGCAGTAAATATTGTGAATATATTAAAGGTTTGGGTGAAGTTGCTGTTACTAAAATTGTAATCTTAATTTTAAACATCAAACGAAGTCTACTCTTGGCTTTTTGCCGTCTACTGTTAGTCTAGCCTTTAAATTGGACTTTGTATTCCAGTTGTATGACTAAAAGGACTAGATTATAATGCATGCCGTGTTTTCTGACCCTGTCCCTGTAGCTTGGTTTCCAACCTTATTGTGAGACTTTCCAATTTGTGGTGAACTGGACTTGTTTTCTTTAAACATCTTTAAAAAAAAAAAAAAGCAAGCAAAAAAAACCAGCAAAGCTAGAGAGGGATGTTGCATAAGCCTTTTGTTTTGATAATTGTATTTATGCTGCTTTACTTCAGGTGGAATGGAATATTGTCACGATAAATGTGAGCTGCTGATGACAAGGCTCTTGCCAACAAAGCAGCTCTAAAAGTTGAATTACGTGTAGCATATTAGCAATAATGATATGTATTTATAAAAACGGACACTTACCTTACTGAGCCAATCCCTTAGCTGTCATATGCTACACACCAGCGTTGTGTGTGTACATATTAAACATACTGTGGGCCAAAATGCTTCATCCATCTTAATGTTTCTTTTGCCTTATGATAACATGGAACTTTTTAATGGGCATTTCTGTATGAACAAAGGCTTTTGATTGCGTGCTTCATTCTTTTCATGTGAATCAGGAATAAGTTTTTCCTGAGGAGAGTTGTGCACTGAAAGCTAGTCTAGTTGTGACCCACGAAAACATAGTTTTTAAGAGTTTTTACATAATTGAATTTTGCTGACAATGTTTATATCTTTGTTTTATGAAGTTTAATGCCATTCATTGCACTGCTGAAGTGAAGCATAGCTTGCAACTTAGCTTTATGCTGATTTCTATGCAGGCAGTGGAACAGAAAACCAAAAAAAGGCTGAAAAGACTTCATTTACAAGATGTTAAGTGGGGATAATTGTTTAACCGGGTGCTTTTGTATTAGCAGAACCATCTTTGTTCAAGAAAACTGAAACTTCACTTGAGCAAATAGTTTTGTTTGGGGTATTGTCTGGTTGATTGAAATTGAAACCAACACTGTCAAATGTTGAAGATGCTACAACAAAACTTCCAAAACTAAAAATGGCTGATGTAAAGTTGTGTTGTTCTACAGGTATGTAGAATATACCATGTTTATTTAAAGTCATTGTTTTTCTTTTATTTAAAAATAAATTTTGAATATAATGTTTGGAATACAGTTTTTGGCCTTTTCTTTAAAGTGGTTGCCTTTGATTTTAAAGTGCTTATGGCAGCTTTGGATTTGATTTCTGAATCATCTGCACTGAACTAAATGAGTGTGCTGCCTTTAGATTTTTCTTTGTACCTGTGCGATCTCTTGTGAATTACCTCGTGTGTGCCTAAACCTTTTGAGCGATCCTTATTCTAAAAAATCAACTTGATCATGTGAAATTCACACCTGATCAGATTCCTGTCTGTTGAAACAAGTCAGCCTAGATTAAGACTTAATAGATAGGTTTCTTTGCTCTAAATTCTGTAGGAGTAGTGTTTTCACTTTGATTTGAGGTACTGCCACTGAGAAAAGCGTTCCTACTCTGCCATCTGGCTTGTCTTTCTCTTATCTCTTCCTTGATACTTTCTCCAACAGAAGTTTTCATGCAAATTTTGGCAAAAGACCATGTGTGCAACAGAGCTGCTGGAGCCTGGGGGGAATGGTTGAATCGACCGCCACTGCAATCACTTGAAAACTGCCTACTGAAACATGAATACTCCTGAATGTATTTTGTGCTCGTTACAGCTGCAGACAGAGATCACGTTTCTTAAATCTTGTTTCTGAGTCCTTCTAGTCTTTTTTTTTTTTTTCCTGTTCAATAACACTTTGAATGTATTCCGTGCTTTCAAACGAAACGTTTCCCACTTGAATTCCTTCCGTTGCTGTTCTTCTGTCTTGTGATGCATACACTACTTCACTTCCTGTTTTGTGAGCTGGAGCAGTTGATGCCTGCTTCTAGCCAGCTGCTTTCATGCACTGCTTCTGAAAGCTGTTTTATTCATTGTAAAATTCATCTTACTCCTCACACAATTATTTTCCGATCCTCTGCTTTCAGGTATGCCTGTGCCTCAGGTATTCTTGGGTTCCTTCTGTCTCCCGAGGCACAGAAGTGTTACATGGCAATAAACTTACAGTGGTGCAAAGTGACTTGAGCTTAAATAAATACTCTCTAGTCTCAGCCAAGAAATGAGGGCACTTAGGGAAGAGGATGGCAATGTACGGAATAACAGTTTCAAACTGAACCCAGCTTTTGGATCTGAGGATGTCTCAGTGCAAATTCTTGTAGACTCTCATGGTAAAGTGAGACAAAATGTATATATGAGTAAATGTGTAAGCTTAAGGTGTTTTCTGAGTACTTGATTAAAAACTAAGCTCAGTTACAGAACTGCTTAATAACAGTAAATGTTGTTGCACGTTTAGGCAAGGAGGCAGCTTCTCCTCAAAAGATCATTTCTACATTTGTTGTACGTGAATGTTGGCTTTGTAGGAGGCAGGTGTGATCTCAGTGTTGTGTAACTGCTGTAACTGGGATGTGTTCTCCAGGAGGAGCTGACAAAAAACCTTGTCCAAACTCCAATGATTTTTTGCATTTCCTGGAGGCCTTGAGTGCTTCTAAGTTTGGGCTCTTCTACACTGCACTAAAACTTCCCTTGCCAGCCCTCAGCAGAGGAAACTGAAAAGAAAGTGAAAAGTCCTTTAGTTCAGTTTCCCATCTTCTGCTTTCACTGCCTGCTTGCTTGCTTCTCAGGGTTGAATCCTTCCAGTAAAGCAGCAACAGGGCTGCAGGCTGTCAGTCACTGCCACGTGTGTTACAATTCTGGTTACATGTTTCATGTGGAAAGTTACTGTTGTGGCTACATTGCAAATCGTTGCTACAAATGTTTGTGTAGCTGTTCTTGACAGCTGGCTCTTAGAAATCCCACCTGTCTTCAGATTCAAACCCGTCCATCTTGTGAACCATACGGGTTTGTCAGCATTCGGCTATAACCACTTGCAAGGTTGCTTCCCATGTGTTTCCTTTCCAAAAGCAGATTAGAGGCTCCAGTGTTTTTCTAGCTGTGCTGAAGCCCTGCAGTCTATATATAGAAAGCAGCTTGCCTAATTGTAGGCTGTTCAATGGAAAAGATGTTTGTGATGCTGATTTTTGTGCCAAAGTTAAAATCTACTTATCCTTGCAAACTGAGAGACAAGAGGTGGGAGAAAAGAATATTTCTAGACTTCTCCAGCATGGCTTTTGTAATACTATATTACTAAAATCCTCATGGGATCAAGAGTGGGCTGCTGCTTACGTATGGTTGGTGCTTCTGGGGAGAAGCATTCGTCATTTTGCTCTTGGCTCTGAGTATTTTTGCCTAAACATTGCTGTGACTGCAGAGGGTCAGTGAAAAGCTGCAAACCAGGCAGCCTGCTGCAGAGTTCCATCGGTTGCTGCTTGTTTCTATGCCTTTCCTCCACACACACAGTCGCAGCCCTCCTCTGTTGCTGACAGGAAGGAAGGGCCTCAGCCAAGCCCATGTGCCAGCTGGAATTAATGCCACTTTGCATGCAGCCAACTTGTGGGTGAATGGGAGAGGTCAGGCTTCTGCTCGTGTGGCTGTGCAGGAAGCCAGTGAGCTCACTGGAAGCATGAAACAGGAGCTGTCAGAAGAAATCTCATCGCCAGGCTTTGACAAGAAGAGAGTTATTGTTCTTGACTTGAGGTTTACATCCTCTGGGCCTGTTAAAGTTGGGTCTGCTGACAGGACTGCAGTGTGCTCAGTGAGTCCTGAGCTTTGCAAGCCTTCCCTTCCCCCTGCCTTATTGTACTGTAACTTCTACTCTTCTAAGGCTTGAGTGTTGCCTGATATTTGTTCATATTCAGCAGTAACTTGCTCCTGATAGCAATGTCTGCTTCCTTTCTCTTGTCCCATAATGTGGCTGGAGGCACTGAGGCAGGAGCAGACCCATACAGTTCCTCTGTGAAACACAGTAACATTTAGCAGTGATCCCCAGCCCTGTGGAAATGAGATAATGTGGAGAAACTATGAAGGCACTTCGTGGTTTCTTTAAAGTATTGATCATCTGTTTATATATGTTTGTACATATATATGCTCTTATATATACGTAAATTTAAGATGAAGGAGCACTGTCAAACAAACAAACAAAAAAACAACAACACAAAAACAACAACAAAAAACCCTACAACCGAACAAAAAAAAAAAAAAAAAAAAAAAAAAAGCTTTTCCAGGAGCCTTGAAGTTGTGTAAACACACGAAACCTGATTCTGTGGGCAGGTGAGACAAATAACCTTTTATCTAATTAAAAAGTCAGTGGATTAAAGTTGAGTAATCCTGAGCTCTGAGCCTTGAATCCAATTCCATTTGGTCTCCAAAACTGGTTCCAGCACAATGCCATCCTTTTATTTTTACTCCTATTTTTAATAACCAAGGTTTTCTTCTGTCCTTTGGGTCTGTGACTCCTTGCTGAGGCAGAATCCAGGCTACTTTCTTTGTTGGCCGTGCCCCAAATTCTGAGCAAAGCAAGGCACATAGTTTGCCTCCTGCCTCCTTTCTGTTCAGCTTTGCTGGCTAATGCTCTCCCCTTCTGGGAAAACTGTTGTCTCTGAAGGTGTTTATAGAAAGGACACAGACGTGGGAGAAGGAGAAAAAGCAATATGAAGTTCACTGCAGTTTTCTCTTTAAGTTCACCCTAATAATGGTGAGTGACAGATTACAGGCAGATCTAGGTGGTTTCCCAATGTGTTGTGTAATGAGGAAGAATATCAGAGAAGTGAGATGTTAGAAATGTGTTTCAAGTTTCTTGTTTAGAAGCTGAGACCTCTGAAATGTTCAAGGCATCTCAGCTAAGCCAGTTCCCCCTTGAATTATGTGAGGCTTTCAGCAGGACCTGCCTTACAGCTGTGTCGTGTGGCTGGAGGCCTGGAGCTGGCAGGGCTGCTGCTTACCCTGCAGCTGAGCAGCCAGACATCAGAGCTGCCAGCTCTCGTCTCTGGGTTGTGGATAGCACAAGGGGGAAGCAATTTTAAAGTAAAAGGAAAGAGGTTGAGGTGAGATGTCAAAAAGAAATCCTTCACTTGGAGGGCAGTGAGGCCTGATACAGACTGCCCGAAACTATGGGTGCTCCATCCCTGAAGGCATTCAAAGCCTGGTTGTATGGTGCCCCGTTCTAACCTGAACTGCTGGGTGGCAGAGGATTCCATTCGGCTGAAACAGGCAGGGGGCTGATGTTAGAGGGTTGTCCTCTGTGAGTGCGATCTGTCTAATCCCTATTGTATGAACTAGGAAGCTTTTTTACTTTCATGTACCAGAACAGCACAATCTTAAAACACCGGCATTAATTCTGGCATCCTCCTGCAATCACAGCATTTATGCAGTGCTCTGTAGCACGTGGTCGAGGATGACTGCATCTGAATATAAAGTGTGTTATCTGCATGCAGCCTGACACAAACAGTGATCTCATCACAGCACGTCAGCAGTGTGCTGGCCCTGATAGCAGTGAGCAGGCACTGGTAGTTTTCTAAGGACGGCCCATGGACGGCCAGAATGTGACTGCACGGTATCTCTGTGCTTTGCTTTTGTAAACAGCAGGTGATGACCAGAAAGATGATTTCATTTTACTTGAAGCCATCGCAGAAATGAGTGCGAGAGGTGAAATTTGGCATTTCCAGCCCTCTGTTCTGTGGTTAATGGAGTAGCTGGTGCATTTCTGCCTCAGGCAGTTTGTTGCTGTTGAACAGTAGGCTATGAACATTTGCTATTAATGTGTAATATAACAAGACCAAGACCCAGGTGAAGAAAGATTCCACTCACACTTGAGATGATGGCTGCTTTAAGCAGACTTTGAGCTGCACAGCCCAAGCCCAACAGCAGAGCTGTGCCTGACATCTGCCTACTGTGCTGTTTGAAGTGCCTGCAGTTTTTCCAGGAGAAATTGTCCTTCAGTTAACCATGGTGTGGATGCTGAAAGCTGGTTGGCAAAATCACAGAGGCCAATTTGCTCCTCCACAAAGTTAAACCATTTTATACTGCCTTAGAAGAATTTCCTGGTGTTTCCTTGAACATAAACACATCCTAGATTACATCCTAAAGAAATCTATTTTACAGACTAAAAGAGGCCTTTTGGCTAATTCCTTTCCTCCACCTCCAGGACCCCGCAGCTTTCATCTCTAAAAGCAGTTGTGGAATCAGTCAATCTAACACCCGCAGTGTCTCACTGCTGTTTCAGCCCCCTTCCCTTGTCAGTGTGGCTGTGAATTGCTTCGAGCTTCTTGTTCCCTGGAAGGATAATGGTGTCATCACAAATAGGCTGGATGCATTTCCTCACTTGTTTTTTGCCTGCTGGCTGTATCTGAAGGAACCTACCCACTGTTATCACATTGCTCTTCAGCAGTGCTTCCCTTCTTCACCTGCTTTGTGCTGCGGCCCTTTCTGGTGCTCTCTGCATCTCTGACAGCTTTGTTCCACTGTGTCTGTGTAATCAGTGGATTAATGATCACCTTCTCCACACTCTTAGCTGTGGATGAGTGTCAGAGGGTGCTGAAGGGCACACTCGAGCCCTGGCTGGTGAATGCTATCTCCATGTACTGCAGTGTGTGCTTTTTGACACAGCTGATGCTTGGCAGTCCCCTGCTGGGCTCTGGCTCCTGCCAACGCAGTAATAGAGAGGAAAAAAAAAGAAGAAAAGCGTCTGTTTTTCGCCTTTGTCCAGAAGTGTGTAGGTTGTTTGAAAAGTCACACCGTGGTGCTCCTGTGCCAGACATCAGTCCTTGGCGCCCATCGCCTAAGTCTGGTTCCTGGGGACTTTTTTCCATATTTATTTGAAAGAGTGACTTTTAGGTAACGAAAGATCATTACTGCCCATTGGATTTGATTGGACTTAGTCAATTCCATTTTCTTTAGTTTTCTGTTTACTCACTTAAAGGATCCTTACACTTGTTTTCCTGAATAGTTTGAAGGATTTTTATGATTGGCTTGCTTTGTGTGGCTACTCTGTGTATTCTTTAGAAGTATTCCACAGATATCCAGAAGCCCATGGGTAATAAATCACAGTCCAAGAAAACTTTGCGCGACGTAATTCCACTTTCCATCAGAGAAGGTCTCTGCTGCCTTGAGGACCCTCTGTATATCCCTGAGAATCAGATTCCTCAGTGGAAGACAAACCCTGCTGCTGCAAGCAGCACCAAATAGCCTGCTGCATGAAGCTCTGCAGCAAAGGGTGCTCCTGCTCTCTTGCCCATGGAAGAGTAGATGTGCATGCTGTTGTTGGGGGTTGGATGTCAGTCTCAGACTTAAGGAGCAGCTGAGGTTGGAAGGGGCCTCTGGAGGCCTCGTCCCAACATTTGTCCATCCAGGAACATCCTGAGTAGGTTGCTCAGGATCACATCTTGGTGGTTTATGAGCATCTCTGAGGATGGAAGCTCTGCAACCTCGCTGGGCAACCTGTGCCTATACTTAGTCACCCTCGCAGTGGAAAAGTGTTTTATGTTGTGCCTGTTTCCTCTTGTACTATCCTTGGGTACCAATGAAAAGGGAGTGTCTCCATCTTCTTCACTCACATGAGATATTGAAGTCCATGGATAAGATCTGCTTCAGCCCATTTCTTCAGCCTGTCTGTGCATCAGCACCCTGTGGAAGAGGAGTGGGTAGGGCAGAGTGACAACATTTCAGGTCTCTCATTAAAAAAAAAAACAAACAGAAATCATTTGTAATAAATGTGTTTGAGTCCTCTTGATGGCAAACCTCAGTGATACAAACCAAGTTATCTTACTGGCTCTTTCTAAAACTCTGCAGTTCTGATTTGCACAGAATAGGAGCAGGACTGATCTCCACTGTGCTTCTTTAACCTGTGTGCCCTACATCTGCTGAACTTGGCCAGCAGCTCTCTGAAGCATGTGAATGTTTGGCCTTTTCCATGTTGATTAACACACTGTAGGCACAGCTGGCTGCAAGAGTAGCAGTGTTTTCTGATACAGAGGTCAATGACTATGCAAATTCTCCTTTTAGCACCAGATGTGAAGAAGCAGAAGAACACTCACCTTGGCTTTCACACAGTTTCTGGCTCTTGATCACTGCTGGAGGGTCTGACCAGTGTTACATTTCTTAAGGCTTTCACGTCCTGTTGGTGAGAACTGGCACTGAAGATGCCCTAGGCACTGTCAGGCTGCCCACAGGCTTCTGCCAGCCTGCACCTCAGACAAACAGCAAAGTCATCTCAGCACTGCTGTGCAGGGCTGCCAGGTCCCCATGTCTGCATTCCCTGGTAATGAGCAGAGAGGTGCATGAAGTCAGAGAACAGCATTTAGGCTCCTCTCTGAGCATTCGCACTGCAGGTCTGAAATGGTTCTGCCTCAGCACAGATGAGGTAAAAAAGCTTTCTGTTGCTCTGAACCAAAAGCAAATTGTATTCCTCTGGGGCTGAAGAGCAAACGATGCAAATGGATTGCTGACTGTACTCATTGGCTGCGACTTCGGGCATCCACTGCTCACTCCTGTAGCTGGGTGTGAGAAGAAAATTGGTGGATTTGCCACACTCCCTGCTGCATCTGTCTGGGCATGGGTTCTGAGTGGGCTCATTGCATGTGGGTAAGACTTGTCTTTTTGGGGTGAGGGAATTGAGACAGTGTGCTCTGCATCAAGCACACCTCCTTGCCCAGTACCCCCCATTCCCACCTCTGCCCCTTCTTTCACCTCTGGGCTCTGCCAACTAAGCATCATTAACCACCAGAACGTTGTATTTATGTGCAATATACTCACTTTGAAGCAAAATACATTGATTTTCTTAACTCTTGTTTGTTTGCTTGTTTGTTTGTTTTTTAGGTGGATATATTTTATGCAATTTTATTTACACACAGGACATGCTTGTTTGTGTGTGTGTTTCTGCATGTAACTAGGAACAAAAGAAAATGTGCTGCTAATAAACCTTCCCTTTATACTTTACTAAATATATAACATGGCTATTTGAAAAGATTTTAAAAGACTGTGATTTGCACACTTGCCTGCCTACTGCCTATGTTTACAATCCTGTTTGGCAGAAGCCCTATTGTTCCAAAGCAGAATTCTTTCTTCAGGGTACCAGATGCTGCAGGAACACAAGCATGCTGAGATTTTGGCCTTGAATCTGTTCACAGGGAGGGAGGAAGATGGGATGCCCTGCTCTGGAGAAGCCGCACTTCCTCTCTTGCATGCTCTGGGGCTGGGCTCCTCACTGTCCTTGCTTATTGCTGGCCAAAAGAGAGGGGGAACATGTGCAATACTGAGTTTGCAGCCTTGTGTCCTGCACCCCCTTGTGCTGTCTGGCTGATGGGGCGATGCAGAAGACAGAGGATGAGCTCACGCTGTGTCTTGTTTGAATGGTTTTGTTGACACTCACCAGCAGTGCTATTGTAAACTAACCTTTTTTTTTTTACTTTTTTTTTTTTTTTTTTTTTTTTTTTTTTTCCCTAAAATTGTTGCTTTCTAACCAGTACCTTTACTAAGACTGGCACTTCCCACATCTTTCTGTTCCCTAGATCTAGGTCATGGTATGTGCAGGTCAGGTTTGCTCCTTCTAGCAGTGGTGTCTGCCAGGGAGTGAGAAGGAGGCTTTGGTCCCTCCATCAAGAGAAGTGGCAATAAAATCAGATGGATCTTCTGGGCATGGTCACAGACAGAAGCACCAGGCTGTGAGGCAGCCTGCTGAGCTGTCAACTTGCCACAGTGAGGACCAATGGGTAACACTCTCAGGGTTTGAATCTTGCGTGGTCATGTGTGGATCCAGGAGCTGACCTCAATGATCCCTGTGGGACCCTGCCAGATTGTGGTGTCCCGTGGTTCTGTGTCCTGTAAGGCAGGCACCAGGTAACAATGGGAGCAGAGTTTTCCATCCGAATTTGAAAAAGGCTGTGTTGGTTTCCATCAGCTACCAGCTGTCTTTGCTCTTGAAGGTCTCCTCAGCAGGAGGAGCAGCACCAACACACAGCTGGACACTAACAGCAGTGCAAGCAGACTTTGCCAGGGCTGGGGCTGCAGTGCCTGCCTGCAGACCTGATGCTGCTGCTGTTCTGGGGAAATGTGTGAACACCCCACATCCCCTGCACAGATGCCTCTCCGTGCATGCACTGTTCATTTCCACCAAAGAAACAGCTGTGCTCAGCATTTAGCATTTAGCAGCTCCTGCTGGCTTGGGGCTACCCTGGCAATGGTATGTTGGGTGGCTAGGGGGAAATGGGCTGCTAACCAGCCCCGGAGGTAAATCTGGGCTCCAGCTGAGGCTGGCCCCTTTCTTGGAATCTTGGAATGCCTTACACAAGATCTTTTACTAACACACACAAAGGAGATGGAAAAAGCTGCAGAATCCTAAAACTACCTGAAATCAGATCCATCAAAGCATTTTGGCCTACCCAAAGGAAACTGATGTCTGACTGTGACCCGTGACAAGCCTGAGGAGTGGCACTTAACTGCTTGGTGCTGTAGAGGAGCATTCAGGAAAAACATCCTGAGGAAAAGCCGTTGCTCAAACCCACATCTTCTCAGTGAGTCCCTCAGTGAGCCATATGCTGTAGATATTGTGCAGTGTTTACTGTCAGGAAAGCCTGTGCACGCTGCCGGCAGGATGCTTGCTGCAGGCAGGATGCTTGCTGCAGTCCCTGCTGGGCTGTACACGGTTGCAGACACCACTGCATGGAGGGCACTCACCGTTAGTGCAGTGTTACTGCTTTTATCTGCATGCCGAAGCTCTGCTGGGGTTTTGCTGGTTTCTGAGAGGGGAAATGCCTCTGCCTCTCTGTGTTTTTTTCTTCCCAGCAATCGCAAGCAGCAGCATCTGGTTGTCATCTGGTCTGGTCCTTGCACACGTCCAGCACGATCTGTGGGGAGATCAGCAGCTCATCAGTGTTTCAGAACACCCACGGCTGCCTCCCATGCTGGGTCTCAGGGTCCAGCTCAGCAGCTGAATTCTCCAGAAGTTGTTAATAGCATGGACTGTTTCTCTCTGGCTTTTCATGTTACCTCTCCTTCCCATGTCATAATGTTTATTCTGAATTGTAAGAACATTTCAGACCAGGCTTAGCAACAGAATATTCAGGAGGGAGTATAGTCTCTGTGTAAGGCTAAGCCTTGTTTTCTATAAATGCCTGTGAAGGTATTTAATGTTAGATACTCTAAGAACAGGTAAGGCACTATTCATGTAAAATGTGAGTCTAAAAAGAGCTTAATCTTTTTTTAGTTCTTCCAAGCATCTACCTCTTGGATGTACATACTCCCCCACACCAATGTATACGTGTGTGTAGGAGCCCATGACATCACGCAGGCAAATGTTTGGTGTGTGATGGCAAGACTCTATGCAAAGCACCAGCTAGGATGTTAGCACAGGTTTTAGTTAGACTTTCTTTTCCTTCTTGGAGGGACTTGAGGAGCAGCCTCAGCCTGGGGGCTGCCCAATAAGACAGGCACTGCACAAGTTATCCTCCCACCTACTTAAAAAAGAGAAATTCTCTGCACGGGAGGTGCAGGAGAGTCTCCTGCAGTGTAATCTGCATTGCTGTTACTTGAAAACAGCAGGGGAGAGGGGAGGAAACAAATGCTGAAAGCTGACCTTGTTTTTCTTAGAGCATCTCGCACAGCTATGGTGCATCTATTTGGACACAACACTGAGCACTGATTTCCTCCTCTTATAGATTCCTTTCTGCTTCCTCTTTCCACTCTCCTTGATCCTCACAGAGGTGCTTCCTCTTCCAGGGTGAGAGAAGGAGCAGCTCAGGGATGATTTATTCCCACTGCCCAGCACCACAGGAGTGTGAGACCTCTGCTCATGTGCCTCTGTGCCACCCCTGTCGTGGGACTCTGACCACTCTAGCATACCAGGTCAGGTGAGAAATGGGCACTGCTGGACTCCCACCCATGCCCCCACCTGCCATGGGGCTCCATCCAGCTTTGTCTCTAATTTGTGACTAAAACACCTTATTCTTCTTCAGAGTGTGAAGGAAAGAATTAGGAAAGATGAAAACTAATAGCTTTCAACACAGCCTTGCGCTCAAAGGCATAACTCCACTTGCTCCTTGCTGAAGATGCTGATAAATGTACAGAACAAAGAGACAACTTTGCTTGACAAGGCAAGTTCTGTGCAAGGAGCTTCATCCTGGGCAGAAGATGACAGGAAACAACAGCATCATTTTTTCTCCTGGGAAGCACTTGTCCCACCATTGGGACAGGGGCGATGTCTTGGTCCTTCCTCTATAGCAGTTGGAGTAAGGCTGAAGAACAAATGCAAATGCGTGTTGTATTTGCTTGCCTGACATTCTGAAATGCAGAAGTTATGTGGGGTGGAGGAAGCTGTGGCCTATTACACAAGAGAAGTAGTTTGATGGGAATCTGAGAGGTGACTGCTGCTCTCTGCAGCTACCTGAAAGAAAATTGCAGTGAGGAGCTGTCAAAGTCTTGTCTCAGGTGGCAAATGACAGAACATGAGGAACTTGCACCACGAGAGGTTTAGATTGGATATCAGGAAGAGTTTCTTCATGGGGAGGGTCATCAAGGATTGGAATGGGATGCCCAGGGAAGTGATGAAGTCCCCATCCCTGGAAGTATTCAAGGAATGGGTGGACAGGACACGAAGGAGAGTGGTTGAGTGCTGGGATTCAGTAGGTCAGGCTGATGTTTGGGTTTGATGAGCACAAAGGTAGAGCCCAGATGACACTGTGATTTTGAGAGTCTTGCTGCTAGGCCAGGCCTTCCCAGCACAGGGCAAACTGTGACAGCCGGTGTCTGAGAGGAGAAAAAAGGGGTTTTCTTCCCTACACTTTAGATGCAAACAAGCTTCGCAGCTGACGGAATCCCTACTTTCATGGTGAGCAGTGGCACTAACACAGCTCCAGCAGCTGTAGGCCACTCGTATAGCGTATCATAGGACACACCTGCTGAGACATAGCCAATTTTGCACTCACCAGCTCGGTCTCAATTCACTTTACTGGCACCTATTGTTCCCCTTACAGCCTCCCACTTCCCCAGGATGTGGGACAGGGCTGCCAAGGCAGTGATGCTGGTTGTTCCTAGAGCACCTGTCCCAAACCTCCTGAGGTATGTGATGGAAGTTCTTCTTAGGAGAGCAGGACCCATGCTATCAGGTTTAGACCTTGTTTATTCCAGCCAACTCTGATATTGTTTGGGAGGAGATAAGAAGCTGGATGCCCTGAATTCAATGTAAACCAAGGTTTGTGCTCATTTTGAGTCCACGTGGATTCAAGGAAGCTTTATATCTGTTTCACTATCTCAGTTTGGAAGAGTTGCACTGATATGGTTAAGTGATTTTCAAGTTACACCTTTTCTTAATCTACATCAATCTGGAATAGCAACAGGGCTTAGATCTTCTGTGATGAGAATCCCAGGAGTCCTTCCTCCAAAGGAACTTCACACTGCTGCTGAGATCTGGCCAAGTGAGACACTAGGCTGCGGGCAGTGCAGTACTGTCAGAGAGAGAAATCTGAAGACATTCCATCTTTCAGTGTTAGCACAGCCTCAATTTGCAATTTTGCCTTTCGAAGTAGTCCCAAAGTTCACTGGGTGGCTGCTAATTTGCTAATATTGTGCACACAAACCTCATTTGGCTTGTTTGAGGGAATGCTGGCCCTGAGTGCCTTGCATTGCCCTGAAAGGGTCAGATATATGTCTACACATTGTAGAGAAATTGTTAGGTGTTGGTAATTACTCAAGAACAACCATTTTATGCATACAAAATGACTTCATTTTCACTTTGTTATTTCACAGCCCCTCGCATTCACACTGGACGGTCTTGCATGAGGGAAAAAAAATAAATGAAGCTCATATTGAAGTCCGTGTAGTCTTCCTGCTGAGCCATGTCTCACACGTACCATCATACTGGTTGGAGGCCACCGAGGGCAGGACCAGCAAAGCCAAGGCTGGTGAGGCTTGTGGGTGGCAGTCAGTAAGGCAAGGAGAGGGCAGAACAGCTGTTCTGACTTGGGATCATGTCCTTGTGATGCTGGCAGGCTGCCTGCATGGCACTGGGTGGTGGTGCTTTGGCAAGGCTCATGCCAGCAACCCACTGAAGCTTTAGGCTTAGAAGAACAGCTTCACTTGTCACTTGTTGGGTCACAGCAAATACATTGAAAAGTCATCATCAGATCTTAGACCTGCACTGACATGCAGTCATACATACACATGTCTGTATATATGCACATATATACATGAATTTTAGTTCAGGGAACACAAGAATACACCCAGCCACTAAATCAGACAGTGTCTGATTTAATGGTTGGGAGCCATGCCTGTGATAGGGTAGTTGGAACTCGATGGTCTTTGAGGTCCCTTTGAGCCCAAGCTGTTCTGTGACTCCCTGGTTCTCTTGTTAGCTGGAGTCTCTGATTTGAGGGTTAGCTTGTGTCTTGGCCAGAGAAGGGCAAGAACACTCAGCCATCTCCTTTCTTCAATGTGCAAGGTGGAAATGAGATGGGAAGTAGCTCAAGGGGTGGAAAATTAGCACTTGCTAATGAGAGCAAAATGAAAACCAAATTTATTTCATTTCTCTAACAACTTCCTATTACTGGACTTAACCCTGCTGTACACAACACCTGTGATGCTAGGGTCCATTCCACCAATACTCTGGATTACTGAGTTGTGTTTTTGTTGAGTTCATATCTCTGCAGTACTCTGCTTTCCTTTATTTTTTCTGTTTTAGAGTTTCAAGGTGCTCTGTCCTCTAGTAGTAAGGAAATGTGATAGCTGGGTCTGTTACTATCCAGAGGGAATTAGAACTGGACAGTGAGTTGAACACGTTTGCAAAGAAAATGTGAAAGTTGGTTCACAAGGAGGGAAAAAGGGAAAAAAAGGTTGAAACAGGTTGGGTGGATCGGAAGGTTCAGCGGTAAAGGTGGAGCAATTAGATGTACTTTGATGGGTTGATAGCTGGACAAGATGGTCTTAGTGGTCTTTCCAACCTTAATGATTCTGTGATTCTGTGATGGTCAGTGTAGTTGAAATTCACTGGCTGGGTAGCCAGGGAGGTTCTAGGGTTTGTATTTTAGTACAAGAAGAAAGATGTACTTGCTCTACATATCCATTGTTTCAGATCCATTGGCTGATGGCCTTAAAACTCAAAGTGGGTGTTGATTAGGTCTTTTCCAACCTTGATGGCTCTATGAATCATCATGTGCCTGCAACAGGAGAGATGACAGAACAGTCGTATCATATTTGCACAGGCTTTCCTTATTACTATTGCCCAACACCGAGATTTATGCACTTTGTAATTTAACTAAACTTATCTCTACCTTTAAGATTCTGCATTCTGATGTGGTTGAGCAATGGCAGCAGTTGCTCTCTGGTAGTTTTTACTTCTGGTGCCGCCTCCATTACTTTCTGATGTGACCCTGGCAGTGACTGTCACCAGAGGCTTTTCCAGCTCTGGAGATGCTCTCGTCAGCACAGGCTTTGCTCTTGGTGTGGCAGGGGTATTTGTCTTTGTTGTGCACTCTGAGGCTCATCTCCATCACTCACCTCACAACAAGTCTTGGTGTTTTTGTCTCTCTCTCCCTCACAGCAGGCACCTGGGGTGTCAGGCAGCTGTAACTCCTGGCTGGAGAGGGGTTTCTCTGTGGCAGTGCCGTCAATTCCTTCCACATCCCCGAAGCAGGCTAAGATCTTTGAAAACCTTTTTACCTGTGGTAGAGAAGGCTGGACCAGAAGTATGTCTTCCGCTGGGTGTGCCAGGCTCTGCTCACCTGTTAGGACAAGTTCACCTCTCCCACAGCATTCTGAGTGTGCTGCAGTCTCTGCCTGAGTCCCATATGGCTCCCTTCCTATTTAGACATGGGATGTGCCATAATGTGATTTACCCATGCAGTTTGATAGTTACGTTGGATAATGTAGTGAAAGACCAAAGGTCTACACAATTCTGGAAATTGTGTCTATTTAGAGGCATGTTTGATTCAGGAGTCCCATGGAGAAGAAAGTATTTTTCAGACTGTATGTAGCTACAGTGAGAAATCTTTTTCACTTTGTCTCTCAACAACACCAGTATTACAACACTGTGTAATAATAATAATAATAATAGTAATAATAATAATTTAACCACTACAGTTTACACAAAACCTTATAGCTTATCCACTTCCTTAAGATTACCTCTTCCGCATGTTTTCTGGAACCTCTTATGATTCCAGCCTGTCAGACTGAAAGCTCTGAGATCCATCCATCCATCCATCCATCCATCCATGCATCCATCTATCCATCCATCCATCTATCCATCCATCCATCCATGCATCCATCCATGCATCCATCCATGCATCCATCCATCCATGCATCCATCCATCCATCCATCTGTCCATCCACCTTTTCTGTCTACCATCTGTTTCCATCCTTTTACTTCATTCCCTAACCATGGGGAGATGGTGAAAAAGATATGTCCACTGTTACTGTTTTTAAAGAAAGCTAGGATTAGTATCCCAATAAGGAAGAAAGCTATATGCAAGTAAATTTTATTTGCTTGAATATTTTCATATAGAAAAGGTATCTCAAGAATGAGAGAGTATTTTCAATTTCAAACCTCTTCGTGCTTTCCTTTCCTCTTTTTTTTTTTTTCGTGGTGAAAAATTGAAGCATTGAACAGAAAACAATAGTGTATCTGGTGGTAAAATCCTTTCTTCTGCCTGATCAGACGCTTCTCATAAGAAGCCTATCCTTTCCTTTTTCTCCCTTAGTTTGCTGCCATACATGTGGCTCTGCCATACAGCTGCAAAGTTCAATATTATTCACACTGAGGTGCAAGGTTTAGGCCTTATCTGCTATTTGTCTCCTATTCAGGCATTGCTACAGTGCAGAGGAAAATCACAAGTTTCTTTTTTATCTGGTGCCCAATGGAAAGTGAGACTAATTTCCACCAAGCAATCTCATCCTTTCCATTACCATTCATGGACTTTTGAACTCTGTCATGGCCCCATATTCATATCACTGCACCGAGTGTCAAATTACTGGCAATAAATGGAAACCTGAGAGTGCTGATCTGGCTTTCTGGAGACCCTGAACCCCTGGCCTTGTGGAAGAGAGCCCTTTGCACCACACTGTGCGCGTGATAGGGGAGTGCAGGTGAAATCAGAAGCAGAAGATGGAACATCACATGAGGTACCAGCCAGGGGGTCACATCCATCAGAGACTTGTCCCCCAGAGAGATGTTGTCAGCATTGGTGACAGGACCAACCTCCTATGGGTGACAGGGACTCATTGCCCATACATGACAGCTGCCAGCATCTGCCCACCTGGCCAGCAGCTGGTGGAGACCAGGAACAAAGGACATGGTTTCCTTGAAAGCTGTCAGCAAGCAGATCCTCACCCCATGCAGATGCAGGCATCCGCACTTATTTATCTAGCAATGACCTGAGAAAGGTCCCTGCATCTCAGGTGTTGTGCTGTATGCATGGACACCTCCTGGGTGGCGGTCTGCATACAAAGGGACAAAATTGTCTACCTGTAATAAAGAAGAAAACCATTAGAGCACCATGCTGGGAGTGACAAGTGGCAGTAAATATTGCATAGACAGGTTTGCTGAAATCTATACACGGAGGGCTTTTTAGTAGAAATCAAAATGCACAAAAAAATATCTTTGTGTTTCCTGAATACGGACTCCCATGCATCCTGTGGGTCACGATTCCAGACTCTGTAAAGTTGGAAGGGGGAATGTCATTCTGAAGAGTCGTAAGGCAAAAGGAGGAAACCCTTAGAAAGCTCTCAAGAATAAATTATTGATAAAGATAGCAAAAGACCATCAGCAGACTAAACCACTGGAATTTTCCCTCACTAATTGTCACACCCAGCTCTCAAAAACAGAAATGCTCCTGTATCAGATAGCACTTTTCCCCTAACTTCTCTTCCTCTCCTCAGCCTCCAGGCAGATCTGACCTGTCCAAAAGATGGACTTGGATCACAACAGAAAATGCTGCGGTTGAGCTGTTCTCAAAATACACACAGACCATCAGTTTTGGATACCTGGAAGAGGACACAGAGCTAACCTAGATGTGAGAGAAAGACTCAGGCTGCAGCAATCGTTTGATAATAGGTGGCCTTGTTGGGCTATTTGGATCTCAGGCATCTCCTGCAAGTGTTGTCTGACACACTTCTTCCTGCACAGTGTTATTTGCTTTTTCCAGGGTTTCCAAGGCCTCAGGGACACTCTGGGTGGGACCTTGCAGTTCTCTGCATAAATTTTCATTCTTCTCTTCTGCCTCTCCAGCACTCCACCATCCCATTGTTTTCTCTCTTTTCCACTTTGGTACCAACCAAAGCATACTGCATTCTACTGGTCTCCTTTTTCCACTGCTCATCTTCTATATTATCCCACTAGCTTGATGCATTTTGGAGGCAGGATACATCTTTGCCTTGTGGTACACCAGGGCTTTGTGACTGCACTTTGTTCCCCATTTAACAGCTCTTTCATTACCAAGGTAATACTTTCGCTAATAAGAATGGCTGTGCAAAGAGCGTGGGAAGCATGGCCCTGGACCCTGCACAAGCCATCAACACAGAGTGGACCCCCAGCTGCCTCTAAGACCAGTGCGAGAATGAAAGAAGTTAATTGCCAGCGTTTATGGGAAATTGCTGAGCACAAGCCCAGCTGTCGTAAATGTCAAGAGTATGCACTCTCAGCCTGTGATAAGAACAATACTGTGTAATGTCCTTTCATTGTTGGCCAAGCTAATAATGCATTATCTCCCTTTTCCATCAGCTAAATGCATGCACACAGCTACTGCCCTGCTGCGCGTTCCACCTGGCCTCCAGATCAAACCACGCTCTGTGGAGAGCTGTGCCACAGGCCATGCCTGCCTCTGCTGGGGATTGCAGCAGGAAGCCCTGAAAACAGGGATGAAGGAAAAGCCTTGTGCTAGTCTAGAAATAACTTACTAGCACTACTTACAGGCAGAGTACAAGAAGAAAACTCCTCTTTGTGATGGCTCTCAATGTCTTACCTGGTAAAAGTGTGTGTAGTGCAGAAAGAGGCGATGCAAAATCCCCAGCCTGTGGCAGACAGCACATACCTGAGAGCTGAAAGTGGGGCTTTTGGTATCTCTGTAAGCATTTTAAAACTGTTTGAAACACGGCAGAGAGCACAGTTTGAGTTCCCAATGGGCAACAGATAGAACTGCAGCTCCAATATAACTGTGGCTTTCATTTGCTGCTATGGTAGATCCTTTTCTGGACAGCCATGTCCCTGCTGCTGGAACTGATGTAAACCAGCAGATACACAATTACTCCTGACACATTGCAGGGGAGCCCTGCCTGCAGAAAGGCTTACCTGACTCAGAGCAACTGGCCTCATGAAAACAGGAACTGTGGCAATTTAACAGCATCCTTTCCTCCTTGCTGTGCTGTTTTTCTCAGCCTCAGCACTCTGTGTACTTCTGGACACTGTTCTCACCAGAGGAGACAGCTGGTGCCCATGCTGGCTCAGTGCCTCTGATATGAGCAGCCTGGCTCTGCAGAGGGATGTCACTATCCATGATCAGACTGTGATGTGGCTGCAGCCCAAGAAACACTGCACTTTGGTCCAGCCACTGAACTGCCAAAGTCAGGCTGGCAGCTTGTGGATCTCTCCAGGAGCAGCAGCGCTGAGAAACGAGGGCTGTTGCTGGCAACAGAGATCAAAGAGAATTACTGATCTTCAGTGCTCTAGTCCCAGGACATCTTCTTTCCCACTCTTGGTGTTCAACTGTCAGCTGCAGGATGCTATGCAGCAGTGCCACCAGGGAGCACCTGCAGTGTACTGAAGGTAGATGTTACCAGGCTTTGTCACACATCATCACCTTCCTCCTTACTAGGACTTCAATAACTGTCCTTACAAGGTCTGGGTTTTGGAGCATGAAGTTGTTGGGCCCATCTTTGTTCTGCTAGTCGCAGGATTCCCTGTGTGCCTGCAGGATGTCTGCCACCTCTCCTGCAAGAAAAAGGGATAATTTTGCAGCTGGGATAAGAAAGAGCAATGACACTGGTATTTTTGTCCAAGCAAGGAGATTTCCCATCTGTCCTCCTCCTCATTGTCCTTCTTTCCTGCTTGATTGTCATTGCTCTTTCATCACTTCCTTGTTAGGACTCAGCAGATTCTCCTCCAAAGCCACCACTGGCAGCACAATGTGTTTATCTTGTAACCCCATTCTTTCCATCCTGTCAGCAGGTGTTTTTGCAGATATTCTGACAGCAAGGTGCCCCTCTTTCCAAAAAGCCCTGGGAAACCAGCACCTCAACAGGCTGAAAGCCCCACATCTTCTGGTCCAGCCACCCTTACCCTCCTCTAGCAGCACTGAAGCATCAAAGCTCACCTAATTGCCTCCCTTCATCTTCCTCCAAACACTGCCTTAACACTTCCCAGCCTGAGGGTGCCTTTTGGGTCCACCACGGACTGCTTCTCTTGGGCTCCTTGCTCAGGCTGCAGGTGTAAACGGGCAGAGAACAGTCTCTGAGACAGGGACTTTAGCCAACAGGAACTTTACTGTTGACATTACGCATCAGGTGATGCCAAGAACACAGTAGGTTTCAGCAGTCACCATTTAGAAAAACAAACACTGTGATCTTTAGCCTTTTTGTGGGAACGCTGTTACTTCAAACCCAGGAGGCTAAAATGAGACAAGGAAACGAATGTCTTCAGAACAGCATAGCCCACCTTTGATTCAGAGTGTTGGGAAAAGCAAAAAGGTTTTGATGGAGATTTGTTGGGCCAGGAGAAGCATCCCAGCCTGGCTTCTGATCTTCACATTTTTAACAGCTTCCATCAACCTCAGGACAAGTCTCTGGGGATGTATTCCACCCATGTGGTGACTGCAGCAGCAGTGAGGGGGACTCAGAAGTTTTGATCAGTTCCTCTGTGACCAATGCATTGGATTGCGGTCATTTTCACCTGGCTTCCTGCTTCACCAGAATTCCTGCTGAATCAGAATCTGCTTCACCAGATTCCTGCTGGTAGAGAAAAATGGCAAAAGGGAGAGGCAGAGGAAGGAGAACAGCTCAGTAATAAGCTTTGCCTTTCCTAAATCCTGTAAACAGTAACTCTGCATCCTCCTCCTTCTCAAGTGTCAACAGTAAGTCATGCTTAGATTCAGGGAGGGGTTGCTCACGTTAACTGTGACATTTTGAGAAATCTCATGCAATTTGTTCAGAAAATCATCACTTTCATAGGTGTTCCTCCTCGTTGTTCAATGTATTTTACAAAACCACAAATGTCATGTCTACAGTGGACACCAAAAGAATAGCTAAGGCATAGGAGAACCATCAGGCCCTCTATTTATCAGCCTGGGTGCCGCACCATTAATCTTCCTTGACATTTCACAGAAATGCCAGCTCTTGGCCCTCTCTGTGTAGCACTAAGAGTTTGCACAGCCACTTCCTCCCTTAAAGCATGTTTTAAAGAAGTAGGTAAAGCAAAAGTGGTTGCCCCAAAGATGTGGTCTGGGGCTTGCTGTGACAGGGAGCAGCACCTCAGTTTCATCAGATAAGCTGTGTTCACCTGTTCACTGCTTCTGTGAGTAGTGTTCTCTTGAGAAACTTGGGGGCTGAAATGTCACCAGTTCACTTGTATGGAAAATGAGCATCCCTTCACCTGTATTTATCAGCATATTTGTCAGAAAACACAGCAAAATGGACAAGGGTGTCTCCCACCAACAACATGTGTTTTTAGTGAGGATTTCAGTGAATGTGTATTTAGAATTTGAGGGAAAAAAAAAATTGCAAACCAGAGCAGCTGATGTGGTGTGAGTGTGTGAGGTGCAAGCTGAGACTTTGGATCCAGCACTTTGCATTAGCCTGCTGGGTTGTCAGGGAGGACATCAAGTGCCTTTGTAGAAAAACATCAAAAGAAAAAGAAATAACATTAATAGAGTCATAGAATCAGGATTGTTTCAATTTGAAGGGACCCTTAAAGGCCAGCTAGCCCTCTGCCATAAATAGGTACATTTATAGGCTGCTCAGAGCCCCTTCTAGCCTGACCTTGAGTGTCTCCAAGGACAGGGCATCCACCAACTCTCTGGGCAATCTGTGCCAGAGCCTCACTGCCCTTAGTGTAAAAAAAACTTCTTCCTTATATCCAGAGTACATAAGGATGTAAGGTTGCTGTTCAACTATATTTATTTAAAACAACAAACACTATGACATGATAATAGTTAGCCTTCAAACGCATGAGGAGCTTTGCTTAAATCTCCATGACATTGTCCACAAAACCTGCCTGGGTGTGGGAGGAAACACACCAGGGTGGTGGCTTTACCCAACTGGCAGTGTTGCGTCCTCAGGATGACAGTGTCCCCTGCGTCCCCAGCACAGCCCAGGTCACAGCCTGTCCCTGTGCTGCACCCACAATTGTTTGCATTATTGCTGTGATTCACGGCAGGCAGGTGCTGCACCAGGAGCTCTGGGCATGGCTCAAAGGGAAACGTCGCTGATATCCCCTCTTTGCATGGTGAGGGATCAGTTCCTAATGTCACCAGAAAGCCCTCGGTGTGCTGAGCATCACCCTGCTCTGCAGAGCACACAGCTTTCATCACTGTCTGTCTATTTCTGATGTCCCTACCTATATGGCTTTTTCGACTTCCTGTTTATGAGGCATGCCATGCAAAAATAGATTTTAAAACCAAAGGATTGAGATTTTACTAGTTCAAGAAGCATTATCATGTTGACAGGAAAGACCTGATCTTTCCAAACAGCTTAGTTGTTTTTCAATAAGGCACCCTTTCTTGGCTCAGATCCAACCTATTAAGATAATGAGATTTCTTAAATTGTGAAAGACAGAAAAAGGAAAAAAAAAAAAGAAACTGCCTGTGGGAGATGGAGAGGAAGTGGCTAAATGGCTTGTGAAACACTTCCCCTCCTCCTCACCTTTCTCTGTTTGTACTTACTCCCTTTCCTTTTCTCCTACACACACCCTTCACAAACATGTGTCTGGGAATAAGCCCTGGAGGTTTCTCGTTCTGTTGCATTTGAAAGCTGTGCCACGTGCAGACGCGGTTGGAGAGTTTGAATCAACTTGAATTCAGCTCTTCTGCTTTCAGCTGCCACATGCAAATGCAGGGGAACAACAGCCCAGGCTCCACAGCCCAGCAAAGTCCCCGGCTGCACACCCAGCCCTGGGCTGCTCCACGAATCCAACTGCACAGCCACGAGCCATGCCATGCTTACACATGCCAGTAAGCAGGATTTGTCCTGGGACTTTGACTCTCAGTTACTATGCCATTTGCCAGGGTATTTTCTGGAGGCTGAAAGCCTGTGTTTGCAACAGCCACAACTTGGCATGGAATGCTTTGAACATGTGCTTGCTGCAGTTTTCTGCTCACAGATGTGCTTCTCTTGTTTGTTTTCTTCCCCAGCTGCCTTGTCCCATTGATTTGTTACCAGCTTCCTGTTTATCCAAATGCTTTCCAAGGTGCGAGCGTGCAGGAGGCATCCTGCCTGCCCTCTTCCTGCCATGAGTGCAGGGGCACGTGGGGATGGATCACCTAGGGGCTCACAGCCACTGGTAGGCAGTTCACTATGTTTTCCTGCTGTTTCAACCTCAAAGCTGCTACTGGTGCATTTCTCAGAAGTAAATCCATCATTTTAAAACCCATCCATGATGATAATAAAGCTGTGTGTCCTCTGAACATGACTAGGACCAGCTGCAAGGGAATGAAGGGGAAGGACAGCAGCCAGCCAAATGCAGCAAAGGACCAGAAGCATCAGGAATACCACTGGCAGGTTATATTCATCTTACTGACTGTGAGAGTGAGATGATGGGCCTGCCCTCAGACACTGCAATTATGGTTAATTTTCTCTGGCTTACAAATATTTGGGTGTTTCTTGTTTTGAAGCCTACAGAGGACTACTGCATTAGCATGCTATTGTCTTTGTGAACCCCTTGAATCTGTATTATAAATTTTAGAAATAGCAAGCAGTGTATGGGGGAAGAGGGAAAGTACTTTTCTCCATATTGAATCATGGAATCATGGAACTGTTTGAGTTGGAAGGGACCTTTAAAGGCCATCTAGTCCAACTCCCTTGCAATAAACAGGGACATTTACAACTCCATCAGGTTCTCAGAGCCCCTTCTAGCCTGATCTTGAGTGTCTCCAAGGACAGGGCATCCATCACCTCTCTGGGCAACCTGTGCCACTGCCTCACTATCAGCAGCTGAAAAAATAGCAGCAGAGGAAGGCAAAAGCAAGGTGCTTCAGGAGCGTATGCCTATGGCTCCCATGGGCCTGCACTGCAAGAGAGAGGATTGTACTGGGATGTCTGAGTACTGGAAGGCAGTGAACAGCTCAGGGGACCTGCAGTGGCTCCTGCTTTTTATCCAACGGTTTTGAGATGCAGATTGTGTTGCAAGAGCCCAAAATCAGACTGCAGGCTAGTCTTCAATCCTTCCCAGATCATCTAGCTGCTCCAAAAATTTTCACCACAGAGAGAGCAGCAAGTGGCAAATGGCAACAATTAACCTCTCTGTCCCAATGTCCCAGGCAGCCTTCTGCCATGTCATAGAATAAGCATAACATGAAACTCACCTGGTGATTGCCAGGGATGAACTGGATGAAAAATCCCCATCTAATTCAGGGAACATGAAGGAGAGATGTTGTTAGCAGGCTTGTGGGGCAGAAGTGAACCCAGCAGCCCAGCTCCATTTGAGTCCAGGCCATACAAAAATTATTTGTGTGACATCAGACTGCACAAGGAGGGATGAGAGAACCCTCCAGAGTCACAGCAAAATTGGTTTGTGCAAAGACAGCCAAAGGAGAAGCATTGCAGCTGTATTATGAGGGCCTCCCAGCCTGAATTCCTCTGTGATTCTTGAAAGGCCTTCTCCCAAGGAAGTCTATGCACTGGAACATGCTACAGAAAGACCACAGTGCATTTATTTTTTCGCTGTGCAGTCTAGAGAGCCAGCAGTGTGCAGACTGGAAGGCAAATGGGAGCAGTGTGCGTATCCCAGCTTTCTCATTTGTTTTCTGGAAATTCATCCAACACCAATGGACAACTCTTTGTTTTACTGGGAAAACATGGACTATTTGCCTCTTCCCCTACTGACCAAGGCCGACCATCACATCCACAGAAGTGATGGAACAAGACCAACTTTCAATAGAACATGACATAGCCAGCTGTGATGGCTGGCATCAGGCAGCAGTGGACAATGGCAATGGCCAGCGACCTCCAACCAATCCCATCAACCTCAGCAGAGAAGTTTAGTGAGCCCTACCTAGCAAGGTTTGTTCTTTTTCTATGGTAGCATGACTGTTGCTCCTGCTTCACAGCAGCATGGCTGATGTTAGTAGGGACTTCTGAGTCTGTCTGTTCCAACCCCTGCTCTAGCAGGGACACCCAGAGCTGGGTGCCCAGCAAGCCATCCAGGCTGCCTTTGGAGATCTCCAAGGAGGAGACTCCACAGCATCAGGGCATCCTGTGCCAGGGCTCAGGAACCAAAGTGGCACACAAGTGCCTCCCGGTGTTCAGCAGGAGCCTCCTGTGTTCCACTGCCTGCTCCCTCTGGTCCTGGCACTGGGCTATTTCCCATGTCCAACACTACAGGGGCTCTGCTGCTACCAGTAGCATTACTTCCAATCCTTAAACTAGAAGCTCAGCCAAAGCTGCTATTTTTAAACAGAATTTTAACTTTCTGTGGAGAGCTACTCTTAGCTCTTTCTGTCTCTCTTGTGCAAATGTCTCAGTGCTTGGGATTGGTCGCTTTGACATGAGAAGTACAAGCAGGTGTGAAGGACTTCACAGCTTGAACCACAGCTGCAGGAATCAGTTTCCCTTGCTTTGCTGGCAGGTTTTATGATGTCCTGCTCTGCATGCCAACTGCCATCTCATGTGAGTTGCTTTCACATCACCTCTGCTCTCACCTGCAAAGTCATGCTGCCCACAGGTCTTTGACTGAGATTTGATGTGAGAGCCAGAGACTGAAAGTGCTTCCTGCTCCCCAAGGCCTCCCTTGTGGTCTGTGAGCACAATGGCCAGCCAGCACTGATGCCCTGTGGGGCTACAGCCAGCCTAAAAAAGAGCTAATCTTCCTGAAGCTCCATCCATCAGTATGGCTTATAACTCTGAGGGAATTCCATGCTGGCCCCTGCCCCTCCAGAACCCCAGGAAGTGCTTGCCTGGGGCAGGAAGAGGGTTCAAGAACTGGACAGGGAGTGTTTCTCTTCCTGCCAGATTAAACACTGCACCTTGGTTGACCCTGACTTGTATTTCTTTGTGCTCCGTGACTATTTTCCATGCTGTTCATCAGCTATAAAACAGATAAATAGTACAGCAACTGTCTGTGTGAGCCACAGACTTGGTCGAAATGATGTCTAGGCTGTGTACGGCAGAGCTATCACTAGCCAGGGTTCTTTGGTTCAAAGATCTCACATCCTAAGCATAATGAGTGATGGGTGATATTATCGCACCAAAGCTATTCAGTGTCAATATTGCAGGGACTACATGGCCTGGCCAACACGAGAGCCATGGACTGACCACAGGCAGGTGCCTTGACAAGCCAGAAGTGCTCCTGGGACTCATGTCCCCACGTAAGATCTCCTCAGCAAAACAATGCCATTTGCAAGCTGGTGAGCATGCTGATAGCTTGCAGCAGAGTTTCCATTGCCTTCATTATGGTTGCTGTGTCAAAGCCATAAGCGAGGAACAGCCACCCACGTGTAGGCTGCACACAAACCACAGAATTCTGCAGTGTGGGGGTACCTAAGGATCTTAACAAGGTAATTAGCAGGACTCTCAAGCTGAAGAGTTTCTGATTTGGGTTGAGAGACAGGAAGCAAATGGAAAAACAAAATTATGTCTGTCCCTCTTGAAAGAGCAGAGAACACATTTTTTCCCCCCATCTTAATCTCTCCTCCGAAATGGCTACAGCTAGCAGCTCCTCAAAATGGCAGCAGGTACAGACAGTAAAACCAAGCAGCTCCCCAGCTAGTATCCTGCAAATAGCAACATTTCTTTGCAAAAGAAAAGGCACGTTGGAACTTGGACTTGTATATGCATTTGTATATTTCTTTTGCATAAAGCCAAAGGCATAATACTTGCATGCTGACAGAAAGATGAATATTAAAGTGATTGTACATTCTGTTTTCTTAGTGAATTGTTGGTCCTGAGAACATTTGTGATTTGTCACCTTTTGGTTGTGTACTGGACCAGACTTTTCAAAAAGGAAATCGCTTTCTAAATGTCATTAAAAGAACACTTGAACAATTCAAGGGATTGATTCATTTCAGCTTATGATGTTGGCATTTTGTACTCTCAATATATGTTAAAGTGACCCCAACAGCCAGAACAACAATTTAACAAAAAGAAAATTCCAGCTACTGTGCAGGGATAAGTGGAAATAATCAGCAATCAGAAGGAAAGCTGGAGCAATTTGTGCTCTTGGGCTCCATATACAGAGAGCACAGCCAGGGCTGTTTGTGCACAAGCTCTGCCCTTTCCACCTGCAGAAGACCTCCATCACAAGGGGAAAACGAGGGTCTTCTGCTGAAGATGTAAAGTCTGGGACCTCAGGCTGGGTAGCCCAGCAGGTATTTCCTTACGTGGGCTAGGGAAAAAGTCCTATCCAATTGGAAATGTCATCATTATACATAATGTCTAATTTCAGGTAGGAGTTAAGGAAAGGAAAACAGGATTTTGTTAAAATGTAAACAGATCTCAACTTCTATATATCATTTTGACTATGAAACACTGATTTGAATGCATGCAATTTCTCTTTTTTCCCTGATCACTATTTCTGTACCTTAAGATAATTGTCAGTTTGGCTGGATTTCATTTTATGTAGAGCCTGTTTTGCTCAGATTCAGTGCACACTTGATGCTGCAGCTCCTAGTGGCTGCAATTACAGATGAAGGCAAACAAAAACAATGATTTCAGCAGCAACCTAAACACAACAGTGAGCAGACAAGCTTGGGATGCATGGCACAGATGACATAGGGGACTGTGGCCATGACAAGCAAAGCCTCTTTGCAGCTCAGGTGGAAGCAGTGATCCAGCAGCCACCTTTGAGGTGCTCTCTTTTGTGGCTTCCTCCCAACCTCCTGGGGGTAGCTGCAGCTTCAGCTGCTGGGTTCCTGCAGTCATAGGAACATGAGCCTGGAAAGAACTTCTATTGAATAAAACTACATTGAGCAGAAATACAACAACCCTGGAAGTCACTTGAAGGACTTTAATCTAAACACACCCAAGAAGGGAAGGAGGTTTCTCAGTAGCTTATGTAGTTCTAGGCAGTATTTCTCTGCCCTGCCCTTGCAGAAAGCATCTTTCCACTTGCCAGGTCAGATCACACTTGTAGCAGGCGAGGCTGACTGCCTGCTAAACTTCCGGCAGGACGTGAGGACTGATCTGTGCCCTCATATATTCCTGAAAAAACAAGCAAAGATGATGTCTGCTGTCTCCTTCCTCAGTAAGTGTTTTCACTGCCACTAGAACATATCTAAAGTTTATGTATAATTTTCATTGCTTCCTGCCTCATATCTGCATACCACTGCAGCTGGACCTCTCAGTGCTGAAGTGAAGATGGCCTTCCTTGACTGGGACTTATACCATCAGTCCCACAACGCTCTTTACTTACTTCCAGTAGTATCACCTTGCTTACATCTCTGACATTTAGTGCTTTATTTCTGCCCATTTCTCCTGTGCTGCTCTCTGACTCTGCTCATCCAGATAACATGCAGTTTTGCTTCTTCTGATCCAGCCAACTGTGGCTGTGGCCTAAGCTCAGCCGTTGGTGTCATGTGCCCACATGAAGACAAGCTGCTCAGTCGGTGATTACATTGACCTTTTTGCAGCCCAGCTTTTTCTCCATTTTCAAGTCCCTGCAAGACCCTCCCTTTCTTTTTCATTCTTATCCCCCTTAGATGGATGCCCAGTGTCCCCAGAAGGGTTTAAACAGCCAGGAACAGCCCTCTATTTGCCTCTGCTCATGACATTGGAGGTTAGAGAATGGATGACAAAGGTCAAACAGGCTTGTGGAGATGGCTAGAGTCTATAGCAAGGAATACATCTGAACTGTACCAAGCAGTGGTCAGACTCACCTAAAGAAGAGCACCACATCCCTTGGAAAACAAGTAAAAGTGGGGGAAATGTGGGAAAAGAAGAAACAGCAGCCACATTTGATGCTTTCCTATGACAAGGGACCAGAAAGGATTGGTCTCCTGGGTACACTGGCTCCAGAGGCAGATCTTAGAAGGGTTGGCCTGATGCTGAAGAGGCCCAAACACAAATAGCACATGCTCAGGGGCCCTGTGGGAAGCTCTGGGGTAGACAAGCTGCCCCCAGTGCCTAGGACATGGAGCTTCCATGGAGTGCAAACATCTTCCAGAAAGCCTGTTCCCTCCCTGAACTCGGCTATATTTAGGCTTGCATTGTCACACTGATTGTGTTTCTCTTTTTGGTTGTGCAGCTTCTGGGAAAAATAACCGAATACATCTATTGGGTGAGAAGCCAAAGGCTATTTCATTACATACATTTCTTCATTATGTAATTAACAGCAAGGCAGAGAAGAAAGGAGAGTCACACATGGATAACTGACAGGCCAGCAGGGAGGTCAGTACCTCTGGGCAAGGAGACGGGCTGAGGTCACAGTGTGAGTTCTTGCCCTTTTCATGAAAATAAGCACTTTATTAGGGTCCTTCTCTGCATTTTCCCAGCTCAATTATGATTTCAGCCCATGTTAGCTGACTGTCACAGCACTCATAGGATAGTATAGCCACTAGACAGAGCCATGAGAAAAGCCAGGTTTCATAGATTGGGCTTACTAATTGCTCTGAAGCCAGGGACATGTCTGCCAGCTGCATTCTGGTTTCAGTTATGTGGGCCTTTCAGAAATCAAATGTAGGAAACAGAGGAAAATAACAACATAATTGGAACTGTCCTAGGCTGCACATTAAGTTGCAGCAAGGCTGTTCACAAACCATGCACAGTGCTGCAAAGGAAAGGATGATGAGTGTGGGGACAGGTGCAGAGGAGTCCATGGCCACTGCTCAGCACCTCTCACTGACATGAGCTGGCATGGGGACCCCATGGTGGGGACAGAAATGTGATAGACTCACAGGATTCATCATTGGTGAAGGCCCTATCTGCACTGACAATACATGCTGGCACTCGTGTGTGTTACCACTACAGTGAGCATGTTCTTGGTCTTTCTCCTTCAGCCTGTGCTCCCTTGCCTTTTCTTGATATAGACACATGCAAGGTGCTTTTGCAATATGTACTCTCCTGAGCAACTTGATAAAAATCAGTTCCCAAAGCAAAAAATCATTCAAAATCTGTTGACTGTCTAATGGTTTACTAGTTCTCCAAAGGTCCAGTGTGGTAGTGAAGGAAGTGCAGACTATCCCACATCCCATGAAGGCACCAGATCCTGCCTGCATGTTCTCTATGGGGTAGGAAAGCTCTTGAAATTGCTGTGGGACACAAAGAGTGCATTCTTCTCACAACTTCAAAATGTTACATTCATAAAGTTAAAGAAATGAAAATAAAAGGGAAGAAGCACTTTTCTAATAAAAGTAAAATCTGTTATTCCAACAAAAAGAAACTGCATGTTTCTAAAGAGCCATCCCCACTTTCCCCACAGGCAGTCTTGCCAGGGAAGTGATTTGTTTCTGCTTGGTGAGCACCCCAGGGGAACACAAAGCCAGGGCCCACGGGCGGTCGTTTCCTGAAGTGTTATCAGAGCATAGGAGCTCTGGCCACTGGAGCTGGACTCTTGGGATGAAGGTGAGAGAACGAAGCATCGGATAGTTGACCTCTTATTAGGGAGAACTGCAGTGCAGCTGTACTTGGAGGTGTACTTGCACATCTGCCGTCTGCAACAGGGATGATGGTGCTGGCTGTGCAGGGGAAGTGGGAAGCCCCTCTTCTGTCTTGCTAGGAAAATCGCCAGTGTCTGGTATTTAAATAAACGGTGCATTGACACTTCACTCTCATTTAATTAAAGCAGAAAGGTCTTGAGTCAGAGTTTCCCTCTGAGTATGAATTGTAACTACTGACCCACTTAGCAAACACAGTGTGGGAATGAGTAAAAGCCTTGCCATTTGAGAAGTGAAACTGAATTAGGTGGTAAGGCTAGAAAGTACCCAGAATGTTAACTGTTTTCCCTTTTGTCCACACGAAGGTTTTGGCCCTAGCACGGCAGTGAAAGCAGAATGACCTGCAGGTGTGAGTTCAGTCTTCACTTAGTTGACTGCAAGATCCTGTTTCCACTGGAACCAAGAGCAGAGTTCACCTTAATGCAAGAAAAGATTATTTTTGTGGACAGTTCCAATTGCTCATCATTATCATCACCTTCAATATTATTATTTATGATCTATTTATCCAGGCCTTTCCACACCAAAGAGTCCCTACATGTTCTGCTCTGTGTGTCCCTGGATTGTGTGGAGCAGCGAGCTATGGATGGATATGGCACCATCACCACCAGATCTGCAGAAATGGACAGTACTTCTTCATGGGTGGTCTGCTGTAGGCATTTTGCTGGTCAAATACCCTTTCTGCTGCAGAAGCAGTGACTTCACATAAATAGAAAAATGTGATGCTGTGCCATCAGGGCTCAGATATTCCTGACCTGGCTCTTCTACACAGAAACCACAGGTATAGCATCTTGCCCAGGCGTGGAGTATCTGTTCAGATGGGATCTTGAGTAATTTAGCATAAAATACACCTGTAACGTCTCCCACACCAAGCAATTCACTGCAGCACTACTGATCAGTCGGAACAGGCTGCCTTTTTGGAGGAAATGTGCCTTAGGTAAAATCTGTTCACAGGGCAAACCACTTACACTGCAAGAGGCATTTCTTCTGCAGTTCTCCACATCTGGACCTCCCACTAGGAGACAGCTGAATGTCTGAAATGCTTTGGGAACCAGAAAGGGATAAACAATATGTATTATTTAACACACTGAAAATAGAATCAAAGAAAGTAGGTCTTGAATATTGCTCTGCTTGCATATTTTTTCACTTAACGCAGTTTAGTTCTTCATAAAACTGCTCATATTGGTCTGAAAAAAAAGGTCATATGCCTCGCACAGATAGGATAATGGTTGCACTGGTCAAATCTGGTAAATGCACAAGAAGTTCACAAGCAATGGTTGCTCGATCTGTTCCAAGTGTAATTTTTTGCACCAAGCACGAGCAATGTTAAACTGCAAAGAAGTATTATATATTTCCTGTGGAATTAACATCAAATGCAAAAGCACTGCCCACTGAAAATAACTGCTGTCACTGGTATGTAAGCAGCAGGGTTAGAGTTAGGATTATGGTTAGGGTTATTTTTGCTGGCTATGTCCAGACACCAAGGGTTGACAAGACCATATGCAAAACACAAATGTATTGATCAGTTTAGAAAACAAGGTGGGGATAGGGCTGGGGGTAACCCGGAGCACAAGTACAAAAATCCAAGTTTTTGTTTATGTCTTCT
The DNA here is from genome assembly GCF_951394365.1 of Tetrao urogallus. NCBI lineage: Eukaryota > Metazoa > Chordata > Aves > Galliformes > Phasianidae > Tetrao > Tetrao urogallus. The sequence goes on along the minus strand of NC_136816.1, from coordinate 4,540,465 downwards.
ATAAGCATCCTTGCTGCTTACAGACAGAAAACACCACAGCTTAGCTGGTGGGTGGATCTTTGGTAAGAAAGGGTAACAGAGGAAAAGATAAAGATGAGGAGACAAGTGAAAAAAAAATCCATATTCCTCCTCCTTTTCTGCATTGTTGGACACCCTGGAAGGATTGCTGGTATGTGTGCTTTACCTGTGTGTGCCCTTGGAGACACACCAGTGTCCTCATTCAGTTCAGCAAGAGCTTGCAGACCTCAGCACTCTGGCCCAGGTTACTCTGCTGCTCCTCATTATGCTTGTGGCAATTATAACAAGAGAACAACAGTGCTGTGACTGAGTGCAAGGGAAGGCATTCCACATTCAGCAACAATTGGATAAGAAACAACGGGAATTCATCCAGAGAAATGTGGAGCCAGAGAAACTTGCAGAAATCTGACCTGGGGTGGAAAAAACATAAGAAAATATCCTGTGGGAAGATTTGGTTTATTTACAAATACTAATAAGCATTTTCGGGAAAGAGGGTTTTTTTTTATAGCCTAGGCATTTTATCACAAATATAAAAATAGGCTGTTTTCTTTTTTTTTGGAAAGGGATATCAGTGTGCTTTTGGTTCTCCCTCCAGAGATGTTTGCAGTCTCACAGCTAAAACCTGCCTCTGAAGATCTGCATCAATGGAAGCAGAGCAAATCTTTGCAGCCCAAGGCATTGTTTTCACCCCCATGCCTCACATGTGCAGAGTGTGCCTGCTTACCCTCAGGCAGACATTCATCTAGTTCAAGATGGGATGACTCGCCAATGCTGGTACCTTGAAGTCTTCAAATCCTTGTGTACAAACAGAGATTAATGTTTTCCTCCCCTCTCCAGCAACCCAGCAATGCACTCTGACAGTGGCATCAACTGAGATGAAGAGCATCACTTTCCAGGAAACTACATGTTCTGCTGTCCTTGAAACAGGGCAGTTTCACAGTGGGTAGATCCTTTGGTAATTTCCAGCAAAATTTCAGCAAAACTTCAGAAAACATACATTGCTAATCACAAGAATGCACCATAAAGAGATGTGTAATCTGGTTGGGTGATATCAAGCAGTGAATGGAATGATGTTGTGTGGGGTTTATAAGACAGTGACATCTATTCTTTCTGCCAGTTAATCTGTGGCCATCTTCAGACTGCCATAATTGCCCTTTATCCTTCTGGCAAACTTACTTGCCACTGTGCAGAAGGTGTCCTAGGTTGTCTGACAGTCAGTGGCAGCCAGGCCCAGTGCAAAGCAGGAGAGATGGCAACTTGCAGGACAAGAATTCTTCCCCACAGGCTGTCAGGGGCATGACTTTCAAGGATGAGTACAGGGGCAGTGGAGGTGTACTTGAAGAACTTAGAGATGGAAGAAAAGAAAACATCTATCAACCTAACACCATCTCATTCTTCATACAATGAACTTGAATGTGGACCACACTACAGAGTCTCTGGCTATGATAAAGAAAGGAAATGATCTCAAGTTCTGCCAGGAGAGGTTCAAATTGGATGTTTTGAAGAATTTCTTCATGGAAAATATGGGCAAGTACTGGAATGGGCTGCCCAAATAAGTTATGAGACTCCATCCCTGGTGGTCTTTTAGTAGGTGTGTAGTGTTGTACTAAGAGACGTGGCTTAGTGCTGGGACTCAGTAGGTCAGGCCAATGGCTGAGCTTCATGATCCTGATGATTCTACAAAAGCATGTCAGGCTCAACCATCACTTACTTATCTTGCATTTGACAGTGACCCCGGGCAACAGAATCACTGTGATGTTTCTTCAAAGATCCACCAAAAGTCATCTTATAACAAAGGCAGATGTGTCAAGACTAGGAAATAAAATACTTGGTGGTTACAAAAGAGAGAGAAATTACAGCTATTATAGCAAAGCTTGAACCCAAAATGTTTGAGTCTGGGAAACAGCTCAGGGGAAGGATAGCATAACTTCTTGTAGCAGAACTACTGCTGCTTCCTAGATACCCATTTATGGCTCTCTGGACAACCGTTTATGGACCCAAATGGAGATAGGAAACCAAAGTGTTGGGACCAAAGTCCACACTAATGATTTTGGTTAGCTTCAAACACTGAAATGCAAAGCATCACTGTGGCAGTGACTTCATTGTCTCTCTGTTGCTGACTGATGCAGAAAGCAGAATGGATCTACAAACCTGATCCTGCCGCAGAGCAATTTGCTTATGCGAGGTTAAGTCAGCCAGTTGCAGAGGAAAGAACAGCTTCCTGGTGTTTGATCCTAAAGCCACATGTCTGGAACCACTTTGGCATCTCTTAGCAAGAGAACAAGCTTAGCATCTTCCCTACATGCCAAAAATGTGTATCTGAGAGGGGAAGACTCTCTTCTAAAGCAGATGTTTTGTGGCAGTGGAATTTTCCCATGGAAAGCAAAATGAAAAATCAGACAGTATATCAGCAGGATAATCATGCTATCCTACTTCAGTGGGAGGCTGCACAGGTTCAGATCACAGTAAGAAAAACAGGAACAGAAAAGCTGCCAGGAGCACAGGATGCTATAATGTCTGTACCTAGTACCATATACTCTTTAGGGTAGATTTTCTAGAGAGTATAATGCAAGAGCGTATTGTGAATCTGCTGCATAAGACTAAAAACCCTTGGCAATCCTCTGTGGTGAGGAGTTTGTCATGCCAGATTGTCAGCTTGATCTCAGCATGCCACTGCATGCTGAGGGAGGGCAATGGCTCTGCCACCGCTTTTTCTTCTACGGATGCACTTCCGTTTCCGTCCCAAAGACCCTATAGACTCACCATGGTCAACTCACCATAATGGTGGTGAGATATCCTTTCCCAAGACCAAATAACATGGCTGAAAGAGAATAAGACATCTGACTTTCTCACATGCTTGCTTGATCTCCCTTCTTTCTGGAGGCTGGATTTTACGAGGGTTTGAATCAAGACCAGTTCTGCAGGTGTCTCTTTAAAAGCTTATGAGTTTGGTATCCTTCTAAGAAGTCCAAACCCTGGAATGGGTGGAAAGGTTTTCTTCTGGAAGGAGAAACTATGCCTGTTTTCTTATCCAGAAGTGCTGGAAGGAGGACCAAAGAACTACAATGTTCAGACCTGCTACTAATGTACCCGCCAAGGGATATGTGGAGGTCTGAACTAACATGGAGCTGGATCTTTACCCAAGGTTTGCTGATGCTTTCTGAAGCACACATAAAGACACCTTTTCAGCCCATTCTTTTGCTTGCTGGCTGTGCCAAAAGGAAAAAAGGGATTGTCCCCAGATCCCACATGTCCCCTTGAAGAAGCATCATGCACCATGAAGAAACTTGAGTGTGACTAGTCTGGAGGGACTGGTCTGTCAGTGCAAACAGCCTCCACTGAGATACCTGCCCATCTCTAAGTTTTTCAAGATGGAAAATCAAGACTGATGGCCAAAGTCTGAAAGGCAAGCATCTCCTCCCAGCTGCCCTCACTGTAGGGAAAATATTTTTTGTGACGGAAGAAATGCAAAGAACAGTTGAATCTGACAGAAAGACTGGAGATGAACAGAAGGAACTGGGCTGAAAACAATTTTCTTTTAGTTATTTTTGTCCAAAAGGAGCCAGGGCATAGAACTGAGAGCAGTCTGCAGTTGAAGCAGGAGCAGAAGTCTATCCATTCACAAGAATCACAGAATCACAGAATCACAGAACTGTAGGGGTTGGAAGGGACCTCCAGAGATCATCGAGTCCAACCCCCCTGCCAAAGCAGGTTCCCTACAGCAGGTCGCACAGGTAGGCATCCAGGCAGGTCTTGAACATCTCCAGAGAAGGAGACTCCACCACCTCCCTGGGCAGCCTGTTCCAGTGCTCCGTCACCCTCACTGTAAAGAAGTTCTTGCGCAAGAAGCCAGCCTACCTTGTGAATGTGCTTGAATATCTCCTTAACTGTCATTGACTCTTTTTCACACTACAGCAGAAAGGCCAACCCCATAAAAAGTGAACAAATGAACCAACTGAAAGAAAGCTAAAAAATGTCAGGGGAGCTTGATGAAGGGCCATTTGTAAGGTACAAGAGAAAGAGCAGAAGATGTCTAAGAGCCTCTTGAAACTAGAGAGATTGCACTGTTTGTAACAATACTTGCCTTCCGCTGAGAGCAGACAATAAAATCTCTTTGGCTGCAGGTGAGGCTTACTTGCTGGGTTACCAGTGCGGTGTGAAGGCGAGGAAGAGGCAGAAAGGAGGAGTGAGCTGCATGTCTACACCCATCCAGCACAGCCAGGCCCACAGAAATTTTAAATCCTGAAAGCATATGTTTGTTGCTTTGGGAGGGTGGCAGCCCTCTGGAACACCAGAAAGTTTAGATAAAAAAGCCCAGGTTTAGGGAGAGATGTTCAAGCTCAGACTTTCTGAAATGAGCCCTTATCATCAGGCCTACCTGCACCAAACCAGTCACCAAAATGGCATGCTCATCTCTGCATCACCAGGACACGGAAGGAGATGGCAGCTAAGGATGGAGGGGGAGAGGAACAGTGAATCCATTCCCCTAGGAAACAGCAAGTATATTTTCCAGTTTTAACATTCATTACAAAGACTTCTCAAGTTTGTGTAAATCATGCTAATTCATACTGCTATCTTGCTGCAGTCAATCAGATACCTGATGCCCTTTTGCATAACAGCAGCATGCTAGAAGTGTTTTAAAAAAAGCAATACCAAAGCTAGGCAAATACATACTTTTTGTTCACTGCTCTGAAATCATCAAATATATGTTGATATACACTAGGAGAACTAATTGTGTAAAAGGCTTGTCTTTAGGAGACTTGTTCCCCTACCTACACTATTGCTCAGGCTGCTGTGGAAAGACCAAGAATCGCAGGATCATGGAGTTTGGAAGGGACCACTGGAGATTTTCTAGTCCAACCTCTGCTAAAGCAGATTCCCTACAAAGGTTGCACAGTAAATCATCCAGGCAGTTTTTGAATATCTCCAGAGGAGACTGTTTGGGTACCCTGCTTCAGTGCTCTGCCATTCCCACAGCAAAAAAGTTCTTCCTTGTTTCACTATGGAACTTCCAGATATGAGAACTCATGTAAATGTGCAGCCAGCCTTGGCACAGAAGAAGGCCTTTATTATACCTACTTTTTTCATTAGCCTAAGAGAACAATCGATAACAACCATATCCAATGTCTCCATGCTCTTCCATCACAACCAAACACATTCAGAGATAATTCATGCTCTGAAGAGAAGCACTGTTTTCTTTGTTTCTTCCTTAAAGCATAGTTGTTGCTGCTAGGTCATTGTCAATGGTTCTAGTCACATCTTCTCCTGCCTTATTTCAAGTGAATAATTTTTTGTCTTCTAGTCCCTCTGTTTTTACAAGTTTATGAGGTTCATTCCTGAAACACGGCAGTATGGCAGTGTAAGGTTGACAGTTTTTTTAATTTCCCTTGAAGTTTACAGAAATTCTTCTCTGATCAAAATAACAAAATATGCCCTTTCTGTTGCCTATGATGGAGACCAGCATGTGATCAGTGCAGAAATAATCTTATCAGGCAGCCATTGTACTTGACACAACTTACATCAAAGAGGGACAGCTGGGATTTATTTTTAAACTTAAAAATGATCATGAGAGAGAAGTGCTTTGGGAGGACTTAGTCATGGTTCACAATGATAATCTTTGTTAATGAAGTTCCAAGAAGGCTTCTATACAGAAGCAGCAAATAATGAGGAGCAGAAATGTTTACAAGCCCACGGAGAGTTCATTAGTGAAGAAACTCAGATTTGCTGAAGAAATCAGCCTGCAGGATCTGAAAAGTTATGTTTATACCAGAGACACAGTTAAGATGTAAGACTGGCAGCAAATGTAAGGCAGGAGCTCAGCTCTTCAGCAGGCTGCTGTTTGTGCTTGTGAACTTCTTGTGGTCCCCATGGGTCCCCCTTTTCCAAACACAAAGTAAGGAGAAAAAAGGTAGCCTCCTGTTTAAAGCTGTCTGTAACTAGGAAATCTCTGCAATGTAGCAGTATCACACAGGGTTGTGCCTAGGGAGCTAAGATCTTCGTTTTGATATGACTAGGACCTGACCATAATCGTTATCATAGAATCATAGAACTATGTGAGATGAAGAAATCATTAACAGTCATCTAGTCCAAGTCCACTGCAACAAACAGGGATGCCTACAGTAAGATCAGGTGCTCAGAACCCAATCCAGCCTGACCCTAAATGTCTCCAAGGATGATATCCACCAGCTCTCTGGACAACCTGTGCCTCAGCACCCTTACCATATCCTTATCTTGGTCTCTCTGGATGGTTTTTATGCTTCAGGCTTGTTGACCACACCACACAGCTTGGTGTCATCCATTTACTTGCTGAGAGCGCACTCAACCCCACTGTCAGTGTCGCTGATGAAGAACTACAAGCCAGTCAATTCCACCTCTATGCCTGGCAAGATCATGGAGCAGATCCTCCTGGAGATCCTACCAAGGCACATGGAAAATAAAGATGGTTGATTGGTAGTAACCAACATGGCTTCACCAAGGGACAAGTCATGCCTGACAAACCTGGTGGCCTTTTATGATAGAATTACAGCATCAGTGGATGAAGAAAGTGCAACAAATGTTATTATACTGGGACTTGTGATTAATGGACCTCTTGCTGAATAAGGAATTGATTGGATGGTTGCACTCAGAGAGTTGCAGTCAATGGCTCAGGGTCCAAGTGGAGACCAGTGATGACTGGCATTCCTCAGATAATAGTGCTGGGGCTGGTGTTATTTAAAATCTTTGTAGGCAACATGGGCACTGGGATTGAGTGCATGCTCAGGAATTTTGCAGATGACACCAAGTTGAGTGGTGCAGTTGACACACTGGAGGGAAGGGTTGCTATCCAGAGGGACCTGGACAGGCCCGAGAGGTGGGCCCACGCTAACCTGATGAAGTTCAACAAGGCCACGTGCAAGGTCCTGCACCTGGGTCAGGGCAGTCCCAAGCACAGATACAAATCAAGTGGAGAATGGCTTGAGAGCAGCCCTGAGCAGAAGGATTTGGCTGATGAAAGATATGAACTTGCAACATGCACTTGCAGCCCAGAAGACCAATCAAATCTTGAGATGAATCAAGAGAAGCATCACCAGCAGATCAAGGGAGGTGATTCTGCCCCTCTACTCTGCTCTCGTGAAATCCCACCTGATGTACTGCAACCAATTCTCACAAGAAGGACATGAAGCTGTTGGAGTGGGTCCAGAGGAGGGCCACAAAGATCAGAGGGCTGGAGCAGCTCCCCTATGAGGACAGGCTGAGAGAACTGGAATTCTTCAGCCTGGAGAAGAGAAGGTTCCAAGGAGACCTTATAATGGCCTTCCAGTACCTGAAGGGGCTCACAGGAAGGCTGGGGAAGGATTTTTTAGAAATGCATGTAGTGACAGGATGAGGGGAAATGGCTTTAAACTGGAAGAGGGTCAATTTAGACTAGTATTAGGAAGAAATTCTCTACTGTGAGGGTGGTGAGACACTGCAACAGGTTGCCCAGTGAGGTTGCAGATGCCCCCTCCCTGGAAGCGTTCAAGGCCAGGCTGGATGGGGCTGTGAGCAACCTGGTCTAGAGGGAGGTGTCCCTGCCTATAGCAGGGGGGGTTGGAACTAGGTGATCTTAAATGCCCCTTCCAAGCCAAAACACTCTATGGTTCTCTGATTCTCTGATTCATACCCTGGATTAACAACAGATGGAATGTCCTCCTTGAGGGGCATAGTTTGTTAGGGACAGCACACAGCAGAAATGAAGCATATCAGTTCTAGGCTGCTCAAGTCCAACTGTGTGCTTGCAGGTTTGTCTGCAGTCAGAAGAACACTCATGGAAAAAAAGTGCAAGATATGACTTTTCGGTGTTGTCTCTGTTTCTGGCTGTGAGAAAAACTTCAAGTTTCCTACATATCCTGGGCAGTATGGCACTGGCAGAACAGGTCAGAGAGAGGTGGACTGCCTTTGCTCACAGCAAGGAACAGCTCTGCCTTTTTTTGGAGGCACTTACTTTACCTCTCTGAAAACAGAGTACTAAGTAAGAGTGCAGGCAGAGAGATGCTTCTACCCAAGGTGGTGTGAAGTTGTTAGCTGCACTTTCTGTTGAATTTCCGTGACCACCTTCAAGAGTTTTATAGCTGCAAGCAGAGCTTTGAGGCAACAATGAAGGAAGGAGGTTGATGTTGGTGATTATTTCCTTCACTCCAAAACCTAAAGGAAGATTACAGAGGAAGATTTAAGTAAAAGGGACAGAAGATACCTGTAAAATGTCACAATAAAGGACATTTTTGTGAAGAACAAAACAATTCACTGTGAGGAGGGCATGCATAGGAAACAATGCTGAGAGAGGAGTATAATTTCCCTTGGAAAAGATTTCAAAATGGAATGAATAATGCCCTCATCAATCTGACCTAGCACTAAAGCTGGCACAGCTTTACACAGGAAGCTGGACCAGACATTTCCAGCAATTTCTTTCCATTCAGACTGGTTTGTTTTTTTTTTTGTTTGTTTGTTTCCCCCTCAAATTCTGAATAGCTGAAATAATTCCTCTCACAAGATCTCTCAGACAGCAAGGTAGGCCTGCTAGGAATGCTGATTTTAAACTGGAAATGTCGGCTAGCAGAAGATACATTTGTTTATGAGCAGGAAGAAAATTTCCCCAAATTCCCGGGGACTCTTCCATAATGCATACAAACTCAGCATACTCTAGTGGTCTTCACATTATTGTGTCTAGACGTCTGGATTCTTGGAGCTCCACATTCCTCTTCCCCCCTCCCCCATCCCCCAGATTTCTGAAGAAGTATCTTAGTCTCAACTGTTAGTACACCAATGACACTTGCTGCCTTGAGGCTTGGGATGCTCTGGAGAGAAGGTCCTGGGTCCCTGAGATGAGCAGGGTCAGAAAGGCTTGAATGAAGGGAAAATCTTTCCCCCAGAAGGATGATCTGTGGATGTGCTGGCCTGATCTTACAGCTTCCAAGCACCTGCTTGATGATTCCAGAGCAATCCCATCTGATCTCACATCTGACCCTGTACCTAGCAGGAAATACTCCCAGGGCTCCTTCCCCTCTCTCTTTTTTGTTTTTCTTTGTTTTCCTGGTATGTCTCCAAAGAAGAACATTATATAGATACAGAAGATATTTAAGCTTTATGTCGAGGCTGGCGGTAGACTTTTATCCTTTTCAAAACCTTGTTCTTACCAGTGCTTTGCCAGGTACTTGCAATGAACTACAAACTGAGAAAACAAACTGGATGCAGTGCATCCACAATGCAGTGTCCTTCTCCATTTGTGCTTGGGTTTGCTTTTGGTTGTCACTGTCATAATACAGTGCTGCTGGTTCTCTGGATACCTGGAAGCTTCTGGAAGAGATATACATATTGAATTCCCTCCCTATCCAAGAAGTGAGCAAAAAGTTCCACAGGCTACCAATGCTGGCAGACTTGGGCCCATTTCATGAAATACTGAGTGAAGTTATTTCTGTGCACTGGAAATAATGCTGCCATGATGAGCCTCACCCTGCTGATGTTGCAGCAAGCAGAGGAGAAATTAAAAGGCACCCACACGGTAGCTGCCTTAAGTTTCACCTCATCTCTTCAATTACTATGGAGTTTCAGTTTTTATAAAAGGATGTTTTTTATCCTGCTTATTAGATTTTGCTGTTTTGAGTCTTACTTATAGCAGCTCTGAGGCTGGGAGAAGTTCGCTTGTGTTTTGCTGGGTCTTTCATCACAAATTCCTTTTGGGGCTCTTAGCTTGTCCTAGAGCAAGGAGCTGCTTTCCAATTAGCAACCACATTTCAAGCTGCCGGGAGCACAGGCAGGTTTTTCTTTTGCAGGGCATGATTCTCTCGTCATCCTCAGCTGATATGTGGGGAGTCACTTGACTCCACAAACCGCAAGGACATGACTCCAGCCAGCAAACCACTGCCCTGGGGCCTTCCTCTGGTGGAAGCGACAGCAAAGGCAGCAGGGCTTCAGAACAGGGGCTGCTGCCGCCTATGTGGCTGGCAGCTCACAGAGCCGACAAATTAATTACTGCTGCACTCCCTTACGCTCAATTCGGCCTCCTGGATATCAGATTCAGAATACATTTCTTGAGATGATATTCCTATGCATGAAACCTGAGAACTGCTATTTTGCTCTTCCTTGTTGATCGGGAGATTTACGCCTTCTTGTTTAAAATGATGAAGATGCTTTTGGTCTGAAATAGCTGGAATAATTCTGGTTCTGCACAAGATTTTTCCCAGCATCTCTTGTTTGATAAGCTGTCCATCAGTGTTAAACCACAGCAATAATTCACTATTTCTATTTTCCTGGAAAGCAAGGTAGAATTACCCTTTTCCTTTAAAATCTCTTTAAAAAGAGGGTGGACATAACATCAGACCAGCTAATTAACCTCTCCCGCCTTTGGATTTCATACTTCTTTTCATGAGTTGGTCCATCGTGTGTCTGAAATGGAACAAGAATATGTATTCTTACTCCTGACATGTTCAACTTCCTGAAAAAATCTGATATTTTTGAAGTCTTCAAAGCAGCCCAGAATTCCAGACTAGCAAAAGTATATTTAACTGAAGTTTGGGCCGTGAAGCTGGTCTGTTTCACATTGAGAAAATCTAAGAGATGACTTCCACAGAATCAAAGCTCCTTTAGATGTTCCTCTCATTAGTGCAGGCAGCAGTTACAGTATCCTCTCATAGAGAAACAATCTACAGGCATAAATGTGGATGGTTTCTGCAAAATATCTTTTGGACACATTTTACTGACAGCATTATTCCTTTCAGTGCGTTTCAAATAATCACAGTAAACAGAATATCCAGAGTTGGAAGGGACCCATAAGGACCACAGGGTCCAACCCCCAGCTCCACACAGCACCACACAAACCAAACCCTGTGTGTGAGAGCAGTGCCCAAATGCTCTCTGAGCTCCAGCAGCTCGGGGCCGTGCCTGCAGCCCTGGGGAGCTGTGCCATACCCCCCCCCTCTGGGGCACAGCCTTTCCCTGACTGTCTGACCATCCCCTGGCACTGCTCTTGTGAGAGCTGCAGTGCACCATGAGCCCCCTCCTATCCCTCCAGTCTGAACAAACTACTTAGATTTCTGAATGGAAGACTTTTCTTTGACCTATTAGGTGCAGGATCTTTTTGAGATTGATGACTACCAGGCAAAAGTGCACTGGCCATTCCTAGCTCATAGGTGGCCAAGCACTGTAGCCCCAGCACTGAGGTCTGGTGGAGACTTCAGAAGAAATTTGTCTGCAAAAGAGGATGATCTTTTTCATCACAAGATTAACAAGAGTTAATGCAATGTTGAAGTGACCCTTCACATTGCCTGGACTCTAGCAATGATGCTCGTAGTATATTTTTGGAGCAAAATCTTCTGTCTGTTTTTCCCAGGGCTGGACCACCAAGTGCTGGCTCCCTTGAATGATTTTGGACATGACCTGAACTTTAATGTGAGCCTGAGAATGCTTCACATTTCACAGATGTGTTACACTTGGTTTCAGAATCATTATTCTATACAGAAAATACCAGTGATACTGTTTCACATTTCATTTTGTAATGCGCAGCTGACTATTGAGTTTAAATTAAATAGAGGATTCACACTGCCATATTCCATACCATATTCCACATACCATATTCCAAAGGCTATTTCTTATTAGAAGTGGTTACGTGATCCCTTTTCTTATCTTGGTCTCACAAGTTCTGCTTCAGTACTTCCTTTTCCCTTGCCTTTTTCAACAGTTTTCTGTAACAAGATCTCTGGTCTGTAGTTTAATGAGAGACGCTGTAATCATGGATAGCTTTTAAAATGGTTCTCTTGCAATCTGTATAAAAGCTACATGGCTTCTCCACTGCTCTAAAGGATAATATTTATCCCTGTACTCTACAGATTTGTTCCTTTTTTTTCGTTTGTTTGTTTTGAGGGGGGAAGAGGGAGAAGGGCTTTTTCTCTCCATTTTGAATTCCAACAGTATGTCATTTACCACTATATCTTCCATTTTAAGAATATCCTTAGACAACTTTTGGTCAATTTGATAGCATGATATTTGCACATTCTATCATTTTACCATATATTTGCATAAGAGAGAAGATCTGGTGGGTAGGAAGAAAAAAAGGTGTTTTTTTTTTAATTTAGTTTTGGTAGATTAGTACTCTCAGTACTGTATTGATGAGGGGATGCCACCAACCAGAAGTGCAGTTTCTATCATAGATGTTTTGCTTTAGGCTGTCTTCATTAAAGATGCAATCCAATGTCACAGTTTGGTGCTGAACATCTACTTATCTTTATTCTCAAAAGTAGGCAATCAGCTCACACCAATGTGCATTAAGTATATACCAAATGAGAGAGGCAAGGATCATCAAGACTGTGTGTGACGTAGCGTGAGGCTCTGTTAGGAAAACTACAACAAGGTCTGGTCCCCAAGCACAAGCGAAATGCAGAACAGGTGCAGAAGAGGGTCAAGGAGACGATCAGAGGACTGAAGCACCTCTCCTACAAAGACAGGCTGAGGGAGCTGGGCTTGCTCATCCTGGAGAAGGGAAGGGTTCAGGGAGACCTTATTGTGGCCTTCCAATATAAAGGTTATAAACAAGAGGCAGCCTGAGTTATACACAGCAGATAGACAAGGGGAATGGTTTAAATCTAAATGAGGACTTAGGTTAGATGTTGGGAAGAAATTCTTTACTCAGAGAGGGGTGAGGCCCTGGCACTCCAGGCACTCCATCCCCAGAGAAGCTGTGGATGCTCCATCCTCAGAGACATTCAAGGCCAGATAGGATAGGGCTCTGTGCAGCTTGATCTGATGGGTGAAAATTCATAGCAAGTTTTCTCAGGTGCCTCAGAAAGCACTTTCTAGAGCTACATCACTTCACATCTTGGCTTTCATCTAGCAATTAATAAGGCATCACAGCTACAGCCAGATCATGGACAACAACATCACAGAAGTTGATATTAAATATTAGTTGTAGAGTGGTGCAATGATATGTTGTGATTCTGTGACTGTACCTAATGCACTCTGATGGCCTTGTGGAAGAGCCAATTGTGCTTATAATCTATATCTTCTAAAATACATGCAAATCTCCAAAGATGAATTATGACCTAGAATCACAGAATCACAGAATCACACAGAATCACAGAATTGTAGGGGTTGGAAGGGACCTCCAGAGATCATCGAGTCCAACCCCCCTGCCAAAGCAGGTTCCCTACAGCAGGTCGCACAGGTCGGCATCCAGGCAGGTCTTGAACATCTCCAGAGCAGGAGACTCCCCCACCTCCCTGGGCAGCCTGTTCCAGTGCTCCGTCACCTCACTGTAAAGAAGTTCTTGCGCATGTTTGTGCGGAACTTCCTATGCTGCAGTTTCCAGCCATTTCCCCTTGTACTGTCCTGTCTAGAATCATAGAATCACATAAAATCCTCATAGTTGGAAGGGACCTTTAAAGGTCATCTAGTCCAGCTCCACTGCTATGAACAGGCACATGCACAGCTAGGTCAGCTTGTTCAGACTCTGATCCTGCTCACCTTGGATGTCTCCAAGGACGGGGCATCAACCACATGTCTGGGCAACCTGTTCCAGTGTCTCACCACCATCACTGTAAAAGACTTTTTCCTTATATCCAACCTAAATCTACCCTTTTTAAGCTTGAAATCATTTCCCCTTGTTCTGTCACCACAGACCCTGCTGTCCCCTTCTTTCCTGTATCTCCCATTCAGATACTGACAGGCTGTTATCAGGTCACCTTGCAGCCTTCTCTTCTCCAGGCTGACAGCCCCAGCTCTCAGCCTGTCCTCGTAGGAGAGGCTCTTACTCACATAGCAAATTTCATCTCAGGATGTGGATCATAGACAGAAGTTGTGTCCCCACTTACTCTAAATATAATAGAAATTTCTTTATATATAATAGAAAATTGTTTTCTAATAACAGAAAACAATAAATTTGCCCTCCCAAGCTTGTACATTCTTAGTTTACCATCTTTGCCCATGTAAGATGAAGCACTAAGGAATGAGGTGCAGCTGTTAAGAGCACTTGCTAATTTCTATGTGTGGAGGAAACATGTTACTGTCCCCACTGGTGCCACCAATGCACAGCAACATCATCCTGATCTTTTCTTCTCCAGGGATTTCATCTCCCTGTGCACGTGCCTTTTTCCAGCAACAAGCTGTGGCAGGAGGATGGCTGAAAACTGAAGGAAGTAAGAAGAAGAAATGCAGAAGCAGAAACTCTGTGTGTGGGAACTCAAAGAAAAGTGTTCCTGCTAGTGAGATGGTCAGGCTATGTAAAATACCACTAGAGCCAGCATCACAACAGAAACAAAACAAGATCTGAAACTCAGAAGGCATGTGGCCTGCTTTATGATGTAAGAATGACCATCCTACTTTCAGCTGCATTGCTGTGTCTCTTGAATAGACACTTCACATTTTTGAACTACATGGCATCTTTAGGAGCAACCTCCTATCATTTAAGAGGATGACTCAGTGTCCTTTGTTTTTTAATAATCCTTGAGATGGATTAACTTCATAGTGAATACTGCTAATATTTCTGTTTATATATTCTTGCTGCCATTGAAAGGAGAGGTTCTGCACCAGATGGCAGTGGGCATGGAACAGCTCTCCAGGGCAGTGGGCTGCAATGCCTGCCATGGGCAGGGTAGTCACTCAGCAGGTCAGGATAGAACAGGGCCCATCCATCCTGGCTTGGAGTGCCAGCAGGGATGGGGCACCCACAGTTTCTCTGGGCAGCTGTGCCAGGGCCTCACAACAAAATATATAATAATAATAATATGCAGGAATTATAGCTCCATCTGTTCATTGTGAGGGCTATATATTCCCAGAGGAACCTGAAAATAAAACATGTTTCAGATAAGTATATATCAGAAATCATGCAGCTGCAGCCAGGGCAGCCAACCGGAGAGCACCCAGCTTCTCATCCTCACGTGCTGAGCACCATCTCACAACAGCAGAATAGCAGCAGTTTTGCAAATGTCACACAGAATATTTGAGGAAGTCCTCACAGAGCTGTTGTATACTGCTAAAGGCTGGAGGATGGGCTTGGAATGCCTGAAAGGTGCTCAGACAGAAAGAGAAATTGTTGTGCAAATAAGCTGAGCACTCCTGCTGTTTGCCCTCACCATCCATAGCTTGGTTTTCTGCTTCAGAAGGTTTATCAGTCCTCACAATCTGAGAAAGGGAGACATAGTGCCCCAGAATGAACTTTGTCTTGACACTCATGACACTATATGGGAACCCCCTTGCACTGCAAAACGATGAGCCAGCACAACCTCGGGCTTGCAGCTCAAGAAGCCCACAAAGCCCTTCTCAAAGCTCATCTCTGCATTTTATCCCTCCCTGTTTCTGCTTGACTCTTTGCTCTGAAGAATGAATTTAGGCTCAATTCTTTGCTCTGACGCAGAGAACATGTGACAGCTGTGATCTACAGTAACGTGGGCGTGCTGGCAGGTCACCTGATGTATCCTTGAGACTGAGACCTCTCCGATGAATATCTCCCTGCTTTCGTCTTTCTTTTTTTTTCTCTAGGAATACTTTTTCTTCGAAGATGTCCTGGAGCAGAGGAAGCTCTTACAGAGAAAGGGTCCAACCCCGCACAGTGCAGTAGCCAAACCAGCAGGAGGCCAAGCACACCACGGCCAGCAGAGCCTCGGACCTTTCCCATTTTTACTGTGCTTTGTTTGATTCCTGCTTTCAGTGTAATGAAGGGGCTAGTGTGATGCTTGGCCACGGATCAGGAGAACTATGGGTGTTGTCAGCAGGGAGTCACATGGCTGGAGTCTCTCGAGATGAGCAGTTCTGGTGCCAGTTATAATTGAATAGCAGTTGGGCTCCAAAAAGATCATAAAAAACCCCCACATCCACACAAACCAAATCCTCACTGGGTTTTGGTTTCACACCACTGGAAAAATGGTAGTGACTTCTGTGTGGTGCTGGATGGAATGATGAAGATATGTATGTGCTTTTCATCTCAACACTGTACAGACTGGGTGCAGTCTGAAGAGGACCAAGTTATTTCCAGAATCAAATTCCACATGATATTTGACCCCAATTTCCAAAAAAACTAAGGCAGAACCTGAAGGACCGAGGGATAAGCAGCCTGGGTGCAAGGCATGAGGGCTGCCTGGAAGGACAATGCTCTTCCTGCAGGGATGTGTGTCCGCCAGGCTGAACAAGTGCTGAGGTTCTGCTGGTCCTCATGGGTATTTCCATATTTGGAGTTGGATCCTATGGCACTGAAACAATGAACGTGCTGGTAATGCTCCCCGACTGTCAAACACAGCATGCAAAGGAATGCTCCAGTCCTGCCAAGTTGTCAGTGTGGCACAGCACCCACATGGCAGAGTGGGAGTGGAGGCAGTGAGGGCTGACATGTTCACACCAAGGTGAGAGCTGGGGACTTTCAGCAGCTGGCAGTGGACACTGTGGGCTCTTTTCAATGTTTTATTAGTATATGTGTTCCCTCTCACCTTTTTCAGATATTATTTATCAGAGAGTAGCCAAGTAGCTTTGCAACTAAACTCCTTTTTCACTTCGTACCACCTTCCTCTTGTGATAGAGGATTATTAAATGTAAAAGTGTTGCAAGCAAACACATACTACAAGTGCTGTGCAATCAGTATATGACATAGGCTTACCTGTGAATACATGCTATGCAAAGCTATACATGATCCAGGTCCAGGATTGCATCCAGCATTCATATTTTCACCATGCAGATGCATGTTTATTAAAGGGATACTGCAAGCCCAATGATTAAGAAATTAATTCAAACAGTAATCATTCCTAAGCAAACATTTCTGTGGTTTAGGCAATCTCCCATTGCAGCTAAAGGGAACCATTTGTTTTACCATTTGTGGTGGCTCATTACTGTTTGTTCAATTCTTCTCTGTTGGACAGTAAGAGGCTATTTTTCACTCACAGTGAAGTTTTCTGGCCTGGGTGCCATACTGATTTCTGCTGCGTTTGGTTCCTGTAGGACTTTCAGTTGTCCAGGCACATTGGTGAGATTCTCAGATCTGCCTCAAGAAAAGCAAAGTGGTCAAGAGGTGACCAAAGCAAAGCTGTGCCGTAACGAACAGGGAAGAGAAAATCGTGTTTCCTCAGAAGCAGAGTGTCAAAGAAGGGCACTGAATCCACAGGGGTACAGCCATTTTATGGCAAGACCATCAATTCCCCTTTGACAAACACGTGCAAGACAAAACATGATGTATGCCCCACGGCAGCCTCAAGGGACATCAGATCTGCTCACTTGCCATCAGCCTGAAAGACTGTGAGAATCCAGAGCTGTACAGATACAACTGTGGCTCCTGGGGGCAAGGCAGGCATCCGGCAGCACAGGTATGAGTGAGAGGAGTATTTGTTTGATGTGAGCGCTGGCATATGAGTGCAACTCCAATTGCTGTCATAACAGCTTTACGAGTGCTGGAACTCGGCCATTCCCTGTGGCCCCTTGGGCTCCTGCAGAGGCCCATTGGTGCCTACATGCCGTCTCTCTTCAAAAGGACCAGTATCTCATCCACAGCTCACCATAAGGGCAAGCAGCTACTGTCTGACCAAGCAGCTCTTCATCTAGGGACAGTTACAGACAGCTCCTGCCTCAGGAAAACTCACAGACATAACATGGAAGACACTTTATTTCAACTTACAATGTATTGGTGTAAAAACAATACAAAAACGCTACTTGCAGGATTAAAAAAAAAAAAAAAAAGCAGCAGAAGGCCTTGTTTCCTTGTTTCTTCAACGGGATCACAGGGATTTTAGCGTGGAAAGCACCAACTGGAGTATGATTTGCTGGGGGGAAGGAGATGCATTTTCTATAGTAGTTATGGAGGTCCTTAGGATTATGGTGTTCAGAGCTTTTTGCTCCTGCAATGCACTGGACAAAGAAAAGACCTGTCTTTTGATTAGTGCTCTAACAATTAGGCTAGAAAGATGTTTACTGGTGTCTGCTTCCACCCTGGGCTTTGCAAAATTAATGTCAGGAACAAACTTCCCATCTTCCATATGGAATTACAAAAAATCATAGTGGTTTCAGCCATGTCTATGATATAATTTTTACCCCAAGAGATGCTTCAGCCCGCACTTCCTGCTCCTTCCACTGTCCTTGTTTTCCTTTCTTTTGTTGGGGAAACACAATCCCTTCTGCTCCCACACCAGCACACCTGGAGCACCCACCATGTTGAAATTGCTGCGCACGTATAGTTGACTTGGAAATCATCAGTCTGGCCTCTCCCTAACATGAACATAGCTGGCTGTGGTAGACTACAAGGAACAAGGATATTACATAACCATCACAAAAAGCAGAAGTGGTACATGCATATCTTCCCAGATTCTGTCTGCTTTTGCTACTTCTTGTACACATCATTCCCCTCCTTACTCACGCTCTTATGATAGAGCTTCTCTTCCTTAGCCTCTCCCCAAGGCTTCCTTTAATGGCAATTGTCCTTTGTCCTAGAACATTTCCACATGTGACTTCACTGTGGACAAAAGAAATGACTGTCAACTACAGCTTAGCATTGTTTTGCAATTGTTAGTAAGGTTTGTTTCTCACTTAAGAGGAGAAAAGGAAAATTAGTTTCAAGAAAGACGACTCAATTTGTTGTTCTCACTCCACCACAGGAACAAAGAAGGAAGGTGAGTTGCTCAAATGTGTGCAGAGAAGAAAACATCTCGTGAGGGAACTAGAAAATGGGTTTTAAGAGAAGCAGCTAAGTGAACTCAAGTTGTTCAGTCTGGAAAACAGAAGAGTGATGGGAGATTTGTAGCTCTCTACAGCTACCTGAAAGGAGATTGCAGAAAGGATGTATCATTCTCTTTTCTCAGGCGATGATGACAGGACCTGAGGATCAAGTTGCAGGGCAGGCTTATAGTGGGTATCGGGAAGAATTTGTTCAGGGAGGCCAGCCAAGTGTTGGAAGGGGCTGCCCAGAAAGGAGGTGGAGTGAGTTCCCATCCCCACAGGCAAATGTGTGGATGGGGCACTGAGCAATATCATCATGTTGGTGATGGGAGTTGGCAGGTCCGGTTAACTGTTGGACTTGATAATACTGATGAACTTTTCCAGCCTAGATGACTCTATATTGATAGGATCTGCACCATTAGCATGGCATGGTGTTGACACCAACTTTACAGAATGCATCTACTGGTAGCTTCTTTACGTAAGCAACCTAACTGGTCTGTTACATGCCTTTTGCCTCCTCTTAGAAACTATTTCAGGCATACAGCTACAGAATACAAAATATTTAAATAATGATTTTTGTAACTAAGATACTTTCACCACACAAAGGTGACTAAAAATCCAGGAGTGATAGCGCCAAAATAGCAAGCACCTTACACAACTTCTCATTCACCAAAGTAATGTGAAAGTCTGTATTATACTACTGAAAACCAGATCTTTATCACAGAAAGGTAGGTGGCAGACACACATTCTGGGCCATAAAAGACAATTACCAGAAGACAAAGAGATAGCATTGTTTAATCAGTGCTCACGACATAAAACTGGCAGTCAAACTATAACTGTTTTAGTTTAATGTTTTTACTGATTCACTCTGTGACAGCCAGCACAGTTACTCACACTTTTTATGGTACATTATTTTAAGTTCTTCGGGAAAAGTTGTTCTGTGAAGAACAGGCAATGAATGAGAGCAGGGATGGACTGACAGATGTGGGAGTATGGTGATTATCCACATTCAGAATCACAGCATATGGCTCTTCTTATCAGTGAGATGGAGATGATTAACCCTAGCCCAAAAGCAAACACCAAACACTGTAAAAAGACTTCTACTGTACAAAGGTTAGAAAGAGTATCGGGTACTGACAAGATTCTTTCCAAGCACAAAGAAGAAGCTGTTTAAAAAGAAATGAAGAAAAGCATGCAGCAGAAAACTCTTAACAGTGCAGTTTTTCTGTATCATCTATGTCTTTTTTTTTTGCACAACGGACTGATTTAATTCTGCTTTTTAAATAAAGCTTCAGATTTCTTGTATTTTTAGAAACAAGACACATTTCTTCTCCATATTTTTCAAAAATGTGAATCTGTGAATGATTCAGATGCTTCCATCATGTGGAACAGCATAAGCAAACGAGCAAATCCTGCCCACAGACATACATCCAAGTCCCACATCAGAAGTAGCTCTCCTTTTTCTAAAGTTGTGTTCTTCATACTAACCTTACAGGCAGAACTTACTAGCATTGCCCCATAGCAAACTAACTTACTTAAGGAATGTGTTAAGATCTTGTCTACCTTATTCTTCTTCTTAATGAAGTTCCATCGCCCTGCCCAGGGATAGTTAAGAGGGAAGATAAAGAATTTTGAAAAGAAATCTAAATAATTTCAATGAAAAGTCTCTCTCTGAGCCAGCCACAGTGCTTTTAGGTTTGAAGCTACAGTAGCTTCAAAACAACACAAGACCTTCTCTAGGGCTGGATCTCTAATTCTGACTAAGGTGATGCCTTCCTACAGATACATATTACAGCAGCCATCTGCAAAGTAGTTTTTTGCAGCCTGAAGCTAGAATGAACAGAGAGATTCTGCCATTTACTCTATGTCCCTTTCTTGTCCCTTGATTAAAAACCTGTTGGTGAAGGTAGAACCTCCTGCAAACAGGTTGAAAAGACTAATAGTATTGAGCTACAGTCTCAAGTGCCATGGAGAAATGCAAAGCCTGGGGATAGCACTATTGATTTCATAAAATGTATTTTTATAAGCAATGGCCAAACATCCCTGTAGGAAGCCACAATGAATGCAGATCAAAGACTTTCAGCACAGGATAAAGAAAAGAGGCCATTCCTTTTGGGAAGGTGCTCCCAGCGTGGGACAACTTGCTTCTTCACTGTATTTCTAAAATACAAACTTCTATTATTTTTCTTAGATAAATCATTCACATAGAAGAATCAGCTAAAAGTTTTATTGGTATCAGATTGCAAGATAAGGATTCCTGGGAGATGAGGATAGCAAGCACTTTTATATCTCCCTGTGTCTTTCCTGCTGCTGCACAGGAAGTTCCAAAGTACACCATGCATCTTTTTGCCTTGATTTGAAAGCTGAGAGGAACACAGTGAAACAGAAAATGTTAGAGCAAAAGCATTTCAACTTCTGGTCTCTCCTCCTGCCCAGAAGATCTGTTGAATACTATGTATTTCCTAGCTTCCTAGGGCTTCAATTGAAGAAAATCTGTCTTTACAACAGAACAGTCATTGTTCCCTCCTCACAACGAACAGAAAAAAATGCTATTGTATGTTCCCACTGCATGCTGACTCCACTGAGAAAAAGACAGAGTGAAATAAATGTAGAACATAAAAGAAAACAAATGCAAGATAAAAAAGTAACAAAGTGAAAGTCAAAAACAGTGTGTTTGCATATGGATGTCAAAGACAGGAAAAGATTTATATTCTTTTTTAAAGCTCTTATTTGGAAAAACAAAAACTGATTATAGTGATTTGCCCTTCGAGATGCTGAAAAGAAACATGCTGCTTCTGCAGTTTCAAGACCTGTAATCTGTAGCCTGTCATTTCCTAACAGCCAGTAAACAGACTTCTACAGCTGCAACAGGAACCTACTCTGAAAAAGTCTGATACCCAGATCACTAATCTGTCATGAAAAACAGCACATGTTTGCTTGATCTACATAACAGGAGAATTAACTTTAAACTGCAAAAGCAACCATGTATTGAAGCTAAACAAAAAGGACCTCTAAGCGGTGCCTCTGGTATGGAGATTCTGACATGGTACCTGCCAACCCAGAGCTGTTCCTGGAAAGATGTGAGCTGGGTCTGGGTGAAGAGAAGGGTTTTAGAAGTCACCTTTAAAAGCCAGCTGTCAAAGTGTGAGACACAAAAGCATTGTCAATTTAATGAATCTAATCATCACCTTGCTTTACATTGAAATGTTCTATACAGTGTTACTGCATACACCTGTCTGCTTCCTCTGCTCCTGTGAATGCCAAAGGATCGGGCTTGCAAATCTTGCACGTTCCACATTTCCTGGAGCGTTGCTTTTAAATGAACACATCTTCTAGCATACAGAAAACAGCAACAACACATCAGGCAATAAAAGGCTTCCATTGCTTTTTGCAAGAAAGAGACAGACAACTGACTGTGCAGAGGATTCTATCATACTGCACAGCTTCCAAATACATTGGCAGAGCATTCCCAACATCATTTACTTACGTGAATTCTTTGGTATCTGACAAGAGTAGAGATTGGACTGTTGCCCTTCTCAATTTCCTGCTTTTCACTAAACTCACAACATGCCTACTTTGTGATTCCTGTTACTCCTGAATTTGTCTATAGGTAAAGACAGCATTATGGGAGGAAACAGTCTGATATTTACTGTACTAGATTTGTTTCTTTAGAAAACAAACAAACAAACAAACAAACACAAAAACAACTGCAAAAGTGCAGAGGATCAGTGTTTGAAATAAAGTCTTTTTTTGGGAGATCTTTTTCAGCACACAGTACCTAGCCACTTCTAACAACTCTTAGGTGGCCACTATCTTGCAGAGGACTGTACTCATTCAGAAAGGGCGTTTTACGATATGACTAACCATAGGAAGACACACAAGGAAAGTATCTGGGAATGGAAATTCCATGTACCAAATAAAAATCTAAAGGCAAGAGTATTTCACTATCATACTGATTTACAGTTATCTGCTGGCACATATTTATGGATAAATGCAGTAACATTCAACATCTAAGTAGGATTAAATTGGATCATTGCTCATATTCTAGTAGCATTGTAGCTTGTTGATGGGCTCTCTACTAGGTGTTCTAGGTTCATCATCCCTGTGACTATGAAATCACGGTCATTCAAGCCCTATTTTATCACTCTAAATACAATCCCTTTTAAATATGCAAACTGGCTTTTGTTTTGAAGGTGAACCTAAATATTAAGTCCTATTGTTTTATAAGAATTACTTGTTACACCTCGTCAAAGATGGCATCACTTTTTATAGCAAAATGCTCAAATGCATGAAAATATGTTCAGACAGCCCGGACTGATAGAAAAATATCTATCAGTCCTGCCTAATAATTACTGTCAGGAATGTGGGATGAAAAAATTAATTCCCAGCAAACCTACCAGAAAATGCAACAGCCCAACAGGATCCTACACCAGCTAACTCAAACAGTACTGTTTAATCTCAAACGCTGCTGGACTGACCAACAGAATAATCTTATAAGGAAGCAAAAATAGGATGAAATATTTGAACAAGACAAGGAATCACCACACAGACAATGCACAGCTACAACTTCCCTTTCACCTTCTTCACAGCGACCTCCTGTGTAGACAAACTGGATAAATAACTGCTGCTAGATAAATAAGATAAATAAGTGCTGCTAGAGAATCTCTGGGTCCTGTTGTGGCCATACTAGGGAACACCCTTACAGTTCCTGCTTTCATCCTCATGAAAATGCACAACGTGTTCATCTGTCTGGGCTCTTCTCTCTGTCCTAAGTTAAAACCGAAGAGCAGATTCTAAACTAACGCAGGTACATATCACTGCTCTGAATTTAGAAAGAACTGTGTTAAAAGAAACTGTGAGAATATGGATGACACCATGATTTCAAGGGAATTTAATAAAAATATGGGGCAGAAAGATGAATTTCTCAGAATATCTGGATGTATGTCCAATTAGCGCCTGCTTTACCACAATAAATAAAATGAATATCTGACAGACTACAGCCATGAAGAATAAAGTGTGAGTGAGGCATTGTTTAAGAGAACTGGATGAAGACAAATTTCACTTAGCTACACAGCACTTATGTCACCACTCCAAAACATGCTGCATCATTACCTAAGTATCATTTTATTCATTTGCCAGTAAATGGTTGCAAAAAGGCAGAACTGCTACTAAACAGCTATGTCCCTGACTCTCAGCAGGAATCCATAACTGCTGCTCATTTGACATTTAATGTTCACCAGGCTCAGGTTTTGTGAGCCCAGATTAATGTTCCAGCTGATGGAAAAGGACTGGCAAATTGTACATATGGAAATACAACATTCAGAGTGAGTCAGAAGTCACAGGACAACAAACCAAAGCAGAACTTCCTAAGATCTTCATCAGCCAAGAGCCAAAATGAATAGGTCATTTCACAGTTAAAATAGAAAGCTGAGAACTGGCTTATACTACTTTCACTTTATTGCTATGTCAGCCTTTATCCAGCATATTGGCACAGCTGACCTGTGCTCACAAGCCTGAATGATTGTTACTAAACTGCTTCAATCAGTGATCTTTTCACTTCCAGGATGACAGGACACGCTTTTACATGAACTATCATTAAACCAAAACATTTGGGTCTAAATGCTGCTCAGTAAAATCACAGCCTTTGGAAATTACCTTCTACTGTGAACTGCTTAATTGCTATCACCCTTTCTCTGTTGCTCCCCAGGCTGTTATTTTTTTTTTTGAACACTTCACTGGGGCTGAAATGGAACTTTCTCACCTATGCTTTGAAATTCTGATTATGTCTTTGGGTAATTCTAAGTAAATTTAGAATAAGTAAATTCTAAAATAAAATGGATGAAACAGAAAAAACTGTACATGCATACATATACACAGTATACACATGTATAATATATACAGTTTTTCACTGTAGATCACTGCAGATCATCCAATGAAAGACAACAATAAGCATAAGACACTGCAACTGAAAAACACCAACTGTGCTTCCTCGAGACGCTAGAACACCAATAAAGTCATTCTTCCTTGTTCAGCTACAGGACTCCAAGAACAAAAGTAGTACTTCTGGAAAAACAAACACAAATGACGAGGTGGGGAGAGGAGATGAAACAGAACTTTGGAGCAAGTTCTCCTTTCTCCCGACTGTGAAGGTGACACTTTTGTTAACCTCAAAATGGAAATAGCTTTATAACAGTAACGCCACAAATACCGTCACGGCCATCTGTCTTCTCAGACCTCACCTCTGACAGAGCCAGAAGGAACAAGTGTTTGCATGTCCACAGAGCCACTTTTCCTGCTGACAGGATCTGCAGTTGTGGAGTTGATTTTGCAATTCTGACATCTGTTCCTTTCCACTACAGCTCTGCACTGAGATCACCGGCTAATTTCACGGAGTCCTCAGGACGTCATCTTAAAATCAATGCAACTGTTAGTTTCTTCTGTGTCCAGTTGCAGAGACTTGCACAATTTCCTAGCAATGCTATTGCTAGAATAGCAATGCCTTCATCTGAGCTGATGACCATTGGTCCATCAGCTCATGCTGGACTCCGGCTGAATTCTGCTAAAGAAGATACAGTTCTGCAGAACAGCAGAAGACCTACAAAATGAGAATAGTGACTGAACACAGCTACATCTGAAATCACATGCAGGTATAACAAGCATACTACCTCCCACACCTGGCCCTGTAGGTACATGGAGAAGATATTTGCATGCTGACTTCTGAGTCTCCTGAAAACTTTCTTTCAATCTAAACTTATTTTTATGAGGAGCACAAGTGTTCAAAGATTATTTAATAAACCACATTTAATATCCATTTCCTAAAATACAATTAATTGAGATTAGCAATATTGAAACGCACAAAACAAACAAAAATGCTTATTTGGTTTGTTGTGTCTATCATGCCCAGGATAGAGAAATCCCAATCAAAATACTGAAAGTGACTCTAAAATGCTTCTTACAATAACTATTTCATTGAACCCACCATCATGACTACCCATATAAATGCTGAATCTTTACAGTAACCAGCATACTAATTTATACAAGAAAAGATTTATAAGATTGCTTAACTGTCACAGAGAGCTAATAATTTCCTCTTTCATCTGTAGAGGAAAAAGACTTCTGAGATCATGCAGACATGCATATGTTTATAAACCAAACAGTTCCTCAGTACAGCACCTTCTCAGTATAGCACCACAAACATCTACAGATTAGAAGTAAAACCAGGGCAGCTTCAGCTGGCTTTACTTTATTGTAACTGTAATTGGCTTGGGTGTGGAACACAATCAAGGAGAATTTCGGTAGGTAGAAAGTATTTAGGTAGAAGGAACAGCAGAGAAGAATCATTAGAAATTTCTCTAGAACCTCTCAAACCATGAGGGCAGAAATATATTAATGTTGCTATAAAAAAAATCAAAGCAGCTGTATCGTCCCATAAACTTGACTGTAAAGATTACAAACCTTGGTAACAGAAGTACCCCTGAAGATACACATTCTTAACTCAAAAGGCCCCATTCGAGGTGCCTTTCTTTTAGGATTCCTGCATCTTGTAGCAAGTATTTTTATAAAGGAGCTATCTGTCCAGAAGTCCAGAAGTTGCAGTGAGATCAGTTCTAGCATAAAGATGTACTCTCTCCTATGGAAATCTCAGAGAATTGGCCTAAAATAGAAATGCTCTTAAATCAGATTCATTGCATTGTGCAAACATGCTTTTATAAAAGATGGACAGCATAATCTCATATCATCTTTTCTGTCCAGTCCAGTAATAGCTATTCTGAGTACAACTTTAAAGAATCTGCTTCCTTCTAACCGCTATTAAACCCTTTTTCCTGTTCCTGAAATATACTAAAAAGCATTGGAAAAGGTTGGTAGCAACAGAATATCTAAAAAGAGAAGTGTTAACATTTGCAAAATGATCTGAAGAGGGCAATGCAAAATCGTTTCTTCTCTATGCTTCCCACATTAAACTGGAACAGATGTACATGGAAAAAAAAATATGTACACAACAGACGAAAAAAGGCTCACGGCCAGAGGTAGGTCTGCCAAGTGACAAAGGAGGAAGAAAGAAGGAATCTTGCAAAGACCATAGCTGTTTTGGATAACTTGTTGGCAGGGACTCCTGCCTCACTGCTTCTCCTTGGTCAGCCCACTCCTGGACCTTACATATGCTGCACCACTCTGCTGTGCAGAGAAGTTCATATGAGTCATTATGTAATTGACAGCAGAAGGAGGTTTAGTAAGAAAGACTTACTCTGAAAAAGTTTACATTATGAAAAGACAATCTCGGTAGAAAAGAGGCCTACAGAGAAGGAATGAGCTGCTCAAGGTTACAGGGAGATTTCAAACTTTCCAGCCACCAGAGAGATGAAACTTCACATTCGCGGTCCAATGTAACATAATGCAAGTGCAGCACAGGTGCAGAAAGTCTTTTTTTTGCAGAGGATGGCATGTCTCTTAATTACTTCCTGACTCGCCAATTCTGTCTTATTCAGGAACAGCTGCTCATGAACTCTCTGAGGACATAGGCTTGAAGAAAATGAACCACAACAGGGTGGTGCACTCTGTACAGCTACACCAAACCATGGCCATGTATGCTACCAAGAAATGGAATTAAGAACAGAATGTGTGAGAATGAATTCCAGAGGAATTCAAACTGCAAAATCAAGTAACAGTAAGCCAACAAAGAACAGTTCAGTTATTCTTTCTTAATCAGTGAAGGAAAATGCTACCAACTCACAATCACTAATGTACAGAAAGGCATTTTTACTCAGTTGCCAACTACTCAAGACTTACTAATGTGATGAGCAGATGTGGGAATCAGTGGAAAAACATTGTGGATAACAGATGTAACATCTGAGCACTGCTATTACCCACACTTCAAAACAAAATAAAAACATAAAATAAAATTTAAAAATAAATAACCCTGGCTGTATGCAATTTAACTGTAACCCCTCTCTGCTTTACCAACTACAGAGTCTACTGTTACACTTGAAAACATCCTTTTTGAACACCAAAAAGAAAAAGAATTATATAACCTGGAGAGACAGTGTCTCTGGAATACAAAAGTCAACTGGAATCAGAAATGCTTAGAATTCCAAAAAGAGCTATCATATATTTGAAATGTGAAATACAAAGCATTACTTGGAAAAGCAACAAAATGGCTAGAAAACCAAAACTCTTTCTTATTTATTTCACTAGTTAACAGAATGACTTTGTAATGTATTTCAAAGCAACTTCTGAACAGGAGTGGAAATAAGGTCAGGCACTTGATTCTTTCTTGATTCTTTCCTGTGAGTATGTCATAAGAAATTACTGAACTACATTTTACTGATTGACACTAACCCGATGTTACATACCAGCTCACCAGCCAGACAGTAATATTAAAGTTTTTATTCAGTTGCAATTATAAAACAGAGATTAAAAAAGTAAAACTGTATCTAAGACAGGTAGCTCTTGCTTTAGAACAGTTTCACATGCCACTAAAGCTATTCTTTTTTACTATTTGCAATTATTGCTAATCGCTAACAGCAACAATTGCAGTATCTCTGGAACACACTTCCTGATGACTTTATTTCAAGTCTCTAAAAGCTCTGTACTTGTTATTGGAGTTGCATTATCCATAAGTAACTGATAAAATCTATCTTTTTACTGGGAAACACAATAGGCACTTCATCTGTCATTAGGATTGATCTGCATTTTCTCTCATAGTGGGTCAGTTTGTTCCCTCTGGCACTGAAAGTAGGAGTTGATCTTCAGATAGTCTCTGTTGGATCAGGGGATTATTTGTGTAATCAGGTATGATAAACACGTTTACTTCCAGGCGCCCATGTGGCTGGAATAGCTAAATGTGTGGCCAAACACACGGGATGCATGCTAATGTCTCTGACAGAACGCATCTGTGCTGGGAGGTTCTTTATACACCACACTGTCTGAAAACAAGGGGATGCA
The DNA here is from genome assembly GCF_951394365.1 of Tetrao urogallus. Lineage (NCBI taxonomy): Eukaryota > Metazoa > Chordata > Aves > Galliformes > Phasianidae > Tetrao > Tetrao urogallus. The sequence goes on along the minus strand of NC_136816.1, from coordinate 4,511,872 downwards.
ATAAACAACTCAATAAAAAACAGATTTCAAATGTCAGTGCTATAGTACAGATGTGCCTTACAGATACATCCTGGCAGATGTTGGCTTTGGTAAGGAGACTGCATTTTCTCTATGCTGACTTCAAGGGATATCGCCTTAGAGAAGAGAGACATTTTCAGTCTCTAGTAATGATGATGCTCGTGCAGTGTCCATGGTAGCAGATAAACGTACACCCTCGCAGGCTAAAGCAGCAGGTGGGGAGTGCACTGTCCTGTAGAGATAAGAGCTGAAGAAAGAGAAGACATTTCAGTCAAAAAAAAACCAAAATAACCAACAAACTGTCAAAATCATTGAAGACTGAAGTACAGATCTGACAGGCAGTGCCTTGCTCATACTGATGAGATAAAAGACGGTTTATAAAGATGTTTTTTTGTTTTAAGAACTGAGATGCTAGTATAAATTCTGAACATTAGAGTTAACAAGTTATATAAGTAGGAAGCATTCCTATTCTGTCAGATGCCTGACCTGGGTTAACCTTGATAATGACAACACTCAGGCCCTGTGCAAATTTTTACAGAGCTGAAGTTTTGGCACTGTTGTTTTACATCTGAAAAGGCACCACGTACTGAAGGAAGCATAGGAATGAAGCAAGGTGAAATTTATGACAAGGTATCTCAGTAACAACAACTACGTGCTAATACATTTTTTTTAAATGAAGGAAGTATAATTAATATTAAAGGGCATACAGCAGTCAGGCTGTACGCTTTGTCAACCCAGTGCCAGGCAAACCCACTGAGGGACAGTTGAATGTCTTTCAGCAACCATGACACGAGGAGTTCATAATCTGTGCCACTGGACTAATATAGCTCCTGAGACAGAAGACACAACAAGCTGCTGAATACTTGAATTCCGTGGATCTTTGTGACAGACATCAAAGAAAATTCAAGCTCACAAGGATCCTAGGAAATAATCTGAGACCATCCACCTGACATCAATGGCAAGACCAGCTGTAGCTGTGTCACTCCTAAAAAATCCTTGTTTAATCTGCTCTTACAGACCACACAGAAGCCAGCTTCCCAGCATCCACAGCAGTTTTCTCTCACAGCTCCTTCTCTTATCATTCAGAGATGCACAGGAGTATCTATGTGCACTATGGGCAGGAGTAGGTTGGTCATTCCGTAATTGCTTTTTGAGTGCTTGCAGCAGTCTATTATTTAAACAGCTCACTTCTAACATTGATGCTAACTGACTGGACACAATTTTGAAAAGTACTTGTGTCCCTTTGTCCCATTTTAGTCACCTAGACACACACAACTGATGAAAGGCACATGTTTATTTCAGTTTTGAAAGGACATTTACAAAGTTATTGTCCCTATATGAAAGATCACAAAATAAGAATCAACTTCTTAAAAATTTCAATAACATTTTTATTGTAGGCCTTAGCTAAATATCAACCACTATTGAAAAAGTAACTTTGCAGGCACTTTGAGTGAAGTTGGTAATACTGGAAAATGGATACTTAAATCGGAAACATACAGCAACATTTCCATTGGTAATGACTTCACTTTTGGAGTAGCACACCCCAAAAACCTTTAATAATCATAAAATCAAAACATATCTGGATGAAATTCCTCATGCTATTCAGTTTCTGAATCCTCCTTTTATTAAGATGAGCCCCATACTTTTCAGATGTTTCCCTGGTGACTAGAAAGATATAAAGGACATCAGTTCCAGCAGCGGTCAGACTAAGTGGCCACTGAGATAATTCTTGATAAAGTTTATAATCCACCCAAGAGGCCTTAATCAAGCAGACTGGCAAAAAAGACTAACTGAAAAGCAAAATATGTAAACTTTGTGCAGGAAGACTGGGAAGGTGAAGATAAAAACAATACGTACCGTGCTGCCAAGAATGACAAGAACAGTATAAGGCAGACAGCAGCAACTGACCCTAACACAACTGCAGTCATGTACCAAAGGGTAGGTGATGAATCTGAAAGAAAAACACCAGATCGAATGAGCAAATATCAAATAATGTAGCTTCAGTCTGGTGATGGACTGAGTCTGCTCAAAGCTGAGGTAATATAGCAAAACTCCTGTGCTGGATGGACTTGCTGCTCCACCAAGCAGTCCTAGAGCTGACTGTTCAGCTCTACAGGGCTGAGGAGGAAGTAAGACACAGTTCTCAAAAATTATTACCTTTCTCCACTCCCCAGTTTCATGAACAACTCAGTCTACATCATATGCCAAGGTTGTCTCTTGTGCCAGACAGTTCTAATGCTTTATTAAATGGCTTGATGCATTCTTTTGTAATTATTGGAATTCAGGCATAATTTCCCTTCCCCATCCTATTTTCTTCCCTGGGCAATGATAACGTTACCCAAGTCCATCATACCGTAAGCAACCAAAGGATAGAATAAAAGGCCTATAGTGATTCAAAACCAGAATTACTAAGAACTACCTGTGAGGGTACCCTGACAAAAGAGAAACTCAACTCTCACCTGCTAGCCTACTGTGAGTCTGGAAAAATAGAAAATAAAGATTTCAGACAGAGACCTTGCAAGGAACATCTGTTTAATCCTCAAGCACTTTCACTTTTGGTACAGGTAATACTTGTCCTTACTTCACTGTGATGCCAATTTCCATATGTTAATTGCACAGAACAGACATTAGTCTTCCATGAAAATGAAAGAAATGCTTTGCCTATACATGGCAGAGTCTGTTTTGCGAGATAACTCATGATCTGCTTTATTCAGACAACAATTTGTAACTGAAGGAAGTATAGTTACAACAGCATTCTACCACTTTTTATGATGATTTATTCAACAATGTGTAGGCATGTCTATATGGGACTTGAAACCATGCAGTTTGGTTAAAATTTAATTTACAGATCTGCTCTTCACACACAGTAAGCAATGTCCCTCAAAGGATTCAGTGAACCAATAACACCCTCAGCCTCTCCAACTGTAGAAGTACACTAGGCCAAGGACACTGTTTGGCTAGAAGTCTACCCAGTAAAATGGGAATGCACCAGTAAGAAACCGAGGACCTTTTCAGTGCTATTCTCATTCTTTTTCCAAAATAAAATTCACCTATACATAGCAGTGTTTGACAGCACTGTAGAAACTGATAAAGAACAAGTTCAGAGAGGACAGTTTTTTTAATCTTTCCAGAGTTAATTGACAGCTCTTGCCTTTTTAGACAAGCAACAGAGCTCTCAACCCTACTGAATTCCTGAGCTTAGCAGAATTTCTCATAAATACAGGCTGTCTAAGCGACATTTTCTTTGTGGCACTAAGCAAACCAGGTCTTGAGAGTGAACAACAACAAGCAGCCTAGAAATAAATATGCACTTCTCAAGGCTAGTAGTAACAGCCGCCAGGTGTGTCTTCTGCTGAACAGGGAGCAGGTACACCAAGAGCCATGCACCATTTTGAAGCACTGTCACTCTCCAATGTCACTGCATTCCTAAGTCTTTTAACTCCAGAGCAGAATTTAGAGTCTGTAGGGGTCTTTAGCGGCTACTAATAGCTAGAAGATGTTTAACAAAATGAAATAAATCTCTAAGCCAACACAGAACTATCTTAAGGGTAATTACTAACACTTCACTTCTGTTCTTCAAGTCTATTGTGCACAAAGATTTATGTAACATTTGGATGGGATGTCTACAAAGATACATTTAAAAAAATAGAACCCATTTTAGAACACTGTCCTCTAGTTATCAAGTGCAAAGCAAATTTTCTGACTCTAACCTTCCCAATCATCAAAATTCAACAGATTCTAAATGGCAAATGAAAGAATAGCCACAACAATTATTTGTAATTATGCTGCCAAGCACAGACGTTACACCTGCTGCTTTATCACTGAAGTTAAAATTCACTTACTTTTAATTTGTGCCCATACAGCACAGGACTGTGTTCTGACCTGAAATGAAAGCATAAAAGTCACTGTTTCTCAAGAGAGAAATTTATCATCACTTACACTCTCTGCAAGGGCAGTCATCCTCAACATACTGAATGTTTTTACTTTGGGAAATTGAGATGACGTTTTTTCCCCTGGTAGCAGCCCTGAGAGACACAGGTATGAGTTTCATTTCAAAGAAGAGATGAGAACCAAAGCTGGCTGGTGTTTGCAATCCCAATGATGGTTTAAAAGTGTCGAATGTAACCTCATGTGCTTCATTAAATCCGAAAAGTCATATAGAAAACTGCATATTAAGGGACTGATGCATTCTAGATGGAAGGAAGCCAAAAATACAGATAACAGAAATTATGTTCCATTAAACCAGTGGCCTAGGAAACACATCTGGCAATGCCAGAGATTTAAAGAAAAAAAACAAACAAAAAAACAAAACAGAAAATAATCTATACCAAAGAGAAAAGGAATATAACTTACAAGCAGCTCAACAGACAGGTTGCAGAGATATTTAAGCAATCTGTGCTGCTCAGTGCAGGAAAAGGCTCAACACAAGTAATAATAGAAAAACTTCCTCAGTATCAGAAAAGTAATAAAGGGAAAGAACTAGGGATACCAACGCATAAAACTGTAGGACAGAAAAAACTGAATTCAGAGACTTACTTAGATAGGCTAAAATTGTACATATTTGACTCACTATCAATCTGCTTCACAGAGTGAATTCTGGGGAAAAAAAAAACAGTCCAACATCCAAATTCCAGAATATTTTGGGCTAACTTGTTATTGTGAACCAAACGTTTTGGATGGTACACAGGATAAAGATTACACAGATTAACAGGTATCAGTAACAGCTCTTACATTCACTTGTTTTATTTCACTGTTTGGACAGAGGCAGTCACATTTATTACTGGAAGTAGTATTCAATTACTCAGTTTTGGGCGCAGATTTCCAGAATTACGGGGAATTATTTACAGTTGATTAACAGATGAGCTTTTGCCTACTTCCTTCCTTACTTCATGCTGCATTCACAAGACTTCTGAACTCTGTTTTCACAGAATGAGCTATAGGCCAAGATTCAATTAGGTGTTTTTTTCTTTAGTAGGTGTTTTATTTTTACTTTTGACATTTGGGAACTGTATGCACGTGGAAAATATGGCACGTGAGAAAAACTACCTACAGAGAAAAACTACCTGTATTAGGAAAAAATGATAAGCTCTTGATCACCACGACAGGTCGTGACTGGAAAACTAGTGGCATGACATCATGGGAGGCAAGACGCTGGAACATTGAACATAGCTTAGCGACATCTTGTTTCTAAATAAAATCTGTATTTACCTTAAAATAGACAATCAAAAAAAATGCTAGTAGCAATCCTTATTCCAGCAAGGCTTCCTCAAGGGAACTGGCTGTTTGGAAGTCAATATGCATTATAAAACATATTTTTCCCTTATCTCTTGGAGAACTATATAACTTACAATTCAATACTGTGAGAATTTTTCATTGCTTAGGAGTGGTTTTCAGATTCTTAAACTAATTTCTTCCACTAAGTTTAGCCCAACAGATGCCTCCAGATACTGAGGGCAGAGATGGACCTCTGCTTTAAATTCTTTCTATTGTTTGCCTTTTGGCATCCAGAGTTGCTCCAGAAATACAATTACATAAATATCTGTAAGGAGTTAGAAGAGTTATTTAAAGAAGCATCAGATTTAAACTAATTCTGTCAAGTAGAATCATAAAAATTTAAGAGGAAAGTAACATTTTCCTTTTTTCTCCATCAACATGTCATTTAATCAGTATAAAGAAAAGTTTACATTACACCCATTACCTTATTCCACTCGCTTATTATTCTCAAAAAAACACAGTATTCTTTTCCCAGCTTCAAAGGAGCATTATAAAACTTTCCGTAGTAATGTCTGTCTCCAAGAGCAACTGGCATGTTATCAGCAACATCCTTTGCCCGAAATTCAGCTGCCACATATCCCTTAGTGTCAGTGGTGTTGCTGAAGAAAGTGGCAGTGGCAAAGGAGTCACAAACAAAAGTACTTTGCAAACCAAGTGGAAGCACAATCACCTGATAAAGACTAGAGTGGTGAAAAGAAAAAAGTAAACATTAGCTTTCAGTTCAGTGCATAACAAATCAGACTTTCACTCCATTTTTATATTATCGTTTCTACTTTGAGCCCATTAACTGCTTTTAATCATCAATGCCCAGTATGAACTCTTCCTGTACTGAAATACTTCTCTGTCTGTGTTTACCCTTGCATTTTGAACAAAAAGCAATATAGACAAATTTAAAGCTAGGAGTCTTCATGACGTGCACAGTAACATTACACGTTCATTCATGCTCAGAAGACCACCAAACTGAGTTATTGCACGTGGCCATTTGCTCCTCCCACCTTTTGTGCAATTTCACGTACGAAATAGCACACATCATGGGGATCTAAAAACAATTCCTAATTTCCCTACAACTAGACTTTTTCTGTTTAAAGGACAAATACTATTTCTAGGAAATTGATTATATCTGTCTGTGTTATCTGAAAACAATGTTTAGTTTATAGTATCCAATCATAGGAAGAGTAATTCTTACAGCAGCTACCGTCACTATTTCCCATACTATGAACTTTGAAATGTTTTCTGCTTTAGTGTAACATGAGTTACAATTACTTTCTTCTTTCACAAACAGCAGTTAGGGAGATGCGACCCTTTTTCTCTAGAAACATATTTTGGTAGCAATGGAAACACTACTTCAGAACATGTACAAACACAGACTTTGCTCTCAATTTCCTCTCACTCCTAGAAAAAAGAATGGTGGTACCATTAAGTTGCTTGGAAAACAAAAACAACAGGGGTAGTATTGCTTTGAATGCATCAATAAACATCAAGTGCGATTTCACTGTGTAAAGGGGGGAAAAAACAATTCAGAATTCTCAAAAACAAAATTTTGGTCCAGAAATCAAGGAAGAGTCTGAAGCTAAATATTATTTTGCACTGGGAGTTACAGCTTAACTGTTTACCTACTGCTAAAAAAAATAATATAATCAAAACAGAAAGCTCCAGTACGTACACCGCAAATCTACAGAATGTTGTTTGAGAAGGTAAAAAGTGCAGAGACAAACCTGATGGGTCCATTTCGATCTTCTGCTTTCCGGAGTCTGAGCAACGGTGCAGAACCTTTTGCTGCAACAAATTCTATATCTGGGAAGGGGGGATCTAAAAGGCAAGCAAATGCCAGAGAGGTTTTAGCGACACTGTAGGCATGAGGATTCCTAGATAATTTTTCCCCAGAACTTCAAACCTCAAAGGGTTAAGTCTGCAGACAATAGAAAGAACCTAATCAAATAAACACTGGGCAAATATGAGCACCATAGCATGGCAATCCTGACTAGACTGCCTGCAGTAAGGTATATGTGCTATTTGGAAAAACACAGAAATCAAAGAAAAATGATAGCCTGCCCTGAGGTAAGAGAGGAAAGACTGGCAGGAAGAAGAAGTATTATTTATTAGACTAAATGAAATCACCAAAGAGAAGAAAAACATAAATCTCTGGGCACACAGCTCATTATAAGAAATCAGTCTGTATGAATAAAGGAGAATCAATCTGAGCCAAGAGCACTTTCGAGAAGGCAACTTCCTTAGTTACTGCACACAGTCAGCAAGCAATACCACGTCCCTTAAATAGGATTTCGATACGAGTACAGTGCTCTGATTTGTACTTCTGGGAACGTGCATCTAGGCCAAAACTGAACAAACACTCCTGCTGCCAATTACAGTGGCAATGATGACAGCTGCACTCTGACAGAGACTGATGCTATGGAAATGGAAATTGCCAATGTCAGCCTACAAGCGGAAATGAAAAGATCTTCAGTGCATGCAGCTCAGAGAACAGTGCAAAGCTTGTGTACTACCTATCCCAGAAGTCCGAAAGAATTAGCATGGATATTTACAGGTACAGCTAGGCTGTTTGAAAACTGGTCCATCAAGCCTCTGATGTGGTGTCTGACCAAAGAGTAACAAATGCAGAGCTTATCTGCAGAAAAACAATATTGAAATATTGGAAACAATAGTCAACATCATGGAGACAAACAAGAAAATCACTGCAGATTTACAAAGGGTTTCAATTCAGGCAAATCCTTACTGAGATGTGTGGACTTTTCAAGCAGCTGGAATAGAGGTATGTGCACATATATGTTAACATACAAGTGAATCTTCAGTATAACTGGAGAAAATGAGGACTGGTAGAAAAAGTGTAAAGTGAGTTAAGAACTGGTAAACAGGGAGCTAGCAAAATGCAACATGTTGAAAGCACAAGCACTTGCATTCAGAAAGGTCATTACATTTCTTCCAAGATTAAAGAAATTAAGTACTAAGACAGTCATACTGTTAACTATAGTGGTGCAAAATCCAGGTTCAGTTGAACTTATTTGGATGAATTTGAGGCTCAACAAATGCTAGATAGTGTAAAACTGAAGTTGGAAGGAATCTCTGAAACCATCTAGTCCAACTCTCCTGCAATGAACAGGGACACCACAGTTACACCAGGTTGTCTAGGGCCTGATCCAGCCTCACCTTGAAAGTCTTCAGAGATGGGATATCAATTACACTGGACAGGTTGCATAGCTGGGCTGAAGCCAATGGGATGAGTTTCAACAAGGCCAAATGCCAGGTCCTGCACTTCGGCTACAACAACCCCAGGCGACACTACAGGCTTGGGGCGGTGTGGCTGGAGGACTGCGTAGAGGAAACGGACCTGGGGGTATTGATGGATGCTCGGCTGAATATGAGCCCACAGTGTGCCCAGGTGGCCAAGAAGGCCAATGGCATCCTGGCTTGCATCAGAAACAGTGTTGCAAGCAGGAGCAGAGAGGTGATTGTTCCCCTATATTCAGCACTAGTGAGGCTGCACCTCCAGTACTGTGTCCAGTTTTGGGCCCCTCACTGCAAGAAAGATATTGAGGCCCTGGAACGTGTTCAAAGGAGGGCAACAAAGCTGGTGAGGGGTCTGGAACACAGGCCATATGAGGAGAGGCTGAAGGAGCTGGGAATGTTCAGCCTGGAGAAGAGGAGGCTCAGGGGAGACATCATTGCTCTCTATAACTTCCTGATGGGAGGTTGTAGTGAGCTGGGGGTCGGCCTCTTCTCTCGTGTCATTAGTGATAGGACCAGAGGGAATGGCTTCAAGCTACGCCAGGGGAAATTCAGGCTGGACATCAGGAAATACTGCTTCTTTGAAAGAGTGGTCAGGCACTGGAATGGGCTGCCCAGGGAAGTGGTGGAGTCACTGACCCTACAGGTGTTCAAGGAATGTTTGGATTTTGTGTTGAGGGATATGGTTCAGTGAGAACTATTGGTGATAGGGGGATGGTTGGACTGGATGATCTTGTAGGTCTTTTCCAACCTTGGTGATTCTGTGATCACTGGGCAACATCTTCTAGTGCCTTACTACGCTCACTGTAAAAGATTTTTTCCTTATATCCAACCTAAATCTACCTTCTCCAAGCTCAAAGCCACTTCCCCTTGTTCTACTGCCACAAACCCTGCTAAAGAGTCCATTAATTCCCTTCTGTCTTCCCTTTCTTTCCCCTTTAGATACTGACAGGCCTCTACCAGGTCACCTCGCAGCTTTCTCTTCTCCAGGCTTGCAGCTGGATTTTTACAGATACAACTAGGCTGTTTAAAAACTGGTCCATCAAGCCATTGATGTGGTATCTGTCTGAAGAGTAACAAATGCACAGCTTGTCTGCAAAAGAGCCCCAGCTCTTGCAGCGGTTTTGTGTTGTTTTCAAACAAGCAGAGGAAAGGGGAACATAGGGCAAAAATCCACTGCTGGTTCAGTTCACAACAATTATATTTTTCAGAATTTGCCAGGAAAAATGCAATATATGTAAACAAACAGCCACCCACTCCTGGCAGCTCTAATACAGGGGCAAAAGAGAACAAAATGTAGATACCACACTAGCTTTAAAGCTCAGCATCTTTTCCTCTTTTAGTTGCTGGCAAGAAATACAAATTGTGAAGCACTAGACAACCTGCCTGCCTTTATAAGAATAGAAAACAGTTTGCAACAATGCAAAGAAATGATAATAGGGGCATATGAAAGGAATGGATTTCATTTTTGCTTCAGTAATCAGAAAAGAAACTCTGAGGGACTTATTCCACATACAGTATTCAGCAACGAGAATCATTCAAAGCATCTTTCCAGAAATTCAATATTTGCAAAAATAAATACATAAATAATCTGTTCCAAAGCCATCATAATGTTCTGATTTAAGAATCTGCAGAAAAAATACTGAAAGAACAACAACTAGAACAGCTAGAGGGAGAAGAGGAATACTGCTGATGGAAGAATATTGATAATAGATTGTGAGAAGAAAGCAAGACTCTCCAACGTGTTCAGGTGCTGTTGGCACCTAACTTTTGTATAGGCATTTACTATGTGTTCTTTTCAGTTTGTTTTAGTTCTCCACCAGCAAAACAGACTAATATCCATAGCAATATCAAGAAAATTTAATAGAACCTAGCAAGAAATATAAGCATACTCAGAGGCAGTCCGATTCTAGTGCTTGTCCAAGCATTAGCAGCTCTGGACTGCTATGACATTTCATCGTCATGCTCATTCTCCACAATAAGAATCAACCTGCTGAGTGTCCCTTTGAACACAAAGCCAGGCTCCAGGAAAGAAGTGCACCTGCTTTCCAAGTACCACTGCAAAAGTACAGGAAAACAGCACATGCCTCAAAGCTGGAGTGAAAACCTTTCATAATGTAATCATATTCTTCAGAAAATGCTGTAAGCATTAATAATGATTAAAAAATTCAAAATGGAACACATATTTTTTTCTTTAGTCTTGGAAATGTACTGTTTGACAGATATGAATTTGTCAGCACTGTTTATTGCTACAGCCCAAGACTGCAATTGCAAACTGCTGTAGTATGAAGGCATTTCATGAAATTTTCTAGGAGTGGTAACATGAATATTTAATACCTTTCCTGCCACCTGATTTTATGTGCAACTCTGAAACTGTAATTCTAGGACAACACTGTGCTGCTTACTTTAGGATATGTAATGCTAGCAAGCAAAGTTGTAGCATAGGTTTGTCAGGTACACAGATTAAGTCAAAAACAGATGCACAGATCCATCTCTATCCCACTTCATACAGCATTACAGATAAAACCTACTAAAACTTGTATAATTTGTCTGGGGACAGCATATCCCTTTTAATGCTTCCCTTTCTTATTTTGTGCTACCGATACAGCTTTCAGAATAAAGAGCTAAATCACAAATTCCAAAAGCAATTGGTAACTCTTCTCAAGTTTTGAGAAATCAAACTGAAGACTTCTCTTGTTGTGATTTTGTGTAGGTTTTGTTTGTTCTTTAATGGTTATTCCAGGTTTTATACCCAGTAAAGTATTTCACTGAATTTTAAAACAAGGTAGTCAAAAACAATGCTGTAAAATATACACAAAAAATAAGGCAGAGGCATTCATTCAGTAGAAAAGGTTTTTTACTATTTATATTACTGTCTAATGAGTAAATAAGTTTACACATTTCTGTTAAATGGCTTTAACAAAGAGGAAAGATTTTTACTTTAGAGAAAAACATTATTAGCAGAGGAAAAGGAAAAAAAGGAAGGGAAATAATCAAGATCATATCTACAGAAAATGATGACTTAAATCTCCTTTAAAATACTGTTTCTTAACAATGGAAATAGTAGCAGCATGTGTGTATGTGTGTATGAATTCACAGCTGAAAAAGCCTTAAGATCTACCTTCCTCCCCAGGGTAGCCTATTCGTGCGTTGCTTCTTTCCTTTTTGCATCTCATTAATTATACTCAGTATAAATTAAGGTAACTGCTTCAGGAAAATAACAGCTGATGCAGGTGTATCACTACAAATTTGCAAAGAACAATGAGCACCTACAGCAATATTAACGACCTTCCATCTTCCAGATGGAAGATACTTAAAATAAATGTTTTGGTGAGCATGTAAAGCACGGGCTGTAAAGCACATTGATATCAAGTGTCCTGTAAACAAAACGATAGAGGTGGTGAGAATGACCATAATTTCATGGATCTTTATGAGAAAGAAAATCTTTTTCATTAAGGAGATAAAAAAAATTATTGAGAAGTAAGGTTTATCTGAACTTAAATATGCATTTGAATGATCTTTGTGTAAATATGAAGTGCACACATGGAATTTAAATAGAAACATTTACAGGATTAGTGTCTAATTTCCTCCTTACAAAAGAACAATTTTTATACTCAGGTTTTATTCACTCCCCTTTTCTCTGGAGGTCTTTAATGTGCTGTGAGAGTATGAACTGTCATATCACTACAGCTCCAACAATCTTTCTATTTCCTCAGTGAAAGCAGATTTGTTTTTTTCCCTTTCCTTCTCCAGATGTCAAAAAACTTCATCTATGAAAAAAAAAAGTGTAAATATTTTTCATCATATGATGGAGCAGAAAAATAATGCATCTTATGTATATATGTGTGTGTGTATCTCCTTGGCACACACACACATCAGACTTCCCTACCTGTGGCCTAATAGAATTGTAGAATCATTTAGTTTGGAAAAGACCTTTAAAAATTATCAAGTCCAATGAAGAACATCTTTCACCTACTAAGTGCAAAGCAGAAGATTCTAGAACGCTATACTCAGCCTGTGATGAAATTCTTTCTTTTAATTCTGACCACTTCCTCCCTGCTTGTGAGTCTACTTTCTGATGTACACATTCACATGAAGTGTGAGGGGACGCACATTCAAGAGTCTGTAGACTGCATGTATATCCTGGATTATCAAGAGTCTGTAGACTGCATGTATATCCTGGATTAAAACAAAAACAACAGCATTTGAGAAACACGAGAACTACTTCAGTTGTCTGAGATACACGGGCCGTAAGTGAAACCTGTCCAAAGCCACTGGAAAGTGCAATGTAGAAATACACAGCAAACAGTAAGATGTGTGAAAAGTAAGCATACTACCTACTCAAAATATAACTGATTCTGTGCAAAACTTGGAGGGTAGGAAGATGAGACCTAATGAGACCTATTATAAGTTATTTTACAAGAAGGAAATGTGCGTCTTCCCTGTTCAGCAACTCAGACATAGTCATATAACTCAGACTATTTCCAGAAAATTTTGACTTACATGAAGTCTTAGATCACAGTGATCAGGTCTAAACCACAGAAAACTAGACAGAAACTATAAATAATTAGGTATTAACAACATGAAGACCAAAATTTTGTCACATGTGATCTTTAAGAATCTATCCCAAAACAAACAACAGCATTATTTTCATGTCACAAATGAATTAATTGCTGTTATGTAGAATATTAGAAGTGAAAGCACACACAACAAATTTATTGTTCTGTTTTTCAAACTCTTGGAAGTGGTTATAAAACACTGTCTTCTTAAATTCAAATGTGAAGCAAGCAACAAAATTAACAAGGGCTTGTCTGAGCATGCCTCCATAAATACACTACAAAATAAAAAAACAACGCATGTAATTAGAATAAGTCTGACAGAAATTATAAAATACAGAATACACTCAAAACACACATTCCTTCTCTTCCTTGGAAAAAGACAAGAGCTCCCTCCTTCACTGAAAGACAGTCTTGCTATCATCATTTCACACCTACAATGTAATCACTGGCAAACCACTTCATAATTGACTTAATTTCCTATCGTGAGTAGACAAATGTTGAGAGCTCAACTACAATTAGACATAAAAGACTGTGCGAGATGCCGGTTACTGGAAGTAGGAAAGGAGCAAGACTTCAATGATCCGTGAAACATTTGGTAGACTATATTTACCATCCACAAGATGATAGGCAAAAACAGCTATGTGCTCAGCACAGAACTATTTTAAAAGGTTGCTTCTTGCCAGGAATTGAAGCAGGCTTTTGAGTCCCAAATTCTTGTGTGTGTTTTTATTTCTTTACAAATCTTGTGGATACCAGATATACTCATTCAGGATATATAAATTGGAAACGCATTTCTCAACAGGCATCTGTTAGCCTTCCTTTTTGAAGAAAACTTTTTGCAAGCACTTACATGCTTACTGTATTTTGCAACACTCTGAAGACTTTACACACACTGTTGGGAAATTGAACCTGATTATCCAACCATCTGGGACATGGCTCTTGACAGTATTTGAAACTCCACAGGTTCAATTTCCCAAACTCCCAAAATGTGAAAAGTGAAATGTGGAAGGAGATGCCACACCTCCCAGCTTGTGGATTTGCCCCCATCTGGGAAACAGACCAACTGAATGTGCATTTGTTAACAGATGCTGTATGAAATCTTAGACAATAAATGAGGTTGCTTCCAATAAATTAACAGTTAAACATCTGTGTGTGTCTCAGCTCCTTTAGAGTCTCTGTTTTTAAGGCATATCTTATGTTTATACAGTACTGTTTAGCCAGAAAATTACCAGAGCCAGACAACACTTTCCAAAGTTAAGCTGGCAGAAAAACTGAGATCATTCCACCCACCACAGAAACATAACCATCTGGTTTAACAACATGCATTATTACAAAATAGCTGGACAAAAGAAGAAGCAAATTAAACACCTACTCTAAAATTAAAAATAATTATATAAATTAAGTTTGTAAGCTAATGCAATTCTCCAAATAGAAGGCACAGAAGTCAAAGGGATACTGCCAGAATAATTATTTTATTTGTTTTCTTTTCATCTTAGATTAGCTGAAATAGCATAAAACATAACATCTTACTTAGGTTCTCCTTAATTGGTGAATTTTGCAGCATGTAAATGCTTCTTGGCACTGTAATTTTTTGGGGCATATTTTTGATATACCCATTTTTTGATATACCCATTTATATATTTTTGATATGATTCTCCTAATCGCAGAGGAATTTCTATCCTTTATTGCTCACTGACAGAAGTTAACTACCAGATATAAAACATCTTGTGTGGCAAGATCTCCCTTCAAAATGGAAATGACCTAACTTTTATGAGAGGATCTCTTCTATCTACGGCTACACAAGTGCATTTGCTAAGCACTGACTCAATGGAGAAGGGAACATGCCAACTGACAAGTCACAAATACCACGTCATACAACACTTACTGCAAAGTGTTCTCTTGAGCTCTTCTGGGTAAGTGAGTCAACATGGTCTAGCAGAGTTTTGGAACTATGATGACACAGTAAAGAGTACCTTTACTTTGCCTTTACTCCAAGTGCATATTTCCTCAGCCAACCAGACTGTAAGACAGGAAATTAGTTTTCACAAAGATACATGATTCTGATTCTATGATTCTGTGATACATGTACTAATGGATGCTACTTTTGAGTCAAAGCAAAGTAACTCACAAAACACGTTAACAATCCTGGTCATTGTATACCCTAATCAGTACCTTCAGAAAACAAGAGATGTTTCGCCTTTTGTGAAGCTTAAAAAAAGTTAGATTTACTTTTAAAAACCTTGTAGAAATATAAATTTCTAAAACTACCAATCTCCAGTTCCTCATTTGCAGTCAGAAGAGGACCGGTTCCATCTAGTGGCTGAATGGAGCTACGTGCACACAGAGTTTCAAGGATTCTCACCCACCTCTTCCAACTTGTGGTCCAAACGGAAAGAACGGGCACTAGCACCAAGCACTGTGCTTCACAGGGTAATAATGATAACGTAATAGAGAAATTCTGACAGTATATGTTTGGTAGAAAAATGTTCTGACCAAAAACGGGTTAGGAAAAGACAGATTTTTTTAGCATAACATTTGGTATCATACACTTGCAAAAATATTAAGGTTGAGTATCTTCAGACAGTGCACTTTTTTGCTCAAATGCCTTTTATGTTTTGTATTCTACTAATTATAGATAAAGGGATCTCTCTGAGGTACTTACAGATACTTGCAGGATTCTCTGTACTTTGTACCCATGCATACTTTAGTAATACCTGCTGTGCTACAGTCTCCATGGTGGAGAGAACTGGCATGGAAAGAGTAAGTGACCTAGCACCTAGCACATGGAACTAATGTGACCTAGCACATGGAACTGTCCCTCTCTCCCCTAGGTACCAATCTTGCATGTAGCCCACGAATCTATCTTTTTCCTGCCTTGAAAAACAACACTTCAAAACACTTCACTTCTCCCCCTCTTCACCTGCTGGAATGCCAACAGTACTAAATACGTGAAAGCAAATATTAATGCAGAATTTTAAGCATGGAAAGAGCCCTTTTGATAGCCCACCATTCAACACGGAGATGAACCAGGCTATTTCACCTGCATCTCTCATATCTAATAAGTTCTGTTGAAAACACAAAAAATAAATGGCAGGACCTACCTGTGATTTGCGTTGTCATGGAAACCAGCAGTGAAAAATTCAAAGCTACCATGGAAATATTAATGGAGTAATTGGTGCCTGGCTGCAAATCAAAACAAACTTCTGGAGCCTGCTCGCGTGTGGTAAGGTTGAAGGTCATTTCATGCAAGAACTCCTTCTGATACCAACGCTGGCCTTGCACGTGAAACTGTAACCAAACAATCACAGCATGCAAATGGTAATGTTTTAATATATTACTTACATTTATTCATGTCACACTTTAATTTAGAAGGAATAGCACAAAAAACACATCACTGAATAGAGTGCCAAAATTGCTGGCAGTTCGTACGTGTAGAAAATCTGACAAGTGCAGTCCCTCTGCAGTCATCTCTGACATTGTTTCCACTTCTTCTCCTAGTCTGTCTTTCCTATTTTTTACTAGGTCCATAACTTCCCACAAGTCTCTCTTGCTTCCTAACATACAGGCTTCTGGTAATGGTGCACTTTCAATGCCACTATACTTTCACAGTGCAAAGTGATGAATTACAAAAGTAAGCTCACATTGCACATATGGTTTAACAATGAGGAAAAAGTGAAAATCAAGCAACTCTGACCTATGTGAAAATGCCAAGTGCCCTCCAGGATGTTCTGACAAACAGCTGTGGCTCCAGGAAAACTTACAGATCCACTGTTCTTATTTCAGTTGGATTTTTGGAGTGGTTATTTTCTTGTTGATATCCCAAATGATAACGAAATTATTAACTTAAGGCTTTTCCTGATCATTCTGAACTGCTTGATGTATTTTGTTCCTGCTGATAGTCCTTTAAATGCATCTTATGCCTTTGGATAATCAATGAGTACCACTTAGAACATGGAGGCATGGAGGTTTGAGACAACAGCAGGTGGTCTGAGTTCTGGTAGAGACAATTCACAAAGAAAAGCCTTGTTGGACAAAAGGAAGCCTGTAGTGACATCACAAGGCAGAGTGTACTGCCTACAATGGGAACAGCCTTGTCTGGGGCCAGAGTGGACAAAGCTGAAGGTACAGTCACTTGAGGCAAAAGGCATAGACAGGGGAGGTACAGATAAGGAACTGTAAAACAGGGGAAACAGTAAGCAAGAAAAAAGTGGTTTATTTCTATTTTGAAGGTTGCTATGAAGCTTTTTATGAGACAGCAATAGAACAAGGAACAAGTGACAAGAACCTGAAAAACTGCAGGTTATTCACATATATGATTAACACTGTTTCCTAGAGAGGGAAAAGCATCTTAAATTCAAAATACAGATTATTACTTACTAAATATCTGTCTTCCATATCAGCTCCCCTTACATTTCTCCGCCACTTCAAACAGGTATCATTAAAAATTAACACGTTATTGAAAGCTTCCTTTACTGTAGAAATAATAATAACAGAGATAAACTTATCACAGGGACTTCACGTTCCTCAACAATTTGAATGCAAGTAGATGAAAATAAAGAAGGATCTACTTCTAATATCCTTCTGAGTAGGAGACAGAACCTCTTTTTTTTTTTTAATTTTTATTTTTAATGAGCCAAAAACCCTAGACATTCACTTCTCAACATCTGTCCCCTTACAACTAAAATATCAGAAGGCAAGCTTCACATTTCCATGTCCAACAGAACCCTGCAGTTAGAACATGCCTTTAGCAGTTAAAGCTGCCAGAACATTTCTCATCAGCACTAAGCATAAGGATGTTATCTGTAATGCTCACGTCACTTAGATCAACATCACACAGCTCTGCCACAGGGAATTCTCCCACAGAACTGGTTATAAAGACAAGGAATGGAAAACAGTAAGCACCGTGCCATAGTCTGATATCCTTGCATGTAGCTAGCAGTGCCACTGTATCAATCCTGCCAAAGGCTAAAGGCAAATTCTGAAAAAGCTCGCTTCCCATTTTTTCTGCAGGGCACTTGCTGTCACAGCTGTGAGTACAGATTCAGTGACTAAAGTGAGCACAAAGAAAAGCACCTGTAGAAAAAGATGGTGGCGACGGTGGCTACATTTCTGTAGTGAGCATCAAGAATGATCCAACAGTTACCTCTGCACCAGAATAAATTCTTCTACAAGCACAGTGAATACAAAACAGAACCTACCCTTTGTTTGAACTGCTACTGTAACTGAAACAGGTATGTTTGTGGAAGAGATGGTAGTAATATTCACCACGTAGTTACTGCCAGAGTTGAGGTCTAAACACACCTTTGGATTATCTTCACTCGTAGTGACGTTAAGTATCGCATCTTCTGAGAATGTCTTTTCATCCCATCTTCGACCAAGAATATGAAACTGTTGAAGGATTAACAAAAATAGTTTTGCAAAAGGTTGTGGCTCTTCAAAATTCAGAACATCAATTCAAATAAGCCTAAACAATCCAGCTGTCACCTATTTTAGAATATCAGCTCAAATGAAAAAGAAGCTTGTAACCAACTACTTTGATTCAATCAGATGGTTCTGTTACTAAATTAGACTTTTAATCTCTTCTGGCTGTTAAAAATACATCCTGTTTATTTCTACTACAAATATAAGGAATCTTTAACATAGATTCCAAAACCACAACCAACACAAAAAGTTAATTGTAACTAAATGTAGAGCATGCATGAATCAAGTCACTACTTTCTGTTTTGTCCGTATTTTTTCATCCTTGCCCTAGAGAAGCAGCATTAAGGCTACATAACAGTAAAAGACAATATTTCTGCTGACATTCCCAGCACTGTGAAGTAAAATCTGGTATTTGTTTGAGGGGAAGGGATAGATAAAGCATATCTAGGCAGTCCAGTCCAGACAGCGTTTGGAACTTTACTGCATCTATGTGTTGTCCCGAGTTTTACCACTCTGAAATGTCCCACTGAGAGCAGATTTCAGGCAGCAGCAAATATACAGATCACATTACCTCAGAGATCCACAGTTCGCCAGTACCACAGGGTACAATGAAAAACATTTGCTTTGAACTATTAAGGTAATTTGGAACTTGTTTTTTTCCATCTCAGCGGTACTCAACGAAAGCACTCAAACTAAAACAGCACTGGTTTATAATGCAGCAGGAGAAAGGCTGTTTTCCAAAATTATCACCCTACCTTGAAATGCTTTTCTGCATTAATTTCCTCATCCTTTTTCATTTTTTATATTTTCATTCGTTTCAAAAAACGACCTCTCCTGATTTGTTTGTATTCCCAAAACATGAGAATTCTTGTTGCATCATTTTGGATTTGAATAATTATTGATTGAACGACTTGTTTTTAAGAATCTGTATTTTAGCTTTTATTCTTAGGTTTACAGGTGGCAAACAATAGTAATTATAAATGTTATTTTCAATTTCCAAGGAAAACAGTTCTAAGAATATTCAAATGATAACATGGTCAAATCTTTTGAGCAAGGTACAGCATATCTACCTACCTTGTGTTTCTGAAACAGGTTACATCCCACATCTACAAGTGATATGCTGCTTGCTTGAAATGTTTACATCACAGATAGGGACAGAGAGCAAACTGCAGTGTTTTCTATGTCAATGCTCTGCAATGGAATTCCACTAAAACACAAACTTGTGCTGAAATGGTTCCTGTAGTTTTAAGCAGGTATAAAGATGCTTTACAGGATCTGGATCCAACAGCTCTTAAGTCTTTCAACTAACATTAGGACAGGTATATGTTTCCTTCCTAGACCAGTCACGTTCAAGGTTCTGTGTGGCTCACTGGGAAGAGCGAGCCAAAAACTCAGCATATAAACAATACCCACTGAAGTGATCTCCAGTAATGACTCACAAAAATTAACTAGAACAAGGCTTCTCTCAGCCTCAAATACCACCCCACTTACTGTGTAAATTTTCTGCACTCCCAGTCTTCCAGTTCTCATTTGCCATTTCACACAAGTTTCATTGAATACGGTCAAATTACTGAACAATTCCTCCTCTGTGTGCAAAAACACAGAACAGAAATATTATTATTTCTCACACAGACCTTTATACATTTGGAGCAGCAGTTTATTTCTGCACTTTCCCAGTTCCTTTCACAAAGGGTAAATAAAACAAAGCAGGCAGAAATTGGGTGGCAAGCTCTGCCTTAAATGTGGAAGCTCCTAGAATCAAAATACAAGGTTAAGAGAAAAAGCGCATTCTGATCTAAATGGCTGCAAAGTCTTTAAACACAGAGACAACATCATGTAAAGTACCACGAATAAGGAGAACAAAAATACTTCATTAAGTTTGCATTTTAATGTAGAATAATTTTAATCCTAACAGCTTTTCAGATTAAGGCAATGGTACAGTTTCTTGTCTGCAAAGAACTAAGTCATTCAACCCATCTGACCTCTGGGTGACCAACCCAGATGAAAGAACAACTGATCAGAGAGATTCTGCCCTGCTTTGGTTGCTCCTCCTAGTCATAATACATTACACTCATACCATCTGTATGAATTCCTCATCAGAAACATTCATTAATTTGTGCTTGTACTAGTAGAAACAAAGAGCAAGAAACAATGCCCCAGTTCCACAACTAATGCCACCTGTTCTATATTCTCCTCGAACTTGGCTGCCAGCATCTGGATCTCATGAGATGCAGTGATCTGTCTTTTTATGCATGAGCCATTCACAAATGAACCTGAAGACTTTGTAGACCACTGAATCTCATGCATTAGAAATTGCATTAGACAGCAAACAAAAAAGTCTGTAAAGACTTAAAAGATCTGTTCACAAGTAAAAGGGGTACTGATAAGCCAACTTAAAAACAAACAAACTCTAGAAAACAAAACAACTTCTCTGAATACAACAATATGAATTTTAAGAAAGCTTCTGGAGAAAAGGTTTCTTTATCTGAATGAATGTCTTTGTTCACTGTTTGCTTGGGCTTTCTTTTTAACAAGCTATAATAAACAATTAAATGACACAGCCATACTAGCAACTTTTCAGACTTTCATTAGGTTAAAAGAAAAAAGTGCACATAATGAAATATGCAGCGAGTACAGCTGTAACAACCAACAGTAGAGTCCTCTGTGTCACCTGTGTTCATTTGGAAACTCAGAGTTGGTTCATGTCTCAGAGAAAAAGCATGGCCAGAATGATCTACTCATCCATTCTTTTTATAGTCAGTTCTCTCACTGCTGTCATCAGACACAGAGCAGTTGCCTTCACATGACAAGATAATCAAATATCCTCCCAGAGCTAAGAATACATCTCCTTCTGGACACAGTTTGCATTGACAGGGAAGGTATTTGATCCTCTCCTTGCCTTCACAAGCCTTCCAATACGTCACTGCAAAATACTGCCGTATTTTCTTATCAGATCTACTATATGAATAAGGTTGTACAAATCTAAGCTCATGCTGATTCTAAGCTAAGAAGCCCTTACTAGCTACTGAAAGCACAAAGTGGATTTATTGATAGCCTTGGTTGATTCTTCAGAAATATTCATGAAGAAGTTGGTGTAATGCCCTGGTGTAAAGGCAGGCTACTCCTCTGTACGTCCACTTCATTTCATGGGGGTCCTTCATTGCAAACAGACATTAATCTGTCACTGAAATAAATGAAAACAGAGATAAATTCCCCAATTTCCTGTACTGAAGCTGCTATTTATAACTGAAGTGTAACAGTTTAAGCGCTTAAGTACAACCTTTAATTTCTTAATTTTTTTTTAATTAAAGCTGCCATAAAACTATTTTCAAATAATGCCAAGAACATCTCCAAGTATCTAGCAAACAGATGCCTCACTCATTAGATCAGTTTTTCTACCCACTATCTCTTTTTAATACCCCCATTCCAGGCTGTCGTTAAATACCAAATTGCTGTTGAAAATTTCCTCTCCTGCAGAACAGAAGAAGAAGAAAACATGCATGCCATCCCCACAACAATTTCCTTACAGTTGGCTGTGTGATTCATTGCATTTAAATGTTTATTCCTATTATTTGTTTCACAGCAATGCCTAGAAATTTCAGGGTATTAATGCTGCTGCCCTAACACAGAATAAAAGAACACGTCCAGTTATTGTATTATTTTTTTTTTAAATCAAGCATTTTTTAAATGAAGCACTTAAATTCAGTAAATCACTTCTACTGAAAACTGCGTGGCAGTGATCACCCATTAGGGAGTATAGCAGGAGGAAAAACACTGATTTAGTGGAGGGTTTTAGGGGACTATGGTAAGGTTGCAGTTGGACTTGATCTTTAAGACTTTTTCAACCTGAGCAATTCTATGATTCTACGATTCTACATATATGCAAATGAAAATTCAAAACAAGAAGGGACTAAAAAAAACCAATCTCTGAAATTACTCAGCAAGACAGTAAAAAATTTACAGTGCAAGGTATTCAGGCAAGGAAACTTACCTTGTACAGTGGCCTCCTTGGAAGGAAGCAAACAGCATTAGTAGCACTTTTTTTTTTTTTTTTCTTTTCTGTAGCTACATCTGTCAGTACTGTCAAGAGTTCTGCACTTTTCCACAGGACAAGGCCACCATGCATTTATCATATGCCCATAGTATAGCTGGCATACTTTTCACATGCACTGAAAATTTCAACTTGTGATTGGCCAGTTAGGCCATTGGATGCCACTGTTGCTCAAATGGCATCCAGTTTACCTCCACAACATCCATCCCATCCCAAAGGAAAGGGTCCTAAAACAGCACACAAGTGGCTGGGCATCAGGGCAAGAGTGTGGAAAAAAACCCTGGGTAAGTCAGACACTGAAAGGTAAACCTGGAATAGGGCTGAAAGACACAACTAATACCTGGCTGACAGCTTCCAGGAAAGGCAGATGCTGGTCAACAGAACACAAGTGGGAGAACACAAAAAGCAAGCAACAGAGTGATTCAGCAGTGCAGCAAGCGCACAGAGGGAGAAATCAAGCTAGGAAAACTACAGAAACAGATTCTGAGAAAAAGAAGTGAAGGTCAGTGCCTTCTTTATTCCATTTTAAAAAGCTCTGCTAGGAAGAAGAGTTTATCTCTATGCTTGAGTGCACAGAAAAAAACCTTCATATTAATCACAGCCAGTATGTAAACATCTGCTCTGTCACGCTGACCTTCTGCAACCCAGTGCTGATGTCCTCAACCTCCATCAGTTCAGGTCCCAGCGCTCCACTTTATTTGCAGAATCTGAGCGAAACATAATAGGCAGACAATGTATGCCTGAACAGCCATTAAAATCACATGATGTCTTTCAGATATAGCTTCCATTAGTCCTCAGCTGAAAAAGCACTTGACTGCTACTGAGGTGAGCCTGAGATACATTTTACCAGAGAGGTACTCCTGAACTTGCTTGATAAAAAAAAAGGCATTTACCAGCATGCAATCAGAACCAGCTCCAACCTAGCATTCTGCCTTTTGCAGGTAGCTAAAGGGACATCCATATAGGCATGTGGATGCACAGGTTGTTTCTCACACTCACTCTGAATGTTGTTTTCCTTTTTTCAGATACTTTTCATTTTTAGCTGTGTGAAACCTGTGAAAGGTGCTGCAGATGCTGCCTGTTATTAACATGTATTACACACATGTTCAGACAAACAACACTTCAAAAGGGAC
The DNA here is from genome assembly GCF_951394365.1 of Tetrao urogallus. Lineage (NCBI taxonomy): Eukaryota > Metazoa > Chordata > Aves > Galliformes > Phasianidae > Tetrao > Tetrao urogallus. Next base: position 4,488,173 of record NC_136816.1, on the reverse strand, counting down.
TTTTGCTCAATCTGCTTCAAGGCACCTGTTCCACTGTGTACAGGCAAACTCATCTTCCATGGTACTTTTTGCAGATATACACAGAATTTATTCTAGAAAGAGATACCCTCAGCATCTGTACCTATCTTGAAAGGTAGCATGTTGTTTTTGAGAGGTTTGCTCATTCTTGCATCCAGTTTAATTAAGATTACAAATTTTAGCAGGTTTTCACCTTCTGCCATGAAGTTTACACAAAGAAAATCCACAAAAAACAGCAAGACTGTAGCCAGAGACAGCCATATAAGAAAGAGACAGATAGCTAATGATTTACTGCTTCTTTGGTCTAAAAATGTTACCAGAAAACAATCACATGCAGAGTATTTCATGTACTGATCAAGACTAACAAACACATAAAAGAGATACAGCTGTAAGTGTTTTTACAGTCGAAAGATGTATCACTCAATAGTGTGAGATTAGATGGGATTACCTGGACTGGGACTAGAAATTCACATTATCTACTCCACAGGTGAAAGAGGTTCTGTAGACTACTGTTTGCCATCAAAAGCTGGTTTCAAACAAAAGTCTAAACAGTTCTACTGAGCAAAAAGCTATAGTCCATTTATATTCTACTTTATTTACAGGCCGCTGGGCTGTGCATCGCTTTGATCTAAGGAGCAGCACCTCCCAAAACAGACTCCACCTGTGTTTTTCTAGGCAGTTAAAGAAATTATCTGATTGCCACACATCTGGATTTGACATATCCAATTAGCCCTTTGTAAGAACTCTGGCCAATCAGGTCCTGTTCATTGATGACTATAATTATTTTAATTGTTTGATGGGGTTCTTACTCCTACAGAACCATGTGTTTCAAATCAGTGCCTACAGATGTGAGTGACACCTTTTCTATTAAGATTGTATCTCCTGGCATGAATTACTTGCACATGGCTGGGAATAAAAATTAGGAGGAGAATGATATTTAAACCATTCGCTGATGTGCGGAAATTACTGACACTACCAACAGAGAGACATCCCAGCTGTCTTTCTGTATCATCTCTTTATTGTACAATTGAAAATGCAAGAACTGACATCTAGCTGGAGGGAAAATCAGCCAGTGAGAATAAGGATAAAACACAGGAGAAAAAGGGAAAGTGAAAGCAAACAAAAAACAACTCCAAATGAAAAAGTGAGCTACTAAAACATCACAGAAAAGGAAATTAGTACTTCCATATTGAAAAAAAACCTTGGAAAAAAGTGTGGAACAAGGTCAGGCTGGACTGGGCTCTGAGCACCTGACGGAGCTGTAGCCGTCTCTGTTCACTGCAGGAGAGGTGGACCAGATGGTCTTTAAGGGTCCCCTCCAACTCAAATGATTCTATAATTCTATGAAATCAGGAGTAAAATCTAAATGTGGAAAAACAGGGCAGGACCATCTTTTCAGCTGTAAAATAAAGATAATATCCATGCAACTGAGAGCGTTTAAAATACACAGGTATGGAAAATCTGTCATGCCTTCTCTGGACTGCTTCATTAAGCTGCTCTTCCTTCTACGCCTTCACAACTCTAAAGAAGCATTTATAAGAAATCAGCAAATATATGCCATCCCATAAGATTTTCAGTGTTGGCACGCAATAGACTTTTGGGACATAACCATATTCATAACATTCAAGTTTCAGAAGTCAAGATATGCAGCTAATCCCTATTTGTAGATTGGGAGCCACATCACAGAAGAACGAAACGTTCTGAAACATAAAATTAATCTTTAGACAAAGAGAGAATTCATAACGTATTGAGTAGGAAGCACTGTAAAAAAGAGTATGCACGTACGTGTAAAGTTAAGACACAAAAGAAACCAACATCAGGATCAGATACAATGCATGCTGGTATGAAAGAGGAGAAGCTCCATTTTAAGTTCCAGGTTCACAGTACGTTAGGACTGAATCACCTTTTCCCCTGAGCACAAAAGCCTACAAACCACTGACAGCCTGTACAGCCTGTCTCTACTCTGGGAGGTTCTCACAACCGATCATTAAAAAAATCTATGCTGTCAGACTTGGCAGTATGGGGAAAACAGGGGTCAAATTTCCCTTTTGACTACCAGCAGCTATTTCCTACTGCCTGAGTTTTGGAATGCTCTGCAAGGAATGTGCACCACCTTCCCACACAGGTCAGATCCATTCTTCTTACATGCTCGTTTATTTTTCCTTCCCATGCCCAGCAGCTGCTTCCATTGCAGAGACAATATTTCATTTAACACATCCAAAAAAGCTTTAGTAAATGCATTTCTAAAAATACAGTGAATGGGGATACTGGAAACTTATTTAAATACTGAGAAGCTATTATTTAATACAAACTTTTCTTTTCACTGGATAAAAATAAGGAAATTGGGTAAACTGACTTCCTTTCTTAGATCCCTTATTGTCACCAGCCACATCAACAGACGCTAAGCATAGAGTTACACTCAGAATACACTCACATAGAGATACACACAGCATAAGACAAGCATAGAGAAGGAATCTTCTGGGTCCAGAATAATGAGGAGCAGTTTGCAGATGACAGCAAGGTGGGAGGAAGAGTTGATCTGCCTGGGGGTAGGAAGGCCCTACACAGGGACATGGACAAGGCGGGAGTCAACCTTTTCTCCTGGGTAACAGCAATGGAACAAGAGGGAACGGCTGCAAGTTGAGCTAGGAGGAAGATCAGGTTAGATATTAGGAAAAATTTCTTCTCCATAAGAGTGGTTAGTCACTGGAATGGACTGCCCATGGATGTGGTGGAATCACTGTCCATGGAAGTGTGCAAGAAACACTTAGATGTGGTACTAAGGGGCATGGTTTAGTGGAGAAATATTGGTGGTAAGTGGATGGTTGGACTGGGTGATCTTGGAGGTCTTTCCCAGCCTTGGTGATTTGGTGATTCTATGATTCTATATGTGGCTGTAGCCAGAGCAAAGGCAAATTCTTACAGGAAGATCAGCTAATATGGGAAAACTCTCCATGACAGGGATATCTTTTTGGGGTAGGAAATAGGAAGAAGGGGAAGAGAGGACTCTGCAAACAGAATCAAGACAGCTTCAATAAGCAAAGGGACCATTTTCCTCAAAAATATCATAAACTTTGTCCAATTATCATACAAAAGTGCTGCAGACACTCTCTCTTCTGCACATGAACCCAGTTCACCGCAATTACTTTTAATTTGCCCTGCGTGTTCAAGAGGCAAGGTCTCAAAAGTTAGGTTGGATGTGTGGGTGTACGTATGAGCATATCCACACACATACAAGGAGGGGAAAAGTTTTTACATCACTGTCATAGTCCTTCCTGACATTTAATTAAGAAGCACTTGTATCCGAGCTTGCTAAAAGACAGAACCAACTCAATTTAATCTTTCATTTCAAATATGCTCCAACACCTCTCCCCATCCTTATCAAATAAAAGTTACCCCTAGAAACTTGGCAATGTCTTGGGACACACACTGCACACTGTGCCCTTTGCAAGTGCAGATTCAGGAGAAAACATCTCAGATATAACCAATCCTCACAGCTACAGTGAACCCACTCAACAAGAAAAAAAGAGTGGAAAGGACTGATTTTATGAATTTCCATTTAATAAAGAATGCAAACATACTATATGTAACACTTGGTGCTCATGCCTAGAACAATTGGTCTAGATGAGATAAACATTACTACCAAAACCAGCTCAGGCTTGACAATTTCTTCTCCAAAATTCATGACAAGCAGAAAACAAAGCTTCTTGTTGTAAACTACCTTCTATTCCACTGCTGCATGCTACAGCATGCTACTCCTACATCTCTTCCCTGAAACAAACTAAAATATTATTCCCACAAGAGTATCTTATTTTCCCTCTCAGTAGAAGATCCCAAATTTGCCAAGTAATTTCCTGTAACAAAAATAAATGTAACCACAGATTCCTGCTCCACAGAAGAAAAATAACCTTTTCCAGAACTAGCTGTACAGGATGTCCAGACTTATATATTCATCATGCTGGACAGTGAGTAATTAACTGCAGATAAGTTCTCTGATCTTCAGTCTCTTGAGTTCACATCAAGGGTTAGAAAAGAAAGACTGTACTTCAGCTGACTACTGCCAGATTTCATTGCTGATGGCTCATTCCAATCAGCATCTCTAAGTAAAATTAATTTTTAAAAGCAATTTTAAAAATATTTAAAGTAGATACTATGAAGTGTTCACAAACACAGACTCCAAGGATTTCAGTCAAAAAGGAATGCAAATAAAGGGCATTCCATCGCAGTGGCTGACTGAGACATTATTATTGGTCAATAGGAAAATGCTTGGGGGAATTCCTTAACTTTTTCCTTACTTCTAATGAGGTTTTCTAGAAAGTAGAAAAAGAGAAATGTTTTTCTTATTGTTATAACAGAATTTATTTGGGAATGCTGCATGATTTTCTTTCATTATAATGAGACAATACCGATTAATCAAGCACACCTTCAAGGTCATACACATCTGAGAGACACAATCATTGAAATTTTATCTCCCATTACTGCTAATGAATATTAAAAACATACTACCAGTGGTTGAAAACCTTTGTATTAATTTCTCATTCATAATTTCTGTTTCAGATGAGCCTAGGCTAGTTATTTTATTAAAAAAAAAACAACAAAGGCTTTCCATTCCGCTTGTTCATACCTACAACCTTTTTTTGCTGTCTAACCTAACAGCTAGAGCTGGAGTCCACCCTACTGGCTCCCACAAAGCCCCTGCTGAAATTCAGAGTGCACTGCAGATTTGGGCCCTTCAAAGCTTCACAGTGCTGGAAGTACCTCTTGGCATCACAGAATCTTATCCACCTGATTAACCTACCCAGTCCACACAGTGCTCCCTTCAAAACCAATCCATAAACCAGAACCATGCAAATTGTCCAAATCAAATGCAAACTGTGAATTCTAAGCAATAGCCATTCCATTTTCCACCAGGGCACTATAAAAAGTGAGGGAACTGTTTTTCTGTGTGCTGATTTTATGTGATGTCACATGGTTCACATCCCCAGTGAATGCCCAAGACATCAGGTGAGGCAACAGAGGTATCAAGTGGCAGTGCTTTGTAAAGGTTTGGTCTGTGAAGTAGCAACAGTCGAAGGCACACTTCCAGTCCTTCTGGAAAACATGTTGAGGAAATAAAGCTAGAGCAGCATTGTCATCTGCAAAAGACAGCACTGCTACTTAGAAAGAAGAGCTGGACTGTCACAAAGATACCACACGACCCTGCTTTCCACACAGAGAGCAACACTTGAGGAGCACAACTGCCAAACACCTGCTAATTCTTAACTGTTACTAAAATGTCATTACGTCCTGTTTCCAAGACCGTGTAATACAGACAGCACCTTCCTCACAAATCTCCTTTCTCAGCACTCATTCTTTTGAAAGAAAATCCTCTTCAACTAAAATTCAGAGAAACAGATCTGGCTGAAAAGACAACCCCAAACCAAATTTATTCCGGGTACTAGGGGGGGAAGAAGAGAAAGGACCTCTGAATTCCACCAGCTCTACTGTAATGTCCACTGCAACGACAGTATCAGGCCCACAGCAGAGCAGTATTAAATCCCACCTTCTCTACTGTTTCCTGTCTTTAATGCTGAGGACCTTAGTTGTGTTAGTCCCTTCCTGTTTGAAATAAAAAGCAAGGCAGCTACATAAAGATCTAACTATGAAACTCCACTAGAAACTGCTGTATGTTTAACATTGTCTTTCTTGGCTTCCATCAGAGAGTACTACCATGTTCTATGTATGGCAAATTACAAAGGGATTTCTTGCCTTCCATCAACCCTACCTCAGGAACAGGAATTAGGAACTATTTAAATAGCACACCCCACAGGAATTTCCTACAGTAATATTTACTTTTGCATATGTATGTAATTCTCTCCCACTTCTGGTCCAGCGTGCATTCTGAAAAATTCCTCTCTCCATTGAAATAATATCCTTCTTTACACTTATAGAACACTCTGCTCAGTAGAGTGGTAGAATTGTCCCAGAATATTTCTGTGTGTGGAATAAGCAAAGGTTTGCCACAATCTATTTCTGGAACAGAAAAAAAAAACACATGATAACAAAGCCTACAAATGGAAACAGGCAAGGCGTGTCAAAGAGTTTAAGCAAAAGATGTGAATCACCCCAGCAAATAACACTTCACTTTTTTTTTTTATTATTTCCTAGTGATTTCTACTAGTCAGGTTAGATTTCTAGAACCTGGAATTTCATGACTGAGAAGTTTCTAGAAGAATGAAACATTTATTCTTCAAGACGAATCATAACATAAAACAGCATCCTGTTTAGAAATGGAGAACAATGCAAATTTTTAGTAACTAAGAAACTCTATAGAACTTAACCACTTAAGAAACTTTAGAAACTCTTATCCACCACAAGTTATTTATTTCTCACCATACCCATCACTAGCAACAACAGAGCTGAAGAATTACAGATGGTCCAAAAAATTAATAGCAATAACAGGGTTACGCCCCCTGCCAGTGGACTTAATTTGAACTGTGTAGAAAGGCAGAAGCTGCCCTTAATCAAGGACAAGTAGAAACTATTTACTGGGGAGAAAATTAATGAATTATTCAGACTTCTAAAGAGGTAACTGGAAATATATGGTGGTGAACTTAAAAATTAATTCATCTACTCGACTGTTTTCAGGAGTTTCATAATTAAAATAGGGAGCTGCAAGAACAAAGAGCACCGAATCAATGGAATACAATTATTTGGGGTTAAAATTCCATTTCTGACTAATAAACATGAATCCCCACTTTTGCATTTTCTTTTTGAAACACAAGCAGTGAAAAAATTAAAGATCTTACCTTCACAATAACTTAAATGCAGAAAACAAGTGCTTTTAAACTGCTTAATCCTATGTGATTCAAAAATTCTACTCAGTTAATTGTATGAATTGCAGTGTGGAATACATCCACCTCTAATATGCCAACATGTATGAACGTATGCATCTGTTACAAAACAACTGGAAGATTTAGAATAGCTGGTTTGCATGCAAAGAATATGTTTAACTTACATAAGGGCAGTATGTGATGAGGGGCAAAAAATGGGACCCCTCCATAACTACAGCTATCTGCACACAGCCATCCAGTAATGAGATTGAAAGGCAGAGATGCAGAAATACACACATGTGTAAGATGGAACACCTTCAGTTAAGGTTGGTAACCCTGGACAAGAATATTAAGAAAGATTTTAATAGCAGGGAGACTACGATTGCAATGAAGAGAAAACCTGGCTTTGCTGGATTGAGCTGACGCGACATTAATTGGTTGTAAATGAGTGAGTAAAATTGTGCCAGTGAAAAAACTGACTAAAGACTGTACTTACCCACATTTCAGGGGGTTAAAGCACATTTTTTAGTGTACCCTTATGTTTCCTCTTAACAAGGAACTTGGTAGACTACATTCTTCAAACCATAACAAAATGATTTATGATTCTGATCAAATAACACTGCAAGATTAAGCAATCACAGCTAGCAACTGGAAGGTATCTGAACATGGAATTCTAAGGGAAGGCAAACAGCTAGTGATGGTTCAATTTCTGAGTAGGGGCTTCAACCGTGGGTTAGATTCTAAGCTAGCAGCAATTTTGGGTGAATTATCATCTCATGGAGATCCCAAAGTCTAACATGCAAAAAATACTGAGAAGATACCTTCCTCCATTATAAGAGTAATTTTTAAAAATGTATTGCAACTTCATTAGCAACATAGGAAAAAGAAACTGCTTTAACTATGGCTGTTGTTCTGTGATTGCACTTCGTCTTCCAGAAAACTGTGTAAACCACATCCCCGCATGAAGCTGTCTCTAACTGATGACTGCATGGTTGCTTTATAGAGCTGTCTGAAACAGTATCTACTCTTATTGACCTGGAGGCAGATTTGATTTACCTTTGCACACCAAATCAGCACCATCCCACTGCCCTTTGGCATTGCACGCTGCAGTCTGATTGCCACTTGCAATAAAGTAACCATGAACACAATTGTAAGTAACTTCACTTCCATACGTGGTCCCGCTTAGAGAGGCTTGACGTGCATTTAAGATAGAAGGTGGAACTCCACAATCCACACCTATTGATAGAAAGGAAGAGGAAAATCAACTGTTAGTCAACAGCAGAAGTCAGGATGGCTGCATTCCATTTGTCAGTTTGTTTCATCACTATCAACTCTCTTCTCCTGCAGTTGTCCAGCTCTCCCTCGGTTCCCCACTGACATCCTCCTGAAACTGACAGAGCTGTATCTACTCCAGACCTTCCAAACAAAGCGAGTTATGTCTGCCTCACCTTCATCTGGCCAGCACCAATGGCCAGTACCAATGGCCAGTGTAATCGTCACATGAAATAAATGCCTAAATTACCATAGGAAGGAAGATAAAAGACAAACTTGTTGATTTTGCTGATTGAGAAGACATTACATCTGGCCAGGAGAAAGTCTTCAGTAAGCAATAATGAAAACCCATCGAGGAAATTGCTAGAGCTTAATAATTATTTAAAGGTGCTTTTACAGATATATAATTAAAATAATAATAATAATGACAATTAAAAATGAGAGAATCATGTCGGATTCAGAAAAGGAGAAATCTTGCTTGAAATCCAGGAAAAGACCTCGCAGTGCAAAGGGGAAATACTTCATTCCAACTCATGGGCTTTATGTGTGTTACTCCAGCTATTGGAGGTGCTCAGAAACTTCAGCCTGATCTCCTGTTTGACTGCAGAAATTCAAAACATCATGTGACAGAAACATCACTGAAAAGTACTACTGAAAAAAAGTATCAATAATTCAGAAGAGCTGCACTCCACAAGTTTTCTTTCAGAAAGCTTCTATGACATCAAGCACTTCCTTTTAATTTTTTAATTCATGTTCTTATTTCAGGGGAAAAAAGGCCAAAATATTACTTAAATTCCTTTATTTTCAATGTTCATGTATTTTATTACTCAGGAATAACTGCTACTAATAATCTAGACACCTGTACGCAGCGGCATTTCAACAAGATGGTTGATAACAATACTAAAGTAAATTGAGCTCTTAAAGAAGTTCAGGGAAAACTTCACATTTGAGAGATCTGGAAGTGTTGGCTAACACAAAAGCTCCCAGCATCATGAAGGCTATCTGGAGATAAGGGGTGGTATGAAGTCTCTTTTGCAACTTTCAGACGAAGTCTCAAAAGCTATCTGAGAAATTGGGTCTTTGCTTATGAGGTCACTGTTTGTATTTTTTTTTTTTTTTTTTTTTTTTTCAAATTCCATGGCCTTTCCCAGTACAGCAAAGTAGAGGTTTTCTAGACAGACACTGACATAAGAACACACTGCAGCATCTCTAAAAGTGTAAAGACCAGTACTGAAGATGTCATTATAAAAACAAGAAGTAATGTAATTTTGTTATATAATTACTAAAAAATAAGGCTGCTCTTGCAAAAAACCTTTATAAAGAATCCTGACAGAAATAGGAATTTACTATTCATGCTACATATGGCATACTGATTTTGAAGTAGATTCAAATTCACAAACACCAAAACAGCTACGATAGCCTGTCCTTTTTTTCTCTTTTTTTTTTTTTTCTTCTTTTAAGTCTACTACATTTCACCCAACACACTTCACCATCCATTTAAATCCTTAGCAGAGAATTCAAGAAGCATATAGAACTACAAAAACTCACTCTACCTTTACAGCTCAAAGTGGCAGGCTCCCAGGCTCTGTCTGCAGTGCAGTACGAGGACTTTCCCTCACTGCTGTAAAACCCTTCTTCACATTCGTAGTGAACCGTGCTTCCTGGTACCAGGCTGTAGTTCCCCACAATGTAGCCATGCTTCATTTCGGGAGGAGAGCCACACCTAATTTCTGCAAAAGATTGGGACAGAAGCTTTCACAGCACAAAAAACACAGCACATAACAAAACAAAGTGGAGCACTTCATCTGGGTACACTGGGCAAACCAGGCTGAGAGTTTCACCAATGGTTCTTGCAACAACAGGGAAAGGTTGCCAAGGCAGCTCCTACCTGTAGCACTGCTATAGCCCTTTGCATCTATTAAATCCACCCCAGGGAAGAAAGGAGGTGGAACAGTTTCAAATTGAAAGGCTGTTTCCTCTCTTCCCCCTCCCAGTAATATAAGCAGATCAGTTCAATCTGAGAGGTGGCATAGTGTGCAACAGACGAGTAAACAATTGCTTTTTCATTCCTCTCTCCAGGCTTGTTTTACTCACTTGACCTTTCCCACCAGCCATTTACCCCTTCTTCCCTTCTCTGCAAGCAGTGTGATCACACTGGCAAATGGTTATGCCATATTTCTTCCCTATTTAGAAACTAACTACATCATCTTTATAGCATTACTACAGCTTCTATGGTGCTGCACATCTGATCTGCTGCTGAGAGTCTGTAGCAATCACATCCCATGCTGACACTAACATCCAGGCATCACAGGAACAAGTTGAACCCAAGGGGAAAAAACATCACTCAGCAGATTGAGCCCATGGAGAGAGCTTCCGTCTGCTGACTGAGAAGCACAGGTTGCAGCAGGTGACACTACATCAGGAAAGGTCTGATTTTATTTATAAGCTGTTTGCTTACACAAACAGCATCCAAAGGCTCTCACCTTTACACAAAGTGCTGCTCACATTTGGATGAAAAGAACGCTCTCCATTTTCTAATTTATAACCATCATTGCAGTAACATTCATAGCTTCCTTCAGTATTGACGCACCTTGCATTGTAACCACACAGCCCAGGCTCTTCACATTCATCTATATCTAAAAATTCAGAGAAAAAATACATGCACTTCATATCAGATTTTTCTTTTTTAATGAATCACCATAGGAATCGAGCTTAAAACAAACACATACTTCCCTGGAAGGTTCTACATATCTTTTGTTGGCTCTTCTTGGAAACAAAAGACCTTACCACGCCTGGCACCCAAGCATCTGGGAGGAGACTCAGAATTCCACGGTTAGCTGAACTTAAGTTGATTTCTGATCGATTTCACCTGACAAATAGTTTCTGATGCATTTCCTGCTACAGCAATCCCACAGAAATCCCATTTCAGTAGATACCTTAGTAACAAGTTCATACACGCAACAAGGAACCGAATAACATCCCACATTAAACAAAAATATGACATTTCAGAGGGAAAGATAAGCATCATATTTTCTTACATTTATGTATGTTCTTTTCTGGGGTGCTCATTTCTTGAGTGGGATTTTGCAGCAACAATTTATAATAGCAGAGTAAAAAATGAAAAATTGAACTAATTTATAGCTATTAGAGTTTATGTGTCAGAGAAGTGCATGACACAGCAGAAAGTGGTCTGATACAGCTTCAGGTAGTAAGCTCTATGGGGATAAGAAAGACTTTTGCAATAAAATTCCTGTGCCTACCTGTACAGTTGGTGCCATCGTTGGGAATAAATGTCTTGTTGTTGTTAGAGGCCCGGAATCCATCCAGGCAAACGCAGTAAAAACTTCCATATGTGTTGTGACACAGAGTGTGATTTCCACAGATCTTGCTGGCTCCTATCTGGCACTCGTCTTTATCTAAAAGCAAGTTTACAAACATCAGAGAGAGATTAGAAATTAGAATATCACCTGCACCTCCTTCCTGGAGTGGAGACCAGAGGTGAAGGACCTCCCTCTAACCAGTGGTAACCTCTTGTACCCACTCAGACACAGGATTTGACATCACCCTCTATTGATTTGTTGTGTGAGATTGTACCAGAAGGGCGTTATCAACCATACTTATAAAAACCATGGCACATTTCTCATAGAAAACATTGACACATAATAAATCTATGTCTTTTTTCACACTGTTATTAAGAATAGGCTTTTGGCTTACAAAACTTAGTTTTAATTACCCACTATCCTGAGACAACAGGAAAAAAGTCAGTGAAGAATGCTGATTTTATTGTATAGTCTAGCTCTCAGTTCAAGAATACATATGTTGAAAGGAATACTGAAGTCAAACTGAATGCTTTTTTATTTTATTTTATTTTTTTGCTGGAGATCTGATAAAAAATATGAAGTAAACCACTCCACAAAATGACACAGGCCTTACCATATTTTGAGGAATTCAGTAAGATTATCCAAAAAGGGCATTTTAGGGCTTTAAATAGTTTCTTGTCATTTTACTGACACAGCCTACCTTGGCAGTGGGTTCTTCCATTGCCCACAAATCCATAGTTACAGATACAGGCACTTTTTCCTTCAATTTGGTGACACGTAGCATGAACATGGCAGGCTGCACAGACATTTGAAACTGACCAGAACAAAAAGAAAAAAAAAATTACTTTAAAAACAAAAATAACAGCTATAAAACTGGTCTGCAATGGGTAACTAGAACACTATTTAACTGTAAATAAAATCCATCCAGATTCTGGAACACAGAATAAAATCCCATATCCTCCTAATTCATTTTCATACTTGAAGGAAAACCATAGAAAAAAAGGATTAAACAACTAACTGCAACAGTTTTCTTCACCCACCTCTTCCTGGACAGCAAGCCTGCTGTATTTCCATGGCGGCCATGCCAGCTACTCATTTTGTTTCTATTATTTACTCACAGAAGCACGGAACAGAATCATAGAATATTAGGGTTGGAAAAGACCACTGAGATCACTAAGCCCAATTACCAGCCTACCCCACCATGCCCACTAGCCCCGTCCCTCAGTGTGCCTGGGCTCTGTCAGACTGGTGGTATCGTACACTATCAACACATACATGGCATGAAAGGCATTCATAAAAACGACTGTACACAACCTAACATAGTGTCATTTGATAGGGATATATAAACTAAAATAACATACAAAACTAGTCACTTGCAGTCACGCTTTTGGGGCATTTTGTGCCTTTCTCTCTCCTACTTGCCACTTAGTCTCTCTACCTTCAGGCACACACGGGCCTTCCGAGCAACCAGTCCCAGAACGGACGGCTGAATGCAGAGCCTGGCCACACACAGCGCGCAGCGTGACGCCGCCGCAGCGGTGCCACCTTCTCACCTTCCTACAGCGAGCAGGGCTGATAGGGACGCTGTGGTACTTAAAAAATGCAGATCTTACCGCACGCGTTACAAAATTCTGTGTGTTTCTACACGGTTTCCAAATACATGCCGCACGGCAGAAGGCAGCTGACGACGCCAGCTAGCCCCTGTGCCCCAATCTCTGGTGTGCTCACCGGAGATTTCCCCACGGCGAACGGAAATCGCGGGGAGCACCACGGCTCCCACCCCAACGCCACCGCTTTCTTGCACGTTTTTGTGCAAAACTCTTTCAGCACCGATTACAAAACCGAACTTAGAAGCCGCCACGGGTGCGAGCTCTCTGAGGCCGCCTCTATCTTCCGATCAGAGATGGGAGCACCCTCCTCAGAATGGTGCGCTCCCACCGCCGTTGCCCACCAGCCGTGCTCCCCTTCCCCTCTGTAGCCCCCCGCTCTCTCTGGAGCCGGGCCGCACTCACCCTCCAGCCCCGCACCCGGCGGTAGCACCAGCACCAGCACCAGCACCAGCAGTAGCGGCGGCGGCCCCAGGGCCCGGCCGCGCCCCGCACTCATGTCCCCGCCGCCTTCACGCCCCTCGCTGCCGCGCGGCCCCGTCGCCTCCGCATCCCCCCGCGGCGCGGAGGGAGAGAGCGGCTGCTCCCGGCCGAGAACGCCGCACTGTGCCGAGCGCCTGCCCCCGACCCTTATCGCTTGCCCCTAGCCAAGCCCCTTTCGTCCCTCCAACGAAGAGCCCTTGCCCGCAAAACCCTCTTCTTCCCCCTCCCCCCCCTTCCCTGGCACAACCCCTTCCTTCCCCCAGGACACCGCCTCTGCCCCAGCCGGGGCGGGTGGCAGCGCTGATAAGGGCTGCCGCGCTATGCAGCGGCCGGCTTGCGGCGCAGGGGCGGCACGCAGAGGAGATTATTTATGAGTACTGGGAAACGGGGAAGGACGGCGGGAAGATCGCCCCTCACGCGACATGCATCCTGCCGGCACCCCGTGCCTGCTGGGGAACCTCTCCCCCTGCTGCAAGCTGCACTGGGAGATCACACACAGGATATGGAGGGCCTTGTGTCCCTTAGTACCTAGGACTGCTAGAAGAGCACCTTAAGCTCTACAGATTCATGTGAATTATGTGTCTGTGCTTGGATCTGAGGAAATCTTTTGCCTTGTAGGTCTTCCTTGGGGTACAACCATGTCCCCAAGCACTATTTTTAATCAACACCAACAGACCAGGAGCACTTGCAGCCCAGAAGGCCAACAGTATCCTGTGTTCCATCATCAGGTGGCAGGAGGGAGAGTGAAGGGATTGTTCCTTTCTGCTCTGCTCTCATGAGGCCCCAGCTGCAGCACTGTATCCAGCTCTGGGGTCCCCTGCACAAAGAAGATGGCGGAGTGGATCCAGAGCAGGGCCATAAAAATGACCACAGGGCTGGAGCACCTCTCTATAAGCACAGGCTGAGGGAACTGGGCTTGTTTAGTTTAAAGAAGAGAAGGCTGCAGGGGGACCTCGATGCAGCCTTCTAGTACTCAAAGGGAGCTTATAAACAAAAGGAAAAATAACTTTTTATGTGGGTAAATAGTGATAGGACAAGAGAGAACAGTTTCAAACTAAAAGAGGAGAGAATTAGATTAGATGTTAGGGAGGAAATTCTCCACAGTGAGGATGGTGAAACATGCTGCCCAGAGAAGATGTGGGTGCCTCATCTGTCAAGGTGCTCAAGGCCGGGTTGAATGGGGCCCTGGCCAGCCTGATCTGCTGATTGGCAGCCCTGCCCATTGTAGGGCTTGGAACTGTATGGGCTTTGAGGTCCCCTCCAACCCAACCCATTCTGTGATTCTATAACATATTGAAAATGATTTGCAGAGGGCATTGGTTTCCCTTCCTTAGTAGCCCAGCAAGATATAAACCCACTATGCACTCCAGTTTCTACTGTGCCTTCCATAGAGAGTAGTGGAAATGACTCCTTATAGTTACATTTTACATGGGAAGCAGGAAAATATTTTTGGCTGCAAGGATGAATAAATATATCATTATATTTTAAAGAGAACAAGTCAGAAAACAATCTTAAAAGAGAGTTACAAGGAAATGTGTATTGATTGAGGAAAATACAGAACCTAGACTGGAATTAAACTCCTTGTGTGCTTATTAGTTGTTGTTTAAGACCTACTTCAATGCAGAATAATCAAAGTATACACAAGGCTATTTTAAATCATATCTCTGTTGTTCACATATCTAAATTGAAAGCACAGTCATAGGAAATAAGAGCTTAAAGGATGCTGAGAGGTCATCTAATCCTTTTTTCTGCTCTAATACAAGCTCAGCTGTAAATAAATGATTCCTGACATAGCCTGATGGTTAACATGACAACAGTGTAGGATTCACAGCGTTTACAAGCAATCTGTTCCAGTACTTTGCTTTCCTGGTAATCAGAAAATGGTAAACCACTCAATTTGTAATGGTAATCTGCTCAACTTTTAAATTAAAGATGCCAAGATGCTCAGCCTTTGTCCTGCTCACAACAGCTTTTGTGATCAGGATCCAGATGTGAATCAGATAACGAAATGCCACATAACATATCTGCTCTGTAGTCACCTGCTGAAGTCCTGAGTTACTTATTTAGAAGGATGAAGATCTAGGAGGGTGAAGTAGCTGTCCAAACAGCTTAGGCACATTCAGCTTATTCCATACAAAAATCTGTCTGTTGACTACATGGAAAAACGGACAGAATTTCTGTTCTACACAGCATAAGGTTTTTAATCTTTTCATTGTCAAATTCAAAGGATCCAGTGTTGTAATTATGTTTCCTCTGTACCTGATAGCATTACATACATTACCCAGCAGGCAACTGTACTAGTATTTGCCTCCATTTCTCCTCTTGTGATGGGAAAACAGTTGTGATGGTCGAAGTAATTGAATTCATCCAGAGACACCTGGAAGTTTCCAGCACAGTTCTTCCTTGCAGTCGTATAAATGGAGATAATTGAAAACCCAAAATGCAAGCAGGATTAAACAACTCAGTCGTCTGTGTTTGTTCTGTCTCCTTAGAAGACATAGAATGTCACTATGCCATTTAAATCCTATTCATTTTGTAAGGATGTTTGGCAGAGATTGCACTACTTATGCTGACATACAAAGACAAAATATTTTATACTAATGGCTCTTTTGTCAAACAGATTTGTAAAAGCACAGCAAACATCTTCAGCCAGAGTGAGTAATGTAACTCATCCACTCAGCTGTTCATAACTCAGTGACGTTCTGTAGCAGCTTGCTATGGAGCCCTTCTCTCCAGCTGGCAACAAGGAGTGACTGCAACTTGACAGCA
The DNA here is from genome assembly GCF_951394365.1 of Tetrao urogallus. Taxonomy (NCBI): domain Eukaryota; kingdom Metazoa; phylum Chordata; class Aves; order Galliformes; family Phasianidae; genus Tetrao; species Tetrao urogallus. The sequence continues at coordinate 4,471,892 of NC_136816.1, read as the reverse complement.
GGTCAAGTTTTCTGCCTCTTTTTGACTCTCCAGCTTATTTAAAAATGAGTCAGATTAATATCTGTTTTGTAGTTATCCACTTTATTTCCAGAACAAGGAATAGCAATTGCTGAAACAGAAACAACTGGAAAATTGGCCGGTCCTCTTCAGCATCTCATGAAAACACTCCAGTAAATGCTACAGAGAGGATAAACATTTTCCTGCAATGCTTCTTGCTACAGAGGACATAGTTAAACTCCAGTTGTTTGCAGCATATATGTGTGTGCTCTCAGGTGCCATTCAATGCCATTATCTATGCCACTGCCTCCTGACAAGAAGAGTCAAGATTTAAAAAAAAAAAAAAAAAAAAAAAAGAAATCTTTGCAAAGGAATTAGAGATATCTGCATTAGGACAAACCTTATTAACCTTAAATATTGAATGCTTCTGTAGCACTTCCCTGGAGGCTAGGCCTTGTATGAAGCAGACCTCAGACCACAGCATACTCATCTCACAGCATGAGCATGCTAGATGATAAAGCCTGTTGACAGTTGCTGCTAATCGGAAAAGCAGTTCTACAGAGCAAAAGGGCTGCTATCTGTGGCTTTAGCACCGGAGTCAGAGCCCAAACTGAGCTTTACACAAGCTCGCTGTGACCTCAGATAAGATAACCCCTTTCTGCCTCTCTTGGCTTCTCCCTCCTCCCTCAGCTGTGAAACTGGGATAATATTCCAACAGAGATGTTTTCAGGCTTAATACCATAAAAGCAGGTCTGTGGTGATGGCATGTAAACTGTCTGACAGAGCCTTTGATGTCACCGCAATCTGCCCCAGTTTTTAAATCATGGGGACAGATAGAAAGACTTCAGCCCAGTCAGTTTACGGGCCAGGACTTTCATGTTGATGGATCTTGGGATATCATATGAGAAGACTACTGTCTACTGACTTGCCACTGGCTCCTAACTCATCTGTGCTGTTGCATGCAACTTATGTCATTATTTTGATAGGATAAGCGGTGGTGGCCTCAAGTTGTGCCAGGGAAGGCTCAGGCTGGATATTAGGAAAATATTCTTCCCTGAAAATCTGGTCAAGTATTGGAATAGGCTGTATAGAGTAATGGTGGGATGTCCAAGAGGCATGTAGGTGTGGCACTGATGGGCATGGTTAGTGGACATTGTTGGGGTGGGTTGAGGTTGTACTAAATGACTTCAGATGTCTTTTCCAACCTTAATGATTCTATGAAGGCTATGCTGTCTAAAGGTTCAATAGTTAACTAACCCTGAAGGAAGAGTGGAGAGTCACAGAGTGAAAGTAAGAAACAGTATCATCCAAAATAGCAGTTACTTCACACATTATTTTAAAGAAAAGCTTCTATATTTTGTCACTTAGTCATTTACCTGAACTAACAATTTGTAGGGGGAAAGAAATAAGGAGGAACATAATAACAAAACCTTTCATTGTAAATACCTTGACCTTTGATCTCAGAGTTCTTTAATAAGCAATTCAGCTTTCAGATGCTATTTATCCAGCTAAAAGAAACCTTTGTTATCACAACTAGAAACCATCACATATTTACTGTATTTTTAGACTGCAGCAAAACAAAGTCAATAGGATTAATTGGAGCCTCAGATTCATAACATTATGCATTCATTTCCAGCATACAAAGAGAAAGTGCTTTTGTTTGGTTACAACAGCATAATCTATGCTTTTGGGTCTTTCAAATCTTGCTCTCACTCCCTGATGCTGCATAACCTCTCCACATCCTCCTTGAGCTGGTAAATCTGCTAGAGGGGCCGTCCCTCAAACCTCCAAAAGAAATCTGAAGTTTTCCCCCATTGCTTCCTAGAGGGACAGGAGGTGGTTTTGGACAGGGAGTCAGCAAAATTACCTCCTCTGTGGACTTCCCACAGAATCCTACAGGACAGTTTATAGGTTTTTCCCTGCAATCTCCTGGCACGACAGCAACCCTATGTGTTTCTCCCCCATCGGATCAAGTACAAAACCCCAGACTACTTGCTCTACCCTAGCGAGCCTCGTTGCATCCCCTAGCCCCTTCCTACCAACCTCCAAGCCCTCTCAATGAGCCCCGCTAGCTCTGGGGCAGGGATCCGTTTCTCTCTTAGAAATAAGGACACCGGCCTGCAGCCATTAGACCGGGTGCGGAGTAAATCGAAAAGCCCAAAGTTCCTGTGGCGGCACCAGCCTCTCAGCCACTTATCCATTACCTGGGTTTTCCTAGCCCACTCCGCGTCCCTCACCGGCCCAGGAAGGATAGAAGCAAATATCAGTTGTGCTCCCACTCCCTCAACCAACCACCCTAAAGCCCTGAAGTCTTTTTTGATAGTCTGCAGGCTGCTCTGAGCTCCTTCATCCCTGCCTGCCTGAACTATCCGTAATGGGTAGTAGTCAGAGGGATGAACCGGATCCGGGTTCTAGTTTTTCTAGCTGTGTCCTTGACCTGGGCCCCAGGGAGGCAGCCCACCTCCGTGTGAGTCGGGTCCGGTCTGCATATGGGGCCCTCAGTTCCCGTGAGGAGGGAATCACCTACAACAACAACCCTTCGGCCTGTCTTAGCAGAGGCAGCCTGCAGACGCAGAGTCGGCCGCCTCGCCCTTGGCACTGTCTTAGGCAAAGCTTCCCGTGCCTCCTCGCTCACCTCCCCTTCAATCCACAGTGCCTCTCATGTGTCACTTAGGGGCACCTGGGCAAGTAACGTTGCCAAGGAAGGGGTTCACCCTCGATGCCGAGCTGGGACTGTCTTCCAGTTCTCCCCATCTCTCAGAACCCCGGTCTCCGCCCGACGGTGACAGGACGTGGGGTCCCTCACTTTCTGGGGGCTGTCTCCCTGGCGCCTTCCTCTCTGGCACGCCTGGGAGTTACTCCACGGTCAATCTCTTGCTCTCACTCCCTGATGCTCCGTAACCTCTCCACCTCCTCCTTGAGCTCTGCCACCATGCCGAGCAGATCTTCCACCCGCTCACACCTCCCACAGGTGGAGTTTCTGCCTCCCTCGCCGGGCAGCAGCAGGCTCAGGCATTCCGTGCAGCCTGAACAGCCACATTCTTGGGCAGGGCCTCCATCTGGGTCAGGATGGAGTCTTTGCTGAGCAAGCTCGTTGCCTGGAGGACGCCATGGTACATCTGTGGTCTTGGAGAGTGCCAGTAGGTAAACTGGTCTCCAGAGCAAGGAAGGATGGTACTTCTGCACTGTCCAGCACAAGCTACCCCACCCGCTGCTGCAGTATGCTGTGGGTGCCGCACACATGCTGCCTTCTCCTCACTGCACCTGGTGGGCAGTGGGCAGTGCATTGGGACCCTCCCAAAAGCTTTTCCTAAAGCAAGGGGCATGGATGCAGTTCCACTGCCCTGGCAGTTCTGGTGCCACATCAACCGCTCACATGAGAATCGTTGGGCTGCTCGGTTGGCTTGAGGTTCCCCTGGTACTGAATGGACCAAAATCCCCCTGCACCTTGCAATCAGTTGCTGCCATTCTGGCCTGGACAGCTCTGAAGCAGCTAACCTCAGCAGTCAAGGATTACATCAAGTGCTACACTGTGTTATCTTGCAGTCCAAGACCATGTTTAGGAAACTGACTTTGCTCTTCAGATTGCTGCTGCTGCTTTTTGTTTTTAGGCCTGTCTCCCATCTCCCTACCCTTCTACCCTCCACCCCTTTCCCCTTTCCCAATATTTCCCATTAGACACAGGCTGGAATGGCCTGTAAACCGCTGACACCCCTCCATGCCTGCCACTTCCTTTTAAGGCTCTTGGGCCTGTGGGCATGCTGTCCCCCTTCAGGGACACAGGTAGATCTGAAGATAACGCCACGACAACCATCTGGGAAGGTGCTGGGGAGAAGACGACCCTGTGGTCTCAGCTCCTAACACTGCCTACCGCAGGACAAACAGAGACGAGTGACGCCAACATGTGGGGAGGGTGTTGAAGGTGTATTTTTTGGGAAAGATGGAATCACAACCGTCACGTGGGGATGGACACGGCTGCTGGAAGCCGACTTTGGGACTGGTTGTGGGGATGTCTTCTCCGATGCTGGACCCGGGAGCGGCTTTGTGCCCGGGCTGGTCCACCGAAGGATGAAGGTGGAACGTGTGGACTCTCTTCAAGGTTGATCTTCTGTGCCGCTTGGGACCACAGCCCACGTCACGTGGGGATGGGACACGGCTGCATCAGCGCCGTCTTCGGGACTGGCCGTGGGGCCATCTTCTCGGGTGGTTTGCCCGGGAGCGGCTTCGTGCCCAGGCTGGTCCCCGCTGCCTGGACCGGCTCCCACGGCCTCGTCGGGGCCGGCTGCGGGAAGTGGAAGCGCGACGCCCCACTGGGGATCGGCTTCGAGTGGGGGCCCGCCCTCGTTGCCTGGACTGTCTTCTGCGTGCAGGCGGAGGGGAAGCCCTCGAGGACCTCGGTGGTGCTGGTGTGGCCGAGGTGAGGGTGCCGCTCTGAGTGCCTCGGGCTGTGGTACGGCTCCCAGCACGTTGTCTTCGGGGCCGACTCTGGGAGCCCGAGGCCCGGCCTCGCAATGGGGAGCGGCTTCTTGTGCGGCCAGTCTCCCGCTGCCTGGGACGATTTGTGGCGTCAGACGCCTGGGTTGTTCTGGAGGACCGTGTGGTCCTCCGTCTTCTGGGGCTCTCGGAGGAGGTCTCAGCGCCTGCAGCTGGTGCCCGTCTTCCTGCACCGCGTCGTTGGTGCTGCTGAGATGTGTCCCGCTCCTCAGAGAGGTGTGAGCGGGTGGCGGTCTGCTCAGCCTCCGGCACTCTGGGCTGGACGCTGAGCTCAGGCAGCTGGGAGTTGCAGGATGGGCCGGGAGCTGCCTGCGTAGCAGGGCCAGAGCTGACGTTTTCAGGTCCTGCAAAGACGGGGGAAGGCGCCGGTACCTCGTGGCTCGAAGTGCTGGGGCTGGCAAGCTCGGCGCTGGAGCGGGAGGCTGTAAGGAGAGACAGGAAGCTCAGCAGGGTGAACATGCAGCCCCAGGGCAGGACAGGCTGCCATCCCTCATGGGGCAGAGAGAGACTGTGGCGAGGCCACCCTGAGCACCCGTTGCCAGGCCTCGCCTGGCCCCAGTCCCGCGGCACGCGGCTCTTTGCCTCTTACCGGTGCTCCTGCCAGCGCAGGTGTCGCACTCCCAGCCATTTCTGCCCATGGCCCAGAAGGAGCAGCACCAGTGCGTGCCTTCTGAGCCGCAGGAGCTGCAGATGAACAGCTGCCAGAGCCTGCGGAAGCAAACGGGTTGTGGCTGTGAGGACAAAGCGAGCCAGGGCACGGAGCAGCCGGCATGGCTCCGGTGCTCGGTCCTTGCTCCAAGGCTGAGATCCCACGCAGAGCCCCAGAGGACTGCGGAGGTCACTCACCCCTTCTCCTGTGCCCTCTCCCTGCCTCCTAGGTAGATGCACGGGTTGGCGTCGCAGCGCCTGTGCCTTTCTCGCAGCGGCTGGTATGCTGCATCGTCCCACCAAGATGGTCGTCTGTCAGAGAAGAGAGAGAATGTGATGAGTCCCCCGTGACCCAGGCGTGAGGCAGATCCAGAGCATCCCTGCTCATCCCCCTAGAGCTTATTCCCAGCTTCTCTGTGAAGCTGAGACCAACGCTTGCAGGACGGCAAGGGACTGGGCCTGCCGGGGCAGTTCCTGGGCAGGCACAGCACCTGTGCCTGAGTGTCTGCGGAGCCGGGCAGAAGGACACCAACCTGATTGGGATTCGGATGCCCAGGGTGGTCATCTGGGAGCGGAATCTTGTTTTTCCTCCGCAGACGGGGCAGAAGAATCGCATGGTGGCGGCGTGCAGGGCATGTTTCTGTAGGAGAAGCACAAGCGTGAGAGCGTGAGCGTGAGCGTGAGTGGGGGGAGCAGACTGCTGTAGAGCACCAGTCGTGCCCACGGGGCGAGGGGAGGACTCCTACCCTGATGCAGCCCCGGTGGAACCAGGCCTGCTTGCACACCGGGCACACCATGGTGTGGTAGGACGTGCTGTCCCCCACGGGCTCCAGGCAGATGACGCAGATGGTGTTCTGCGATGGAGCTGCCTCCGCCGCCTGCCGAGGGCGATGCTCCCAGCAGAAGGACCTGGGCGGGAGGACAGAAGGGGTGGGCATGGTGAGAAGTGCCGTGAGGAGGGCAGAGGACCAGGAAAGAGCGCCAGGCCTGGGCTCTGGCTCTGGCAGGATGCTGGAGGTGTCGCTGCGGGTTCCTCCCTGGAGCAACAGCGAGGGACGGCAGCTTGGCTGCTGCTGGCAGCCCTTACCTGTGCGGCCCAAAGTGCTGCGTGACGCATTGCCCGTCCTCGGCGCAGGGCAGGTGGAAGCTGCGCTCGCAGCCTGTCTCCGCGCAGCTGATGGCAGCTCCCCTCTCGCCGCAGACAAAGCAGTTCTGGAAAGAGCAGAGCAGCCCCCGTTAGCGGTGGGCTCGGGGCCTCGGCGGCCGGCCCCACTTCTCCGGGCAGGGCGCAGGGTGTGGGCACCGCTGCCTCACGCTCTGCACAGCTGCCTGGCAGACGAGGCTCGTCTGCTGTGGTGGGACTTTGTCCCGGAGCTGGTTGGGAGGGCCGCAATGGCTTTCTTTGGGTCCAGGGAAGCCGGTGCGAGCCTCTGCCGGCACCAAGCTCCCCGTTCCGTTCAGCTCCTCACCTTCTGGCCTGCCAGCTGGAGCGTGTGCTGGATGGCGCTAACGGGGAAGCCAAAAATTTGCCCCGCTGGGCATCTCCACTCCTGAAGCCCGTTGGCAAAGACCTGCAGGAGAGAAAGGAGCGGGATCTCGTGAGGCCGGAAAGGAGGGGAGCATCCCTGGCAGGAGCCCTGGCCCGTGAGGGAACTCACCAAGCAGAATTCGTGGGCACAGAGCCCACCGCTGGCAAATGCCTGCCCGCAGATGTCCGGGTTCACCTGTGCGCGGCCGCACAGCACACACACTGCAGAGGAAGGAGAGAGCAGCCTGGTGAGCACCTGGCAGGGCCGGGTGTTCCTGGGGGCCGTCCGTCCCCAGGGCCTGCTCCGAGCCTGCCGTGCTGCTGCCTGAGGGGCAGGGCTGGAGGGGGTGGAGGGGAAGGGGGCATCGCAGGCCCAGCAGCTGCAGCGGGCAGCCGCAGCCCGAGCCGGGGCTCTCACCTGGCTCCCCGGAGTCGGGGGCCTCCTCCTTCTTCTCCGCCATGTTCGGCATCGACAGTGAGAAACAAGAGAGTCAAGGAAGTCCGTCCTCTCTCCACGCCTCACCAGGCCGAAGTGAGCAGGGCCCCGGCCGGCAGCCTTTGCTCTGCTCCCGGCCCCGCGGGTCACAATGGCCACCACTGTGACATCACGGTCACCACCTCACCACCAGGCTGAGGGCGCGGCAGGGCGGCGGCTCCTGTGGGCAGCGCAGGGTGAGGGGCCCGGTGCTGCCAGCAGCAGGGGGCAAGGACGGCCTCCCTCAGGCCTTTTGCACCGCGCCCGTGCTGGGACGTCGCAGCACGGAGTCTAATAAAGGGCTGCGGGTCAACTGCACAGCCGGCATTTCTCGCGTGTGTGTGTGCTGTGTGCTGGCCGACTTTGCACGGCCTGCTGGTGACGGGACAAGGTGTTGACCTGAGAAAAGAGGAGGTCTGGTGACCTGCGAGGGGGAATTCCTCACTCGGAGGGCGGTGAGGCCCTGGCGCAGCTGCGCAGAGAAGCTGTGGGTGCAGGCGCTCCAGGCCTTGTTGCACAGGGCCCTCTTCTAAGCTGACCTGCTGGGTGGCAGAGGTCCCGCGGCAGGCACCTGGGGCTGGGTGGGCTGTACGATCCTTTCGTGTCCAAGCCTTCACACATCAAAGCTTCAGGCCTCGTACAGTTCCCGGAGGCAAAGTGGCACGGGCCGGGCACGATTCCCTTCCAGCCTGCGTATGAAATGAGTCAGGAAATCTTCTGAAGTGTGCTTGCTTTGGCCTGCTGGCAATGGTCACCGTGCCAGAGACAGGAGAGGAGCTGTGCCTTGCCCAGGGCTGCAGTCCTGGAGTCCCACTGGAGCATCCCTGCTCCTGCAGCCTGACCATGCAAGTCAGCTTCTGCGTGAAAGTCAGGCCAACGCTGATGGGAGAGCCGCCACGCTTAGATGGTGGAGATGTGGATCTCCGCCCTCTGTGGAGTTGCTCAAGGTCTCACTGCTGGATAGGGCTCCAGGCAGCCCGATCTAGTGGGTGGCAACCAACACACTGCAGGAGTCTGAAACTTGATAGACTTTAGTGTCCCTTCCAACCCAAGCCATCCCAGGATCCTGCAATTCAAAACGCCTGTCAGATCCAGCATTAAGCCGGATTACTGAGCCTATCCAACCTACCCAGGCAATCTTGACATCTATAAAGGCTACCACAGTAGTCAGGCATGATCTTTTTGTGGTAAATCCAAGTTTACTACTCTGGATAACACTTCTTCTTCCCTCCTTGCTTTGACATGATATCCAGAGTGAGGTGCTCCAACACTTTCCCAGGGATGGATGTGAGCCTAACTGGCCTATCGTTTCCTGAGTCCTTCTTCCTGAATCATGGAATCTCCCCCATAATTTTTTAAGCTTCCAAAAATGCTGGAAAATGAAGGTTTTTTGTAACTTGTCCTGTGACGCCCTGCCTGTGATAAAAGCACAAAAGCAGTGCAAGTAGTTGAATGGAAGGGAAAATAATAATGTGTGGAAGCTATTGCTTGCTTTTGGTGTAATGTTTGAAAAAGCAAAGCATTTCTATCAGGAGGACACTCAAGGTACTCAAGGTATCTGTGTGTTAGAAGCACAGGAGCACATAGAGGCATTATTATGCCCAAATTAAAGTAACTACAACTTGGAAATTACAGTTAGAAACAACCTACTCTGCCTTTATATTTCCATTTTTTAATTCTTCATACAGAGAACATGTCCCTTAATGATAGCCTGAGCACCTCACTGAAAGTTTCCATGTAATGGAAGTAGAATGCATATTAATTGTGCATTTTCTAATTGTCCCTGCACTATATTTGTTTATTAGAGCTTATCTCAAAGTAGGAATTCATACTTTAGAACATATGTTTTATTCAGAACTACAATTATATATATTTTAAAAACTCAAAGTGATTCAGCTCTCACTTATACTAGATACAGTTATGCATAAATTGAATACTTTGACCTGTAATAAGTGCTTAATTCTGGGAATCAAAATCTTAAGCTGTACAATTAAAATTTGGTAATCTTCCTGGGGAATGCATGGATAACATCCAGAATATTCTGCCATATTTAATATAGCCAAAGTTGTTAGTAAACATCTGAGACATCAGCAACTGCTGTTCCTTGGCTACTTTTGTGATCGTGCAACTAAAATGCACTTTAATGTTGTAGACGGAGTACAGCAATTGGTTTTTGCTATGTGCAGTATTCCTCTCAAAGCTCACAAAGTAGGAAACAGAAAAATTGTACTCACACACACAAAAAAGGTATAACCTGAGTAAGAAAACAAGTGTGTCTTACAACACACTGCCAGCTGTAACCTTTAAATTTGTAGGAAAAAAATGTCCATACAAAAATTTAAGCTACAAAAGCAAAAAGAAAATTAATGAAGAAACAGAACTGTCCTCTCTGTGCAAGAAATTTTGATGTGGGTAACACACAGTTAATACACAGCCCTGTAAATGAAGTAATCCCACTTAATACCCTTCTAGCCTTCTAGAGGAACTTTAAGTACATGAGAGGAACTTGAGATTCAAATAATGCAGGTCTGTGGTAACTAAATAATAAGTATTTTTTTCTGCCATGCAATATACCGTTTCACTGTCTACTTATAATTACCTTAATTATTTAGCTCAGACCCATTTGAAATTCAGATATTTCATCCTTCTGGGTCTTTGAGCAACCTGGTCTAGAGTGAGGAGGCAGGGGGACTAGAACTAGATGATCTTAAAGGTCCCTTCCAACCCAAACCGTTCTATGATCCTATGATCATTGTAGAGTAACATAAATCAAATATCCCAGTTTATAACTGCTTCAGGGTTAAACAGTGTGCATTTAACATATTATTTAGATCCAGGTAAGTGATTTCAGACTTCCTCCCAGTCTCCCAAGCCATAGCAGAGAGTGTTTTATAGTTAGGCTGATGGCATGGTCCCATCACTGGGAGGCTAAATGAACAGGTATTCATCACTGGGAGGCATATTTAAGAGTAGCAGTGTCAATCTTTTGATTGGATCCTGGGCTTTGGAAGGCATAAAATTCAAGATTACTCAGCAGAATTTCTCAACGTACATTCAGAATCTTCCTTCATCTGTGTGATCGGCCTGCAAAACTATCGGCAATTTTCCTGCTAGATTACATGAGACAGTAAGCAACTAAGATATCCCAGGCAAGACAGGATGTCATTGCTAACATCTAATGGTTGTGTCAGATCTCTCAGAAATAACTTAGTGCTTATCTTTTCTTATTTTTATGTGAGTTTTCATAGTGACTGTGAAAATGTTTTTCAAGGACCTTGACTAAAATCTTGTTCATCAAAATTGAGGTGAGATTACATAAGCTCATCTTTCCTATCGAAGAAGTTTACTCTTTCCATAAAATAAAGGAGAATCTAAGCCCCACAGAATAGCAAGCAGCTTGTGTAACAGCTAAAGATAAAGATAGGCCGTAGCAGAAAAGCTTCCTCAAAGAAAAACAACCAGAAAAAAATTTTTTAAAAAAGAAGATATTTATGCATAAAAAAGTCTTAGCATCACAAAGCATGGTGCTGTGTACCAGCATTTATATTGCTGTGGTTGAATTAATACCAAAAGCTTTTATCCTGACAAAATGACAACCTGAAGACATTCATTGCAATTACAGGTACAGGTTAGATGATCTTTTTGGTCTTTCCAGCCTTAATGATCTATGATTCTACGATAAACAAACTTAAAGCTGGTTTTCAAGCTCCTTAAAATTGGGATTGAGCTGCTATTAAAATATTTGACTAATTCAGTATAATTAGACCAATGAAGTGCATCTAGAGGGCTGCTGAAGCCTACTAATACACATAAGGGGAAAATGTGAACATTTTGACTGTTTATGCTCTTGACAAGATAATTGGTGCCTTGGCAAGAGAGAATCTGAAGCTATCCAGCCACTGTAAGAACACACACACAAAGAGGAAAACAGTACACAAAGCAACAATTTGCAAATTAAGAAGGAACAAACTTATAATCAATATATGTGATAGAATACTTAGCTACTAAAACCGTTTTGAAATGAGCTACTGAATATAAAAACTTCTTTCCCAGATTCGTAAATGAGGAATCTTAGATACATTATTTACAAGATATTTCCAAATCTGTTGATCAGATTTGCTAAATTCTGTATAGATAGATATGCCATTTTCATGAAGTTTACATTGCATCTACAGAATCTCATCTTGCTATTGGCATACTTGAACATGGGAGAGAACTGGAAACGGGTGTGGAGAGAAAGAACCGGTTAGAAGTGCTGAAAAAATAGCCAGTGACATTCTGGTGCTCTTTGGTAAGAGCTAAACCTGCTGATTTCTGTCCTTTCTCCATACTTAACTGAAAGTTTCCAATCTGAAAAGATCCCGCAATCCTCCACTCCACTGCTCATCCACACTGCAGTGACTGAGAGCTGCAGGCAGTGCTGCCCAGACCTTCCACAGAATTCATAGCGATGAACAGAACTACCCTGGTTCATCTACCTTCTGAAAAAACTTTACAAGTCACTCTTATTGCAAGATCAGAATTTTAAAAAAGGCTTCAACTTCATTTTTACAAGCGGTGACATTTAGTCACCAAGCAAAATTAGCAAAAACATTATTGGAGAAGTAGGTAGCACACAGGGTAGAAACAGAAACTGTATTCTACCACAAAGCTGCAAGCATTATGCCATGTCCTTCAGCCAGTCCTCCTTTGAAGTGTCCAAGCATGGAGTGACGTGGCTTTTAGACAAAGTTGTGCTTTGGACATATAAGTAAAGAGATAAAGAGAACTGTCTTTAAAAGCTACTGTGGATTCTTCGACATACATGTAATGTGCACGCACATAAGAATCTGTTACACCACAGCTGAAATCACTTTACAGAGTACATTTACAGAAGGTGCTGCATTGTCTTTTCAATTAAATCATTTTAACGCCTGCATTGAAAGATTCTCTCAAATAAACACCAACAGGCTGTAGGTGAAACACAGTGCACGTGGAAGCATTACACTGTTCAACTGACTTAGCTTAAGCAGTAGGAATTATCATGAACTTGAGACTGAAACACTAATTTCCTTCAAAGATGTGTTTTGGAATCTTCCTGATGATCTGTCTGTGGAGGCACGAGTTCAACTAGAACCTTAAGGTAGCTGTTCTTTCTGGGGGCTCATTTCTGCGTTTTCCAGATATGGAAAGAATCCTTTATGTAGCGTGAGAAGATAGAGCCTTGCATATGCTGTATAACCAAGGAAGTCTTGAAGTGCATTCCAGCTTCATTTTGTTTCTGAATCCAAGCAATCTAAGTTCTTGGAAGGTTTATTAGATCAAAAGCCACTTGTCAGGCAGATCAAACTTTGCAGAAAAAGTTTGGATCAAGTCTTAA